>NW_027187378.1:24017983-24088375 GCF_028583685.1 Petaurus breviceps papuanus | reverse complement strand
ACCACAAAGCCCCTCTTCTCAAATGGAGATTAGTTTCCAAACATAAGTAAAATACATTCATTTGCTCAACCATAGAACACAAAAAGGTCAAAAGTTCCCCACCCCTGGATCACAATTGAATCTACCCCAGAGTTACATCAAGTTTAAACACAGCACTTAATACCCAAATGGAGGTCTTTTCTTCATCTTGACAGGAGGCAAGTTCTCAGCAATCTTAGTTCCTGGAGAGACAAGGCTTAGCAAGGCCATAAGATACATTGCCAGTCCCTTCATGAATTTATCCTCTGTCTGTAGAACAGTCCTAGAACCCCTGAACACATTAGCAAAGCCCTCTCCCAGGATTTCTGTAAACATACAACAAGAAAATCCTTCTTCAGGGCTTCTGAACCAACAGAAAGGCTCCCAGACCCCTGCAACAACAGCACTGTCCTTCACCAGTGGACAGTATTCATTCTGTCTGCAGGACAGTCTCCAGACCCCTGCAACAACAGTACTGTCCCTCACCAGTGGACAGTATTCACTCTCAGTACTGTCCCTCACCAGTGGACAGTATTCACTCTCTGTCTGCAGGACAGTCTCAGGCCTTCTTAACCAAATGCCAGGTTCCAGGACTTCTTCAACAGGACAGTCTTTCACCAGTGGACAAATCTGGCAAAATAACATCAAAACAGACAGACAAAGTACCAGCAAAACAGCCATGTCTCCTCAGTCCTTGGCAGCTCAGGGGGCAGGTCTCAAAAGTCCAGGGCAATTCAAAGCGGCCACCAGCAATCTCTTAGTCTCTCCCTCTCCACGAGGTGCTGCTTCCAAAAAGAACTTCCGCTTCTCTCTTGTCTCTCCAAATCTACATCACCAGCTCCTCCCACTTCAGGACTTTCTTTTCACATCAACAAGCCCATCCCACAGGTGGGATTAACAAACTCTGGGTTTTAATACAATCAATTTGAAAACCAAGCCAATACAGGGGAATCTTTAATTGCCATTACTATCACACCTGTGCAGCAAAAAATAATGGGCAGAATAGAAAAAATGGGAATATTGATTAGAAAGTCTTACCAAAGAAACAAAAGAGAGAACAGTAGATTGGGAGTGTAAATGTACAGAAGTGAAGGACAATATAGAAGAGAAGCAAAAACAAACAAACCCCAACACATTAAAAGAAAATATGCTTAAAGTCAACAAAACAAATTGATCTCAAAGACAGAGACAACCTAAGGATCATAGGTTTCCCAGAAGAACATGAGAGGACAAAGAAACCTCAACACCATAATGAAGAAAATAATAGAAGAGAACTACCCTGAAATTCTGAACATAGAAAATGAAGTGCCAATTGAAATAATTCATAAATCATCCCTAGGGGAAAGAAAAAACTCCAAGGCCACAAACTCCAGGGCACATAGAGGTTAAATTTAGCAATTCAATTCAGATACAAGGTTCCACATGTGATCAGGAAAAAGACCTTTAAATGCAAAGAAAAGAAAATTCAGATAATGCAAGACTATTCTGCACCCACCAGAAAATCATGGAGGGGATGGAATAATGTGTTCTGAAAAGCAATGGAGCTCAGGATGTAGCCCAAGTTGCCATAACCCACAAATCTAAGCTTAACCATACATGGAAAATAAGATGGACATTTAGTAATAAAGAAGCTTTTGAAACATTTTTAGAAAGAAAACCAGAAGTTAAGAGATTATTTGCTTCTCAAATACCCCAAGCAACAGGAATGCAAGAGGAGCGAGTAAATGCAGCTGCCAAGGATAGCAAGAGAGTGACGGCACAGAGACCAGACAGGAGTGAAGGATGTAATAATGAAGAGGCACACAGGTGCTAGTATGGACAGAACGTGATGACACCCTGCCTACAAGTGAATCAAAGTTTGTTTTTGTGGGACTCATTACAATATGAGAAGTTACATGAAATGGAGGGAGGGAAGCAGAGCACAGAGAGGAATGTGTGATGTGCCAGGGTTAATGAGGGGCAATTGTGGTTTCAGAAAAAGAAGGGTCTATAAGGGAGTAGGTAAAGAAGTAGGGGGAAAGATTGAAAAGGAGTAGAAAGGAAGGAGGTCTTGCTTAAGTGGTTGGAAGAGGGGTGGTTCTACTAGTGAATGCTCCTATGGGGGAAGAGAAATGGTCGGTGAAAGAATATGGGGACTTTGTGCTAGGTGTGGTTTGGGGGATTTGGTACTTGAAAAGTCTGCTCCCTACTTTGGGAAGGAGGGGAGTTGGAACTCTTGGGGGCAATTGGCACCTAAGAAAATGTGAGAGCATAGACCCAGAGAGGAAATTTTAAGGCAAATGTGAGGAAAAAAGGTAGACTACATAATCAGGGATGTGATAGAAAGAATACCCTACCATTGAGTAGTGACATCTGTAAAAATTAGCATTGTTCTAGGAATAACAATGGAAAAGGGGAAGCTGTGAGGAAACCTCTTTGTGGCAGTGGTAAAAACTACCTATAAGGGAGAGTTTGGAATGGATATCTTGGAAGCCTTGATTGCATGAGAAATAAAAAAGCAAGACCAGACAATTATAAGGATTATGAATCCTTGAATTATAAGGAGAATGAAACGCTAGAGTAGACAGAAAGGATGGATAAAGAAGGGAATGAGAGAAATCCTTTTGGAAAAAGGAATTAAAGATTTAAGCCATCTTTCTAAATGGGACAACAAAAGAATATACATATTTCCCAGCAACACATGTAACTTTTACAAAAATTGACCACTAGGCCACTGATATATTATAAACGAATGCTAAAAGGCAGAAATACTAATATATCCTTTATAGACCATAATACAATAAAAACAGTAATTAGTTCAGGGACCACAGACAGATTGAAATGGAAACTTAATAATGAAATCCTAAATAACAAGTGGTTCAGAGAACAAATTATAGAAACAATAACCGCATAAAAGAAAATGATAATGATGAAGCAACATATCAAAATTTCTGGGATGCAACTAAAGGAGGCCTTAAAGAAGGAAAAGTATATCCTTGCAAACATAAATTTGGGAGTGGGGAAAGCAAGCTTTGGGGGGAAACCATATCCTTACATACATGCATTAACAAAATAGAAAAAGAAGACCGACAAACTGAATATACATTAAAAAAAAAACCTAGAAAGACAACAAAAAAAAACAACATAAAATAAGCAAAAAGAGGAGATATTAAAAGTTAGAGGGGAAATGGATAAATTGAAAACAAAAAATTTCTATAGAAATAACTAAAACTAGAAGTTGCTTCTTTGAAAAGATTAGTAAAATTGATAAACCTTTAGGTAATCCAATTAAAAAGAACTGAACAGGGGCAGCTAGGTGGCACAGTGAATCAAGCACAGGCCCTGGAGTCAGGAGCACCTGGTTTGGAACTGGCCTCAGTCACTTAACACACACACACCTACACACACAAACCTAGCCATGTGACCTTGGGCAAGTCACTTAACCCCAATTGCCCTCCAAAAAGCAAAAAAGTAAAAAATAAAAAGAACTGAACAGAAAATCAAATAAAAAAAGGCAAATGAGTAAAGTAGAATCACAGCAAACCCAGAAGAAATAAAAATAATTAGAGTAAATTATACACAGTTATGTGCTAATATAACACAACATATTGTATCATTATATACTAACAAATTGAGAACATAAGAGACATAGAGGACTACCTTCAAAAATATAAAATACCCAAACTATCAAAAGACCAAATAGAGATCCTAAATAATCCAGTCTCAGGAAAAGAAATAAATTAAGCTGTAAGAGAATTACCAAAGGAAAAAAAAACCCAACCTTAGTCCTGATGGACTCATAGGAAAATTCTGTCAAACTTTTAAAGAACAGTTAGTACCCATACTTTGCAAATTTTTCTCAAAAATTGAAAAAGAAAGTGTAGTACCATAATCTCCTTATGAGATAAATGTAGTCCTAACACCCAAACCACTGAAAGCTAAAACACAGAAAGAAAGCCAATATTATTAGTGAACACAGATTCAAAATTTTTAGATAAAAATATTTTTATATATACATTTACATATAAATGTATATTTGCATATATAAATAATTTTTAATATAAAATAATTTTTAACATATACTTTAAAAGCATCAACTACAACCAAAAGCACTATAGGCTTAAACCAATACCTTATACCACATTCCACAATATATTCTAAACGAATATATGACCTCAATATTAAAGACTATACTATAAAAAATTCGAAGAGAAGCAGATCACATGCCTCTCACAGGTATGTTCTTAACCAAACAAGAGATAGAGGCAATTACAAAATATAAAACAGATAACTTTTATTATTTGAAACCGAAAAGCTTCTACATAGAAAAATTAATGCACCTAGGATGAGTAGTTGAATGAGAAAAAAAATTGTTAAATTTTCCTAAGTAAGATATGATACATAAAAAATAAACATATATATGTATATAACTAAATGCCATTCCCCAACAGATACAATAATCAAAGGATATGAACAAATTGTTCTCAAAAGAAGAATTACAGAGTATTCACAACCACATAGAAGATTACACCAAATCACTAATAATAAGAGAAATGCAAATCAAACCAACCCTAAGATTTTACTTCACACCATGCAAATTGGCAAAGATGACCCAAAAAAATGGCAATAGTCAATGTTGGATGGGTTGTGGAATGATAGACACACTAATACATTCTTGGTGGAGGGGTGAAATAGCACAACCATTTTGGAAAGCAATTTGGAATTATGCAAATAAAGTGACTAAAATGTCTATACCTTTGAACTAAAGACTGCATTACTGGGCTTAAGTCCCAGTAATGCAGTAATTTATAAGAAGAATGTACTCATATACTATAAAATATTTATAACAGCACATTTTGTGATAGCTAAGAATTGGAAACAAAGGAGATGTCCATCAGACAGGTAATGGCTAGACCAGTTATAGTGAATTAAGGTAATGAAATATAATTGTACTCTAAGAAATGATATATGTGATGAATACAAAGAAGCATGGAAAGATTGATATGAAGTGATGTAGAATGAAGTAAGCCAAACCAAGAAAACAATATACACAGTATACAATATACACAATATACAACAGCATAATAGAAAGAACAATTCCCCCCAAAATAAAAAATGAATGTAATGAAATTATGAAGATAAGGCAGGACTCAAATGAAAACCACCCCTAACCCACCCTTGGACATTGAGGTCCACAGGTGTAAAACATTGCACATTTTTAAACTTTTCCAATGTATTGATTAGTTTTTACTGATTTTTATTGTTCTTTAAAAATACTATTTGTTATTTGGGATAACTCACTAGGAGGGGGAGAAGGAAGTATACTTGAGATAAACTTTGACGATATAAGAAAAAAGAAAAAGAAAAAATTTTATGCAACAGATGTTAGCCAATGACAGTTTAGTCCTGGGGATTTGCATGAGACCCATGTGGATGTTTGTTGAGCCTGCTTCTGGAAGTTCATTATGACATGGAATGGAACGGCTCAGCTCTCCACCAATAGCAGTCACCACCTACCTTAGCATTTGCACGCTCCCACCCTGTCCCCAATCTTTTGTCAACTACCACATGTAGTCCCAGATCTTTTGATTCAGCAGTTTTACCATCTCCTAGTATGACAATGGATAGCCATGGCTATGTTGAAGGAGATCATTTGAGCAGTTTCCATGATGCTACTTACTGATTCAGTTATGGATCCTGGTTTCAGGAATAACTGTGTACTAAGGTAGATAGATGTCAATCAGACCACTGAAAAAATTTGTTTCTATAGGTATTCTTCCCACTGGTAGCTGTACTCTTGAGCTCTACAAGACCCTGAGTAGCATAGTGGAAAGCGTCAGAAGATTTAGGTTCAAATGGCATCTTGGATATTGAGTTGGGTTACCATGAACAAAGAACTCAAACTCTATAGGCCTCAGTTTCCTCTTCTGTAAAGGAGGGGATTAGGAGTTCTTTTCCATCTGTAGATGAATATTCTTCAACCTCAACAATTAGCAGCAAATCATACACAGAATCTATTCTGGGCCACATTTTACATTTGAGGATATGGGAAAGAAGCCTGCTATCTCTTTTAAAAAGTTCAATTCTCATATTTTCTGTTCTGTAGAGAAATGTGTAAATCTCACAGATACAAGATCAATCTTGTACAATCCTATGGAAGTCCAAATGTGGCAAAAGATTTATAAATATCATGGAAACAAGACCAACTTTGTGGTGTTTCTGTTTGTCTTTATAGTTTTGACAATGAAATATTTACTTCAAAAGATATAATCACAAATATATAAACTTACTCTCCAACATGTAGGGGGTATAATCCTCTTCTCCCTAGCACTATATCAGTCTCTGAGGAGGAGAAGGGGATTAGAAGGGTGGCTGCCAACACAGGTTCTTAGATCTGCTTTTCTAAAAGAAATCACCTCAAAATGGGTTAACAAGCTTGCTTTAATCAATCAAATATATCATTTACCTAGTTCAGGGGGAGAAGGTCAGCACCCAAACTTCAGAGAATACAGACAGGTTACAAGCAGAAGTTACAAGAAGACAGAAAAACAGATCAAGCAGACAGTTCTCCAACTGTCTGACCATTACATCCATACCTAGTCACAGTTACCAGAGAGGGAAGCACCAACATCTGGGTTTTCAAAGCCAGAGGTCTCAACGGTCAAATCACACAACACTTCTCGAAGTGAGCCCCAAAGCAAAGCCTCACATCAGGGTTTATATAGCCTTTTCCTGGCTCAGAGAATGTAACAACCGTCTTGACCCACTGCCCAATCACAAAGTATCTCCCGAAAAACAAGCCTCCCACTACAGGTTCCAGGTGTACTTATGCCTATCAGAGGGCCTAGAGGCAGGGAAGATCTTAAATTTCTGTTCCCATAGCAATTCATAACTTAGCTTAGTCCCTATAAAGCACACAATCCTAGTTATGAGACCAACTTTGAAAAACCAAGACTAACAGAGATTTACAAATTCCAGGAAACCACTCAAACCTTAATTTTGTAAAATTCATAGACCAGATGAAAATGTAAAATTCCAGGGAACCATCATCAATTTTATAAAGTCTAGGGAGTGGAATTAATACTCGCAGAGTAGGAGCAACTAGAGGAGCCAGTTGGCCCACTTTTATACAACAATGAGGTTGTACACCTATGAGCGACACAAAACCCTCAGACAACAGGGAAACCCTCTGATATCACTTAGGAAGCAGATATTGCAAAAATTTCTACAGTGACTCAAAAAGAAAAAGCATGAAAAAAGTCACACTTTCTATCACAGGGGACAGCGTTAGTGATGTAATCTGGGAGAGGCTAAAAAATTGAATGTGAGAACTTATACTTTAAGAAAAAAAATTGGTGGGGGAGGCCAGGTGGTTCAGTGAGTAAGAGCACCAGCTCCAGTGTCGGGATGACCTGGGGATCGAATCCGGGCTCAGACACTTAGCACCCACCCAGAAATACCTGGCCGTGTAACCTTGAGCAAGTTACTTAACCCCCATTGCTTAAAAAAAAGAAAGAAAGAAAAGGAATTGGGCAGGTCATGAAGTGGGAACAAGGGACAAAAAGATAGTGATTGTGGAATGCATTAACGATTATACTATGTTAAAACACTGGAAGACCTCAAATCTGTTAAGAAATTCCCTATGGAGTATTATGGAGGACATGGACCCAAGCCTCATAGAATGAGGAATGCAAGGAAGGACTGTGATCTGGACCATAAGAGGTAGAACCAATATTGATAACAGCTCCATTGAAGAAATAAATGTAATTAGTATGCTACTAGGTACTTGTGTTTAATATTTATTATTTTCTTATTATTGGTAGTACCTTTAAGCATAATATAATAAGTCCCTTTTTTCTCTTTGAATTTAGTCTTAGCTTTTTCTACTTTGAATTTAGCCTTTTCTGGTAACATCACTGTAACTACAGATTTTCTGTATTTTAGCTGAAGTACATAAATTTTAGAATGTCCTTAGAAAATATTCTAATAATACACTTTAGGTATCTTTCTGCACTAGATATATTTCCTGTACTTCAGTTCTATACACATTTATTAAATGCCTACTACATGCAGGCAGTATGAATATCTAAGTCCCTACCTTTAAGGAACACATATCTTTCTGGAGGATCTAACCTATGCACAAATAAGTGAACAAGGTAATTTGAGGAAAGAGAGATGACTAACTACTAGGGAAATAAAAAAGAGTTCATGGAAAAGATAGCATCTGAGCTGAGTTTTGAAGGAAGATAAAAATTCCATGAGATGAAGATGAGATAGGAATGTAATACAAACATGGGATAGCATGGCGGATACTAAAGGCATGGAAGCTGCAGAAGGAACACTTGTTTTGATAAATAGCAAACAGACTAATTTGACTGGAACACAAAATATGTGAAAAGGATTGATATGAATAAAGTTTACACACGTAGGTTTTTTCTTTTTATCCATTCAACAACCAAATCCACTCCTCCAGCATTTTTTTCCAATTATATGTAAAAACAAATTTTGAATATTCTATTTTTTTTAATATTAAGTTCCAAGTTCTCTCCCTTTTCCCCCTCCTCTCTCATTGAGAAGACAATTTGATATAGGTTATATGTGTACAATCATGCAAAACATAATTCTATATTAGTCATGTGAAAGAAAACACAGACCACCAAAAAACAAGAAAAGTAAAGAGAATTTTAAAAAGTATGCTTCAATCTGCCTTCAGACTCCGTCAGTTCTTTCTCTGGAGGTACATAGCATTATTCATCATAAATCCTTTGGAATTGACTTAGATCACTGTATTGCTGAGGATAGCTAAGTCATTCACAGTTGAGCACTGGATAATATTGCTGTTAACTGTGTACAATGTTCTCTTGGTTCTGATCACTTCATTCTGCATCAGTTCATGTAAGTCTTTCCAGGTTTTTCTGAAAGCATTTTGCTTATAGCACAATGATGAAAACATCATTTCTTATAGCACAATAGTATTCCATCACAATCACATACCACAACTTGTTCAGCCATTCCCCAATTGATGGGCATCCTCTGAATTTCCTATTTTTGCCACCACAAAAAAGCTGCTATAAATATCTTTATATGTGTCATTTTTCCTTTAAAAAAAAAAGTATCTTTGGGATACAGACTTAGTAGTTGTATTGTTGGGTCAAAGAGTATGAACAGTTTTATAGCCCTTTTGGAATAATTCCAAATTGCTCTCCAGAATGGTTGAATCAGTTGGTTTACAACTCTACCAATGGTACTTTAGTGTCCCGATTTTTTCTACATCCTCACCAAAATCTATCATTTTCCCTTTCTGTCATTAGCCAATCTGATAGGTGATGTAGTACCTCAAAGTTGTTCTAAGTTGCATTTCTTTAATCAATAGTGATTTCAAGAATTTTTATATGACTATAGATAGCTTTGTTTTCTTTATCTGAAAACTGCCTTTGGCCATTTATCAATTGGGAAATGACTTGTATCCTTATAAAGTTGACTTAGTTCTGTATATAGTTGAGAAATGAGGCCTTCATCAGAGATACTTATAATTTTTTTCACAGTTATAATGTGTGTAATTTCCTTCCATCCTATTTTCTTCATTTATCCTTCTTTCTTTATCCTTTCATCCTATCCCCCCCTTGAGTGTTTTGCTTTTGATCACCACCTCTGTCAATCTGCTCTCCTTTTATCAGCAACCTCTTCTCTTAATTCCCTTCCCCTTCTACTACTGTGTGTGTATGTTATTCCCTCTTTGAGCCAATTCTGAGAGTAAAGTTCAAGCATTGTCTACCACCACCCTACAACTTTTCCATCCTCTGTAAAAGCTCTTTTCTTTCTTCTATGTGTGATAATTTACTCCATTCTACCTCTCCCTTCCCCTTCTCTCAGTGCATCCCTCTTTATTATCCCCTTAACTTTATTTTTAGATATCATTCCATTACAGTCATCCCTCTTTCTCACCCCTTAATTTTATTTTTTTGATATCAGATGATCTGATCATCATAGTCACCTCACACCCATGCCCTTTGTTTATGCCTTGGGTCAGAAAATTCCAGTCTGCAATAAAAGTCACTGAAAACTCCAAGCATGATTAATTGATTTATTAGGGAGTCTGGGAGCCTATTTAACTGGATCCAAGATCTTCCTCATGATCATGGACCCCTTCCCTTGGGTATTAGCTACTTTTACACTTGTAACAGCATGAAAAATAGAAGGAGGTGTTGCAGTTCACTGATTGGTCAATTTCAGAAGGTAATTTTGTGATTGAATGTAGGATTCATTTACCTTTAAGTTTGACCCTTATTTTAAATATTTTAAGGAGATATTCCTATGGGATTCCGTTAAACATGATGATCTTTTCTATATCACACTTTTCAGGGATCCTGATGACTATGATGTTCTTTTTCTATGCTTTTCCCTCAAGATTGATCTTCCTTCTCTAATATAAAATCCAACATCAGGAAGGAGGCTGGAAGAAATCAGCAAAACAAAAAACTCCCACCATAAAAATCTATTATAGTGAAAAGGATGCTATAGACACAAACTCAGAAAAAGAAAGAGTCCAAAACATCTACAAGCAAAACCTCCAAGGAAAATGCTATTTGGGCCCAAATTCAACCAGAGTTCCTGGAAGAGATGAAGCAAGGAGTCACTGTTAACACATTCATTCCAGTTGTAAATTAAAATATTGAACAGCAGAGGACTCAGAATAATCCATTAATCTTTCTCTTTGATAGTATTAGCTCATCAACAGGTGTTCTGGGTTTGGTCATTCAAACAATGTCAATTCTACTTGACTGTACTATAACATGAAGCCTACATTTATCCATCTTGCCCACAACAACAGTAGGAGAAATTTTGTCAGATGTTTTGCTTCCCTTTTATCTCATTCATCCTCCTTCAGTTATTGCTCTGGAGACACAAAGTAAACTCAAGCCTTTATGATGTAAGCATTTGGTAGAGCCTATTGTGAAGCTGACCAAAGGAACGCATTAGTACAACTCCACTCCTAGCTCAACTTTGTTCATCTCTGCAGAGACCTAAGTAACATTAACCACCACTCCAAAATGGGACAGGTATGCCTTTATCCTTTTCTCTACCCATGAGCCCCCACCAGATTCTAATGTCTCATCCAGTCAATTTTGTATTGTTATGGGGATTTTAAATTTCCTTTCATTCCTCCTTCAACTCTTGGTTAATATTAGCTTCACCTGACCAAAACCTGTCCCATGGGATATGAAAATTTATTTTAAGGCCTTAAATATTCCTTAGATAAGAAGTCAGAGGAAGAATCTCAGCTATCCCTGACTTCTTGGACATACAAGTCCTCCTCCTCAATCAATTTGTGAATCCTCTAAATGTAATTTAATCTGCAACCTAGTTTACCTATAGAGTTTGTTTAATGAGGTTTGTTTCCTTAGGGGACATGTGAGATTATGACTCTGTTTTTGATAAAATCTAGGCATACAATATCTAAAGTATCACCTTGATCTATCAATATTATTACCATGTCAAAAATAAATAAATGAGGCAGCAAGGTGACTCAGTGGATAGAGCAATGGGTCTGGAGTCAGGAAGACTTGAATTAAAATCTGGCCTCAGACACTTATTAGCTGTATGACCCTGGGCAAGTCACTTGACCTCTGTTTGCCTTAATCCACTGGAGAAATGGCAACAAACCACTCTAGTGTCTTTGCCAAGAAAATCCTATGGACAGTACTGGCATACTGTGGTCCATCACGTCATAAAGAGTCAGACATAACTAAATGACTAAACAACAAATCCTTTTTTTGTTTTTTGGAGCGGGAAAGGCAGAGCAATTGGTGTTAAGTGACTTGCCCAAGGTCACACGGCTAGTAAGTGTTAAGTGTTTGCGCTGGATTTGAACTCAGGTCCTTCTGACTCCAGGGCAGTGCTCTATTCACTTTGCCACCTAGCCACCCCCTAAACAACAAATTCTTAATTGAAGATAAAACTAGTTTTTACTGACCATGGCTTCTTTCTAATTGATCACAAACCATATCTTTCCCACAGAATCTTTAAGGTGTAAGAGACCTCAGAATGTGATTACATCTCTGACAAATGGTCATACCACCTCTGCTTGAATACTTCCAATGGGAAGGAACCTCTTCAGGTAGCTTGTTCTGATGAGGGACAGAATCCCAATAGGTTCAGCAGGAATTCTGATCTTATCCAAGACCAAGAAACCTGCACTGGGGTCTGGAAAGAATTCAGCACAGCCTTATTTGGAGTTAGAGTTGAGAAAGTTTATTTTTACGCCTTTACAGAGGGCAAGAGTCCTTTAGGGGACCTGCGAGTGAGAGGGGTACATGCTTTTACTTTTAAAGGGTAGGGCTGCCATTGTCAGGGCTAACCAGATGGATGTAGATAAAGGTTAAAGCTGACTGAAAGGAACTTGTGACTTTAGGGCATACCGTGTTTCCCCGATAATAAGACCTATCCCAAAAATAAGCCCTCCCCTTACTGTGTAAGATTCCTCTAAAATAAGCCCTCCCCCGAAAATAAGACCTATTGAGATTACTACTGTAGTGAAGGTGATCCATTATGGTACCCTCTGTATGCACCGTCCCCCCCCCGGTGAAACGCACGCCGCGCTCCGAGCTGCATCCAATCAGAGCTGCAGCAGTGAGCGCGTCATCCTGTTCTTCCCCAGTGATTTGCTTATTGAATAAAGGTACATTTTTTTGTTCACATTTACCTGTTTATTAAAATTGCTGTCAATGTTCATTAAAATAAGCCCTCCCCTGAAAATAAGCCCTCTGGTGTTTTTCTGTCCAAAAAAATAATAAGACAGCAGGTCTTGGGACCTGCCAGGTGGAGGCATTGCGCTGTACCTTGTCCCCAGAATTCATAACCTCTGACCCACCCATTCCACAAAGAAAGGAATATCCTTGGGGAGCACAAATGGGGCCTGTTCGTAGTAGGTCTTGAACATGGAGGCTCCATGGGTCGGTTAGATTGCATGACAATGTTCCCGGCAGAAGAGTCACCTGCAAAATGTCAACAAGGGTATTGTAGCTGGGGGAAGCAGTATCCTTATGGGTCAAATGAGAAGAGAAAGCCTGGTAAGGAGGGCGCACCAAGAGGGTGGTAGGTGGGAACCGATCATAGGTACAGGTCCCTCTTCTCAAATGGAGATTAGTTTCTAATCATAAACAAAGTATATACATTTGGTCAGTCACAGAGCACAAAAGAGTCAAAAGTTTCCCACCCCTGGATCACAATTGAAAAGGCCATCTACACCAGATTTACAACAAGCTTAAGCACAGCATTTAATACCCAAAGAGAGGTCTTTTCTTCATCTTGACCCGAGGCAAGTTCTCAGCAATCTTTGTTCCTGGGGAGACAGAACTTACTTAGCAATGCCACAAGATACATTGCCAGTGTCCTCATTAATTCATTCTGTCTGCAGAACAGATCTAGGACCCCTGAAAACATTAGCAAAACCCTCTTCCAGGATTTCTGTAAACATACAACAAGAAAATCCTTCTTCAGGGCTTTTGAACCAACAGCAAGGTTCTAGCACCTCTGCAACAACAGGACTGTCTTTCACCAGTGGACGAATCTGGCAAAACAACATCAAAACAGAAAGACAAAGTACCAACATAACTGCCATGTCTCCTCAGTCCTTGGCAGCTCTGGGTGGCAGCTCTCAAAAGTTCTGGAAGGTTCGAACTGGCCCCCAGCAATCCTCTCCTTCTCTCTGCCTCCAAGATGCTGCTTCCAAGAAATTCTTCTACCTCTCTCTCTGCTTGTGCCTCTCTAAAATCATGTCACCAGCTCCTCCCAATTCAGCCCTCTCTTTTCATGTCAAGAAGTCCATCCCAAAAATGGGATTCACAAGCTCTGGGTTTTAACACAATCAATCCAAAAACCAAGCCAATACAGGGGGATCTTTAAATTCCATTACTATTACAAGATATCAAAGCACTTAGTACGGGTTCAATGTCTTTTTTTTTTTTTTAAAGCAATCAGGGTTAAGTAACTTGCTCAAGGTTACATGGCCAGTTATTTCTGGGTGTGGTGCTAAGTATCTGAGCTGGGATTTGATTCCCAAGTCATCCCTACACTGGAGCCGGTGCTCTTACTCACTGAGCTACCTGTCCGCCCCTGTTCAATGTCTTTTGAGCCCTGGGTCCCTGTCAATTCTGGTATGGAAACTGCCATATGTTCTGTTTAATATTTCTTATAGATTTCATTCCTAGTCATAGTGATGAGGGATAGCTCCTCTAGGTTCAGCAGGAATTCTGATCTTATCTAAGACCAGAAAACCTGCAATAGCATCTGGAAAGAATTCAAGGTCTCAGGCTTAATTGGAGTGAGAGTTGTAGAAGTTTATTGTTATGCTTCTATGAGAAGCAGGCAAGAGCCCTTTAGGGCACCTGCAAGTGAGAGGGATACAGGCTTTTGCTCTTAAAGGGTAGGGCTGACTGGATGGAGGGAAGAGACTTCAGTGCATAGATAAAGGTTAAAGCTGACTGAGAGGAACTTGTGACTTTAGTGCATAGATGGTTTAGATGAGATTTGGGCCAGGCCTGAGGAGACTTGAGGCAAAAACAAAGGAGTATTTGGGCCAGACTGGAGGAGACAAGAAGAGATTAAGTAAGAACAAAGGAGTCACAAGTTGTTGCCTAGGGGGAAGGGGCAGAGTTTGACAATACAAATTGCAGTTACAATTGTACAAACTGGCTTTAAAAATTGATGTTACTAATTGGTTTAGACCCCAGGTACTCCATCAATAGCTGGAAACCTCAAGACCCTACCTTGTTTCTGTAGAACAAGATCTTGAGGTATAAGGAGAAACCAGAAAAGAGCAATATTTCTCTAGTGGAGCCTTTTGTTGTAGGGAAGTTGTGTTTTAAATATGTTTCACTTAAAGATCTGCTGAACTCTCTGGACCTGCAGGTTCTGCCAACGACTTCTAAAGGTAGAGAAAAGAAAAACAATCAGTCTAAGTACTCAGACCATTATCTAATCCAATTTCATGGCACTGCTCACTAAGAAAATAAAGACATGAACATTTGGCCCAATATTTAGAGTGTCCGGAAGCAGTGTGGCACTACTATACAATACATGTAAACAAAACTCCTTAAATTGGCTTAAAGTTTTATAGATCTGCAGATATATGTGCAAGTATGACACATTTAAAGGCATACTCACTTATTCAATCCCTGTCTGTCTCCTTTGTTCAGGCAGGTTATATACCAAAGAGAAAAGTGAGTAATTTTCTTTTAAGCAAAGTTTAGTTATAAAAAGCATATTTGCATTGTAGAAAGAATTGTGTGGTATACTGTTTTTTTCTCTGTATTTGGAAGTAAACTACATATAAATAAGATTATCCTTATATAATCTACTTCCAAATTCCTTAAATTTAAAAAAAATTGCCTGTAAATATGTCTTGTCTTTTTGCCAGCCAGTTAATTAATTACAGAAATAATTCTCCCTATGAAATGAATCTTTTTCAGTATCTGTTTTACTACTGACATTCAGCACTGCAGTATGTCATATATATGGATATTTATGGGTGTATCACCTGCTATGCACTTTGCTGGGGGGTGGATATATAATAAATATATTTATAACATTCACATGTTGGTATATTATATCAATATGTATTATATATACTACTTATTTTAACATTATTAGTTATATGAATGCATAAGAAAAGTGTAAAGTGCTATGAGATCTAATGAAGGAGAAATTACTTCTAGCTGGGATATATCATTCAGGAAGATTTTAAGGAAAGAGGGTAGTTTTTGAGATGAGGTGCCTGTAATAGAAAAAAGTGTATCCTTCAATGTAAATAATATAAATATATGATACAAAAAGTACATTAAGAAAGGTGATAGGGGCAGCTAGGTGGCACAGTGAATAGAGCACCGGCCCTGGAGTCAGGAGGAACTGAGTTCAAATCTAGCCTCAGACACTTAATACAAAAACTAGCCATGTGACCTTGGGCAAGTCACAACCTCAATTGCCCTCCAAAAAGAAAAAGAAAGGTGGGAAAAAGTAGTATGTGATCTTTGAGAGTCGTTACCAGTAAAAAGTATCTGATTTTTAAAAAACAGTTTGAAAGATCTGAAGTTAATAGCTAACATGTGTAATGGTCATATGTTAGAGCAGGGGTTCTTAACATTTTGGTGTCATCGACCACTACTCCAGGCACTGTCTTAATGTTTATTGATTGACTGACTGACTGACTCCCTTTGGCAATTTGGTAAAATCTATGGACCCCTCTTTTCAGAATAATGTTCTTGAGTGCATGTAACAAAATACATAGAATTATGAAGGAAACCTAAAGTTAGTGAAAATAAAAGTGTATTTTTTTACCATTTAAATTCATGGATCCTCTAAAATCTATCCATTGATTCTCCTTGGGGAGGGGTGTGTCTGCGGATCTCAAGTTAAGAATCCTTTAGAAGTATTCCCACCATTAACAAATGTAAGGCAATATGTCTTCAAGTTTGTTATTTAAATCCTTGACAAGGTGACTCCAGTGTACCTTTCCAGATTTACTTATTACTCCTTCATTCATTTTCCCTTCCAGTCAAACAGGACTGTTTGCTATTTCCCCAAATTTGACATGCTTGTTGACTAACTTGATGCCATTGGTCTCTCATTTCTGCAGGTCACTCTCTCCTCAAATCCTTAGCTTTCTTCATGGTTTGAAACTTAAGATGACTTGTTCTGCAGGAAACCTTTCAGGACCTCTTTGGTTAACTAGTATAGTATTCTTTCCACTGTAATGGAAATGAAATTTGAAGATCCCTTTGTATTGCTAAGCTGACAGTTACATAGCACCTAGTTTCAAATTAAGCCTCTGTTAAAGAAGCAGAAGGTATGAACCCCTGTTGCTGATGGTAACAGGAAGGGGCTGAACAGGGAGGAGCAATACTGTATATAAGGAAAAACCCCAGCTGGGAAAGTCAGAATTTCCTGGGAACTTGTGGTGGCGGAGCTTCTTTCTGAGGGCTAGTCAAGCTGCTCTGCTGAAGACTTCCGAGGGCCAGCCAGAGTTGCCAGAGGAGGCATGACTATGGTGTGGGTACTTTGTGGCTTTGTTAAGCCTTGTCTTCCCAGGAATAGAGATTGTGAAGGATTTAAGGTGGACTGGACACTGTGAACTTCAGTGTAGAACAAGAACTGCATGGAGAGCTGGACAAGGAGCTGGGGGCTGTGCCTTTGAACCCAGGTGACAGTTTGGTGAATTCAGGTAGGAGCTAGGACCATGGAAGTGGAACCAGGGAAGCTAAGAGCCAGCCTCAGGTTCAGCTGAAAGAAGACTTTACTTGGATATTGTGTACTGACTGAGAAGATTATGATTTACTGTGACCTAGGGGTGGAGAACATTGACTTTTGTACTTTGTGATTGAATTAAGGATTTTGTGATTGACTAAACTAATGTACTTTATGATTGGAAATTAATCTCCATTTGAGACTACACCAAGGGTGGAGTACTTTGATTTTTGTATTTTGTGTCCCTTAAGCCTTAAGTTACTAAGTGATTGATTGACTAAATGATTATTCTTTGTTCAAAACTATATGACCACTTGTGGCCATTTTAGTGGTGAGTTGTTGAGTTGTGACATGATGAATGCTGTATTTTGTTTTTTCTGTGATAAGTTGTAACATTGTGAATGCTGTACATTGATTTTTCTGTGAATGTTTTGTTCTGATTTGTTACTGAATAAATAGAGTGCTCACTATACTATGTAATCAGAACTTGAAGTTATTCACAAACAGCAGTCCTTTGGAAAGCTGCTCGTGCTTCACTTTACATCCACCTACAAATATCTTTGTATTTATTTATTTAAAATGTCATTCTCTTAGTAGAAATGTGAGCTCTTTGGGAACAGTGATTAAACTTGCTTTGTCTTTGGACCCCTAGCACCTAGTGCACAGTGAGTACTTGATATGTATGGAATTTCCTACTCCTATTTAAGTTTTAGAAATGCTTTAGCTAGAGTAATAAAAGCATTAAAATAAATAAAAAGAACTATGGATAATTCTTATTTGAAAATGACATGATTGTCCAGAAATCCGTGAATCTTCAACAACTACAAAATTGAGATAATAAATGACTGAGGACCCCCCCCCCCCCCACCAAATCACTTGCATTTATACTTCTAGACAATATTCTCTTCTGAGGCTACCTTACTTTCCAAATCTATATGGACTTTAAAAGAATGTACCAAAAATCTTAGTATAAAAATCTGAAGAATTAATTACTCAAGTTTACACTAAGACTTTTTGGGACACCCTTTATCTATTATTTCTCTGTCTCTGCCTCTGTCTGTCTACATGTACATATATATGAAAAAATATATACTTATGTGTATATACATGTGTAAGCACAAGCAAGATAGGATTTTTGTTGTTTTCTTTTTGGAGTTTAATTTCCCAGGCTTGGGCTAAGTTGTATAAACATCTGAAGGATTAATTATCTCTCTTTTGAACCCTGATAATTCACAGCTGTGTTGAGTCACATAAGGTTTTGTGCCTTCTGACTCCGAGTCAATCATAGGCTGAGTCTTTGTTACATATTCTTGGAGGCTGGCATTTTGCTTTGGTGGTTGGCTCACGAGAGAAGGATCTGGTGAAGCTCTGAATCGTATGTTCAGAGCATGCCCCCGACTGCTCAGATTTCTGTGCTCCTTCGATCCAGTGAAAGTTTATAGCAATATTGTTATGTTCAGACAGCTGGAGCCCTGCCTATTGATTCTTGTTTTAATTTTCTCTGCTTGTATTTTCCACACTCACTTCTTTTTCTGTAATTAAAGTAGGCTTGTTAACCTGTTTAAAGCTGTCTTTCTTTTATAAAGCAGATCAAAATGCTAGCAGGCCATATCCTGGGTGTGCCTAGAGTGCTTGCTGTTACAACAACATGTTGTTTCCCCTACTAGAAAAGGAGCTTCTTAAGGGGCAAGGACAGATTTCTTTGGCTTTTATTTGTATCTCCATTGCTTGGCACATTTTTCAGGTATGTGATAAGCAACTTAGTAATACTTGTTTACTTGATTTGAAACACTGATGTAGACTATAGATTGACATAGCAGCTGCCAGGCCTCACAGAGTTGTGAGAATAAAATGAGATAAGGTAAAATTCTAAAAAATGGAATAAGTTTATAATTTTAATGAGCATATATGTGATTTATTGTACATATTTCCCCCTGAAATTCAGAATGGTTATGATACACATATAGTTGAAAAATATATACAAAACAAGAAACAGCCTAACATACATTTGACCTAGCATTTATACACACTAAATAATTGAGAAAGCTGAAAATTATCATAAAATATCTAACTCAGAGGGAAATGTCCAATATAAAAATTTTGGTCTTTATTAATTTTTTCCTTTGTGTTGAGCACACTGGTATGTGTTGTTTGCAACAAAAAAATAAATCTACTTGAGTAATTTAGTATAAACATATTCAGTCTTAAAATTAAGAATATTTCATAAATGTAGGACATTTTAAAAATCAAATACTATATTACAAAGAAAACAAAATTTAATTAAATGATACTATATTGCTCAGAATATGATCTTGATCACATCTTATACCTCTGAACCTTATTATTATAAATTTTTTCTGTTGAATGTCTTCACTTGGATTTCCCATAGTAGCTCAAACTCAACACGTTTAAAACAAAATTTATTGTCTTCATTTAAACCATTTCTTTTTTGAATTTCCCTCTTTCTGTCGGGGCATCTAGATGACGCAGTGGATAGAGTATAGGGGCCTGGAGTCAGGAAGACTCATCTTCCAGAGTTCAAATCTGGCCTCAGATACTACCTGTTGGGCCCTGGACAAGACACTTAATCCTTGTTTGCCTTAGCTCCTCATCTGTCAAATGAGCTGGAGAAGGAAATTACAAACCACTCTAGAATTTTTGCCATAACTCCCCCCCAAAAAATGGAGTCATGAAAAACTGAACATGACTTAACAATGAAAATTTCATTCTTTCAGCTACCCAGATTCACACATCATCCTTTGAGATTCTTTACTCTTATTAACCAGCCTCAACTCACTATCCAGGTCCAGTTACCTGTTATCAATTTTACCTCTTTACCATATTATTCTCCAGTCTTGTTCCCCTTTTCTACCACAACCATACACTCTTATCACATCTTGATTGGACTACTGAAATATGCTCCTTCCTAATGGTCTCTTTGCATCCAATTTATTTCTCTCCCTTCTCCAATCCATCCAACAAAGCTGCCAAATTGACATTTCTAAAACACAATGTACATATATGTTTATACTTGTAGATGTTGTATATATGTGCATATAGCAATATATACATATATAGTATATATCCATGTGTGTATATACACTTAAACATATATATACATGGACACACACAGTCACTCCCTTGTACAAAAGGTGCAATAGAAAAGCTGTTCAGCATTTAAAGGGATTTTGACTGTCTGGACACAGTCTGTCTTTCCCTCTTACACATATGTTTTCATGTATGTTCATCCTCATGCATTTAGATTCCAGACATCCTTTTAGCTATCTATCCTACATTTCATCTCTTTTTTTTCTGCTGTCTCTTATGCCTAAAATGTTCTCCCTCCTTGGTTCTACCAGGTAGAATTCCTATTCCCCTCCCCAACAGCAGTGCTCAGTTTTTATACCACCACAAAAGGCCTTTCCTGATTCTTCCCATTCTTTTGTTTATTTTGTATATATGCATTTGTTAACATATCTATCTTCTCCACAGAATACAGGCTCCCTGAGAACAGGGACTATCACTTCTGTGGTTAGTTGTACCTCAGCACCTAGTAGAGTAAGTCTTAGGATGTGCCATAGTAGACACTTATTAAAATGTCAGTTGATAAAAATGTTCTTCAATGAAGCCATGCTTAGATGCTAGTCAACAGGTCCAATCCCTATACCTACTATTTTGAAAAGTGATTTTTCATTACTTAATTTGATCTTCACGACATTGTTGAAGTTCTTATTAGTGCTACAACTATTACATTTAACCAATAAGGAAACTAAAGCCTAGGGGGTAAGGGACTTGTCCCAATGTCCCAATTCAAGTGGGTGCCAAAGTTCAAACCTAGTGTGGGAACTTTGACTCCAATTCCTGTGCGCTATGTCAATTACTTTTTTTTAAAGGTCATTACATTAACAAGATATCTAGAATTACTCGGAAAATAACAAGATATCTAGAATTACTCGGAAAAGAGAAGAAACCTTACATATCTTGATCATCCATTGGTATTTCTTTCTTTCTACACTGCTCCCCAAACTTATGCGGATAGCTAGCTACTTTTGTACCAGTAGTGAAGCTTTATAGTCATTAAGAACAAGAATTCGGAGCGTACTTCCTACCAAGCTTCCAGAACTTAAGTTTCCAGCTTCTACAAAAATGTAGCTTCACAACCAGCAACTGCTGTTACAATTTATGTTTTATTTTTCAAATAAGTGTTCATGATGCGCTGGCCCAGCACTTGGGCTGGGAGCTGAGGATACAAGCACAAAGAATGAAAACAAAGGATTTTAGCTTATAAGGCAAATGAAATTTACAGGGTAATTCTTGAGCTTTTCCTCTACTCAACAAATCATAATTGGGAGGCCAGCTTTGTTTGCAGTTCCTACTTAAGGACGCCTCCTCGACCAAAAAAGAAAAATGTAAGTATGGCAGGGCAGACTACAGGACCTAAGCAAAAAGTCCTGCAGAAAGTCTGCTTAGAAGAAGGTTGGCTTAAGCTCTGCACACTTTTTTAATGAGCTCGGATGTAAGCTGAGGCCAGAAATCACCCGATGGCCTAGAAGACGTCTATCTCGTCTTCATTTTGCACATGAAGAAAACTGGGGCCGATGAAAGAAATTGGCAGGGCCAATGAATGGTAACCTCAGACTCGTAACCCAGCCACCCGCACAGCGGCTTTGCAGCTCCAGACAGGCGGGAACACACCAGAGTGACCTCCCTGGTGCATTAATAGAAGCTTGCGCCGTGACGTAATAACGACGAGACGTCGGGATGCACCAATCGCACACGGCCTGGCGGTGGCTGGCGGGCGTGTGCTCCCACTTTGAATTAAGGCGGTGTGTGGAGTGCTCGTCTTCTCGCCTGAGCCTAGCAGAGGTGAGTTTGCCCGCCCGCGGCGGGGGGGGGGGGGAACGCTCGGAAGGTCACCCTGGTGGGTTCCTGCATTCCCTTCGCCCCACGTCCCCCCGCCTAAGTGCTGGGAGCCGCGGGGATGGGCTGGGGCCGATACTCTGCGACGGGAAAGCTCTGGACCTAGCCCGCTCCGCCCCCGCCGCCAGGGCCTTGGCGGTCTCAGGGCCTGGGGAGCTTGGGGAGACGGGGGACACCGCAGCCAGGACTCTGAGGTCCAAAGTCGGCGTGGAGCGCTGTTCCCTTCCTCCCCACTCCTCTTCCTCTGTCAGCATCAGCCCTTGCTCCTGTGGGCTCCAGTCTCCTTCCACCGGCCTGGGCAGTCTCCCCGCTTCCCCTTGGGTGCGGCCTTGGGCCTCCTCTGGCCTTCGCTCTCGGGCTCCTCCCCCTGCCTTCTGCACTGGGTCCAACTGGTCTAGAACAAGATGGGGGAGGGAAGAGGTCCGGGGTGGGGGGCCCCTTCACCTCCCTCCTGCACACTCGCCTCTCCTCCCCCCTCCCGATAGAATCCCGAGGTTCCTGGAGAGCTCGGTGCCTTGGACACAATTAGTGCTTATGCATTTGATTATTAGATGATTCTCCTACTTAGCAGAAATAGCCTCCCTGCCCTCCCTTTACATCTAAATTACATTCTTAGAGTTTGTTTTGCTTAGGACTGATCCCTCCCTTAATCTTTGCTTCCTCTACCTCTTCTCTTCCCCTTTTCCTTTCATTTCCCTATTGAGTGAAATGTTTTTTCATACCCGACTGTGTGTGTGTTCTTCTTCCTTTTGACCAGTTAGGAAGAGAGTTAGGTTCAAGTCCATTCTTCCTCTTGTACTTGAGCAGCCTGATTTTGTAAGATCACTTTCCCTAACCTCTCTGCTTCTAGTGCTTTACCTCTGTTAATTATTCCTACTTCTCTTGTATATAGCTTGTTTGTATGTATTGGTTTGTTGGTTACCTCTTCCATTAGACTATGAAGTCTTGGAGGGAAACTTAAAACCTCTCACTTCATCTCTTTCAGGAATTCTAGTTGAATTTGTGCCTAAGGTGTATTTTTTTTTCTGTGTCATTGCTTGTAGATGTTTTAAAGTTATTCTTTTCTTCTAGGTTTGGGTCTTGAGTGTCCCTGCCACAATGATAGCTTGTTATAGTAGGGTTCTATTTTTTGTTTGTGCATTCTTCCATCCTGCTTCCTGACATGTTTTCAGAGGTAGGTTCTGCTGTACTTGTTGAAGGGAGGTTTGGGTAGTTCTGCTTTCTTGTTATTTAAGTGTTTTTATTCCAACATCTCAGGGACAGGTTGAGGACCTGCAAACTTTCAGTGAGTGCTTCCAGAGTGGTCTGATCCAGGGCAAAGTCTGATTGTTTGCCCCCTGACCTGAGCTCTCAAATTTCTCATTCGGGTTTGGTTCTGTACAAGAGTAGATGCTGCTGGATTCTACCCCTCTCAGATAGCTGGCTAGCTCTATTAGTTGGGAGAGGCAGAATTGTAAGCTCCCTTTTGTTCTGTGATTCCTTCCTTAGTTATTCCTATGGAGGCTGGGTTAGATGTTTTTGATTGTTTTTGAGGGGGGAAGCAGTTGGGGCTAAGTGACTTGGCCAAGGTCACACAACTAGTTTAGTGTCAAGTGTCTGAGGTCCAATTTGAACTCAGGTCTTCCTGACTCCCGGGCCAGTGCTGCCCCTGGTATGTTTTAAGATGTTTTAAGATTTTGCTCTGGGTCTGGGTTCTGCACCTCTGCTGCTAGCTTCTAAACTTCTTCCTTTCTCTATACATGACCAAGGGCCTCCTTAATCAGAAAACGATAATCCCCTTTCTCAGTTTACCCTGAATCTGTGACCTGGAACAGGTTAGTGGGCAGTAAAGCTGCCAGTTGGCAACTGTCCCCATCTCCATGGCCCTGAATAGGTCTGAGGGGTACCCAGATAACTCATGTTTACTGACCCTTTAATATTTGGCTTATATTGCATAGCAAATATAGGACTAGTGGGCCAGATAGTAAGCTAAAGTTAGTGTCTTTTGAGATTATAAGATCATAGATTTATAGCTGGAAGGGAATGTAAGGACCATCTAGTCCAACTGCAGCCTTTTAGAAATGAGAAAGCTGAGGGTCAGAGCAGTTAAATGACCATGGTCAGACAGTGTTAGAGGAGGAATTCAAAAATGTATGTTCCTGACTCCAAGCCTAGTATCTATCCATCACTACGCCATGTTTTTCATTTCATTATTTCTTTCATTCATACTTATTCAGTATTAACTTATTTAGTACATTCATAGGTATATAGTCTAGTTTTTTTTTTTTTTACGTAAAATCTGACTGGTTTAAACCTTATTGTTGCTGATGAGGGGGGCAATAGGTGTTACAGGGGCTCTGATCAATGACCAGAGTCCCTGATGTGCAGTCTGGAAGGAATTCACAAGGCCCAAGCAATCTTTTAAGTCAGGATTGTAAAAGTTTATTGTTATACTTTACAGCGGGCAAGAGTTCTTAGGGACCCTGCAAACTTAAAGAAGTCATAGATAGAGTTTTTAAGGAGTTAAGACAGTAAATCAGATGTCAACTATGCAAACTAGGTGGGTAAGGGTGAGATTAGGGAGGAGTTAAGGAGTGGTCAGTGCTTAAAGGAACATGCATTTTTAATATCAGCTGCACAGGTGTATTGCCCATAATTCACTTGAAAATAGCCGAAGGGGTGGGGGGTTACCTGGAGGTGTGGTTTTAGGCTTGAAACAGCACTAAGTCAGCTAGCGGTCAGGGCTGACTGAGAAGTGCCTAGTCTGCCACCCATCAGTGTCATGTTTGACAAGATAGATGTTGGGAACCAAAGCTAAAGGAGACTCAGTATGTGTATAATTGGCTAAGGGGTTAACCTATAGATAGTGCATTGAAGGATTCATAGGTGCAGCTGGCCACTATACTAGGGGGAGATAACATTTGCCTAAGCTAAAAGGTTTATAGATGGTTTAGTGAAGGATTCATAGGTGTAGCTTGTTGTTATTCCAAAGCAAAGATAAGCAGTTCATGAATTGTTGCTGGGCAGAGTGCTGGCAGGGAAAAGGGGCAGAGTTAATACTCTGGGGGGAAGGAAGTGGGGGGGATGTGATTTTACAGACTGGTTTTTCAAATTGATTTTACAAACTGATATTACAAACATAGATCCCAAGCACCCCATCATTGCCAATAATTGGACTTTTTTAGTGTATATTGTAATGATAATGATTTCCCAAATGTGTGGAGTGCTTTCTTTAACAGTGTAAAATTGTAACCTTAGTATATGGTTTTAGTGAATTGTGGTGGCTAAAATATTATTATCACCTACTCTTCTGGTGATGTGTACCCAATAAGTATGTGCAAACTTAGGAGCAGCCCCTCAAGAAGTCAAGATCGCTCATCAAGGAATTGATGAGGATTTTAGTAAAGAGGGAAGTGTATTTCAGTGTATGCCTAAATATGACTGTAGCCTCCATCCATTTCTTATTAGAGGTAAAGTAAATATACAGAAATTTATGGTAACTTATGCTTCCTATAAAGTAGAAAGTACTTTTCTTATATATTAACTGAATCTTAATATTTAGCCATTTGTCAGGTCTTCAAGGCATTTTCTGGTCCCTACTGATTAGCTTCCATTCTTGTCAGGGCCAGCTAAAGATGAAAGTTGAAGTTAAAGGGACAGTGGCAAACTCAAATAGAAACAGATCCCTGTGGGCCACATACAGACTTAGAAAATCACAAATTGACACTTGCTATGTTCCATTTTTATTTATTATGTTAAACATTTCCCAATAACATTTTAATCTGGTTTAGTTTTGCTGGCTACATATACCCTCTGGCTATGAGTTTGATACCTCTGCCTTAAAGCATTATATAA
The DNA here is from genome assembly GCF_028583685.1 of Petaurus breviceps papuanus. Lineage (NCBI taxonomy): Eukaryota > Metazoa > Chordata > Mammalia > Diprotodontia > Petauridae > Petaurus > Petaurus breviceps. The sequence continues at coordinate 24,062,383 of NW_027187378.1, read as the reverse complement.
ATGCTAGCTATCTTTATTATTGTTATCTAGTCCTACCCCATCAAAGAAACGACTTAGTCTTGGAGATTGTCCCTACCATGCTCAGGTGTCAAGTTTGAAGCCTGATGGCTATAAGCTGCTGGAAATATTGGGAAATGTTTTAATAAAATAAAATGTAGTACAACATAGATAATGTTAATTTGTGGTTTTCTAAATCAGTATGTGGGCTACAGGGATCTATTTCTATTTGAATTTGACACCACTGCTGTGCACTATCAAAGATACCTGCCTGAGATGAAAGACATGGTCCCATCCTTTGAGGAGGAACATACAGACTAGAAAGAAATACATGAAAGAAACAGAACAATTAAAAGGCATTGTATCAAGTATATAATTCTTCCTATAAGCTTTCTAAAACAGGGCATATAAAAATTAACTTGTTTTGATATTTTGCATACATCCTTTGGTAACTTGATATCCTAGAGTATCACAAAATTAGGATTGTGAATTACTTTTCTAAATAATTTACTGTTGGGTTTTTTTTTTCCAGTTTTCACATTAGATGTGTCATAACTAAAACTTAAACTGAAGGTAACTAAAAGGAAGAGTTTATATCTGTGAAACTTCATCATGATGACTATTATAAGGTTACATGCAAATTAATATTTAATAAATACTCTGATAAGATGCCATATACTGTAGTAGAGTATTTCTTCAGATTTTTGAAATTTAATCAATTGAAACAAATAACTTCATGGAACTGATGAGTGGGTAATATGATAATATGTTTACTTTTTTTTTTTACTATTTTTACTTTTTTCAATATCTTTATCTATATAGGCTTTATTTAGCTATTAAAGACCTACTATTAAAAATTGAATTTCTCTCCCTAAACAAAACTATATGAATGTTGATGTTCAAATAAATTTGGCATAAATTATATTAGACGTAATGAATCAACACATCCTTTTAATCAGTGAAAAAATATTCTTAATATTATGAATAACAGTAACAGTTTAAAATTTTCTTTTAGATAAAACCATGAAGAAAATTGAAGTTTTCTTGAATTCTACTTTCCCTGTTTTCCCTTGAAGTTTCACTGTGAACAATTAGTTTTAAATAAATCTTCTGTTCAAGGACTTTTTTTGGCCACTGTGTTATCAAGATGATTACATCATCTCTACAAAGTCCAGAAACACCAAAGTTTTCATTGAATTCTCTTAGAAGAGGACATGCACCAATTAATGCAGTTCTTTCAAAAAATGTACCTTCAGATACTCTTACACCATTAAAAGATTTAGTGAAATATAGAAACAACAATTTAAATGACAACAACAATACAAATGAGGAGCACTTGAGTCCAGAAACAGAACAATGTGAGAATGAAATCAGTTCATTTCAGTCAACAATAATAGTCGATTATCTTGGCTCTGACGATATTTCGGATGGCTCTGATGAAAAAACTAATGAACGCAAAGAAGCAACATTTTTTCCAAATGAGGAAGTTTTCAGAGGGAATAAAACTTTTGAAATTGTAACCTATGACTCTCCTGCAAAAATATTTCAAAGAATGAAAACAAGGACACTAGAAGCTACACAAAAGCAGTCACTTAAAGACACTATATCTTTGGAGTTACAGAGAAGTCAGAGAGATGTGATCTTGAGTCCTGTTTCACTGGATAAGACTTACAAAGTATCATCAGATGAGCATTCATTTTCAGGTTAGTCTTATTACTTAGGTTAGTGCAAATTATTTTAAAGTGAGAAATTAGATAATTGCAGAACCAGTTAAAGGATAAAATTATATATGTATTGATACATTTTTGTGGCAAAGATATATTTTGATCTAGAAATAAATGCCCAAATCTGCACTGTTGCATTTGATTTTGGGTAGAGAGTGGAAGGTTCGAAGGGAATTATTCAGTCAGTCAATAGCATTTTTTAAGTACCTACTATGTTTGTATCAGGCACTGTGCTAAGTGCTGGGTATACAAAAAGAGGCAAAACCCAACCTTTTCCCTCCAAGACTTCATAGTCTAATGGAAGAGGCAGCCAACAAACCAATACATACAAACAAGCTATATACAAGAGAAGTAGGAATAATTAACAGAGGTAAAGTACTAGAAGCAGAGAGGTTAGGGAAGGCTTTCTGTAGAAGGTGGGATTTTATCTGGGCCTTGAAGGAAGTCAGGGAAGCCCCGAGGCAGAGATGAGGAAGGGAGAGCAATACAGGCATGGAAGGCAGCCAAAGAAAATGCCCAGATTGGGGAAGATACCTGATTCAAGGAACAACAAGAAGGTCTGGATAAAAGAACATGTGTTAGGTTTAAGGTATAAGAAGACTAGAAAGAGTGGGGACTTTGAATACCAGAGAATTTTGTATTTGATACTGGAGGCAATAGGGAGCCATGGGAATTTATTGAGTGGGGGTGATGAAGGATGGCTCACAATTGGTTCAGCAGGAACTCTGATCTTATGTAAGACCAGAAAGCCTGCGATTCAGTCTGGAAAGAATTCAGCCCAGGCCAACTTGGAGTCAGAGTTGTAAAAGTTTATTGTACAATTTACAGTGGGCAAGGGTCCTTAGGGGACCTTCCAGTTTATTGTTAGGCTGTATAGCGGGCAAGGATCCTTAGGGGACCTGCAACCTCAAAGGGGTAGAATTAATATTTTTATAGGGTAATCCATAGTAGAACCCTTGCTGATTATGATAACTACCGTAGGTGATTAAGGATGGGATTAGGGAGGAGTTAAAGTGGGGCCAGTGTTTAAAGGAATATGCATTTTTTATGTAACTGTGCAGGCTTATTGCCCATGATTCACTGGGAAAAAGCCCAACGCGGGGCTACCTGGAGGTGTGGTTTTATGCTTGAAACTTCACCAGGTCAGCTAGCAGTTAAGGGCTGACTGAGAAGTGCCCAGTCTGCCACCCATCAGTGTCATGTTTGACAAGATTGATGTCTGGGAACCAAGGCTCTTAAGGAGTTCACCCAGAGATAGGATCCTGAAGGATTCATTGAGGCAGCCAAGGAGTCAACCTAGAGATAGGGTACTGAAGGATTCATGGGGCCAGCGGGACACTATACAAGGGGGAGATAATAGTTGCCTAAGCCGGAATGTTAATAGATACTTTTGTGAAGGATTCATAACTTGTTATTGTTCCAAGCTGAGATAAACAATTCATGAGTTGTTGCTAGGCAGAGTTAATGCTCTGAATCTGGCGGGGGGGGGGGGTATGATTTTACAAACTGGTTTTACAAATTGATATTACAAATATAGATGCCAAGCACCCCATCAGGGGTGGTGAGGGGAGGTGGGGATAGACAAGTCTTCCCAAGGGAGGTTAAAAGTTGAGAGAACAAGTAGTGCTTTAGAATGGACTACTTCCTTCCTCTCCCTCTTTCCACTCAGGTAGCCTGAGAAGAGACTGTATCAGCAATGCCATATTCACAATGCCTATAGAGATTACAAATATGCTGATATAATTATCCATCACAAAATACGTCAGGTTTGCCATTTGGGGAAATAAACTAGAAAATTTATTCAGATACCAAAAGACTGAGTCCCAAAACCAGAAAGTGAAAGCCATCAGAGTAGTTATGATATTGGCACAGGTAGATAAAGTAGAAAGCACCCACATTTTCAAGCCTCCAAAACAGAACAGGCTACCTCAGGCAAAGGTCCTCCTCTCCCCACTCACAGCAACCACCCAGCGCGCTCCCAGCAGCTCTGGCCCCCGGCAGTCCTCAGCAGGAGTCTTAACTCAAAAAAAAAAAAAAAGGCAACTGCCACCAACTGCCAACCACAGGACCGTTAGCTCGGCTTTTTTTTTTTTCTTGCTCTGCTATGTCAGCACGTCCATGGGGCATGGGAGATCTTTAAATCCCATAACCCTTACAGAGACACAGATGAACATCTCTATTGGGCATTGTGACTATAGAGAAAGATGTGCTTGCATTGTGGCAGAACTGATTCAGTTAGTTGTTGACCTTTCCTGTCATTCCCTACCCATTTCCAGTTGAGTGGAGCTGAAAGCAGAAAAACAAATTTGTCTTTATAACAAGTATCATTGCAAAATTTTTTGGTAGTTTTATTAAATCCCAGTCATTGGTTCCACTAATAACAGTATATTAGAACTTGAGAGAATGCCTATCAATTGGGGAATGACTGAACAAGCTGTGGCATATGAACATAATGTAATATTATTGTATAATAAGAAATGATGAGCAAGCATATTTCAGAAAAACCTGGAAAGACTTGTATGAATGGATGCAAAATGAAATGAGCAGAACCAGAAGACCATTGTGCACAGTAATAGCAATATTTTATAATAATCTACTGTGAATGACTTAACTATTCTTAGCAGTACAATGGTGCAAGAAAAATCTGAAGGACTTAAGGTAAAAGGGGCTCTCCATCTCCAGAGAAAGAACTGGTAGAGCCTGAATGTGGATTTAAGATACTTTTTCTTTACTTTCTTTACTTTTCTTTATTTTTCAAAAATCTGCCCTTTCACAGCTCAACTTACATGGAAATGTGTTTTGCATGATTACACATATATAACTGTCAAATTGTTTGCCTTCTCAATGAGGGGTGGAGGGGAAGGAGGGAGGGAGAGAATTTGGAACTCAAAATTTGAAGAAAAAATGTTAAAATTGTTCTTACATGTAATTGGGAATTTTTTTAAAAAGAGAATAAGGCTTAACCATGGTTAAATTTTTAGATATTTTGGAACTCATTTGTGTTGGTTTTCCTAATTGGGAGGTTTGAATCATAGTATGGTTTATAACATAGTATGGTTAACAACTAGTTTATTTCAAGGAATCCCAGAAGCCTGTTGTCTTGTACAGTATTTTAAAAATTATTAGATTATTCATTATCTAAAGCTTCTTTAATACCTAGGAGAATAAGATTCTAGGAAGCAGAAAACTCAACATAATTTTTTCTTGGGAACATTGTGCTGATGTAAGACGTTTGATAGCTTACCTGACATTTAAGGGTAGGGGTAGTATTTGATAGTAAGAGCTTTATCTTTAAAAGTTTGTAAAGTGATGAAAAACGTGAGTGAATTTCCTCGTTAGGGAAAAAAGTATTTGGGGATTAAGGTGGAAGAGAGTATTAGGGAAGATAAAATACAGTTTAGGTAGATTGAGAACTGATTAAACAATCAGATTTAAAGAATCATCAGTAATGACTTAATGGGAGACTTGAAGAATGGTCTCTAATGTAGGGTCTCCAAACAGCTTCTGCTGTTTATTTCTATAAGTGGCTTGGATGAGGCATAAATGGCTTACTTGTTGAATTTATAGATGACACAGAACTAAAAAGTATAATATGAATGACAGAATTCAGAAGTTTCTAACTAAACTAGAAAAGGCCTGCACAACTTTGGCACGCCAAAGGATTTCAGGCAACCTGAGAACAATGTAGAGGAAAACATCTACAGGTTGTGCAGGCCTAGGCTAGAACAAAGTGCTAAATCTAACATAATAAGACTAAATGAAATGGAAATGCAAATTCATATGCCTGGGGCTTAAAGAGTCAGTGCCACAAGCACAAGATAGAGGAAGAAGTAGGCAAGTTCAGATGGAAAAAATCAGGGAGTTTTAATGGACTGCAAGCTCAATATGCATCTGCAGTGTAGCCCAGTAGCCAAAAATACTAATTCAATCTTACTCTCCCTTAAGGTCAAGAAGGACGTATGTGAGAGTGTTTCTCCTGTGGTTAGACCAGCTCTGGTGGTTTAGATTTATTTCTACCTGTCAGTGTAGGAAGTTCACTGGTAAGCTGAAGTGTAGCCAGAGGAAAATGGGTGGCATGATTAATGGCCTGGAGTACATCCCATAACAGAAACTGAGGATGTTTATCTTAGAAAAGTGGAGACTTGGTGGGGCAGGATCCTTCAAGCCTTTAAAAGACTGTTCTGTGGAAAGGGGATTAGACTTAGTTTGTTTCAGCCCAGAAAACAGAATTAGGTGCAGTGGGTAAAATTTACATAGAGGAAGATTTGGGCTTGAATTAAGGAAAAACTAAAAGATAATTAGAGCTATCTAAAAGTAGAACCTGCTGTCATAGGAGGTAGTAGTGTATTTCTTTCACTAAAGGTCTTAAGCAGAAGTTGGATAGCCTTTTGTCAGATCTTTGGTACAGAAGCTGTTTTTTAGGTATACATTGGCTTAGGTGGATCTTGAAATCTCTCAATCCGTGAAACTCTTTGGAAGAGTCTTATGATTGTATTTATTTGATTTTACTTTTTGATGTTAGTGACAGAGGTAGGAATAGAACTCATATCTCCAGAATCCCAGACCTGGTATTCTATTGAACTGTACTACCAATTTTATATATGTAGATTTTAAAAAAATATTCCACCTTCAAGTTGTGAGTGGTATAATCAAATGACATTGGGATAGAGAACATAAGTGTAATGTTATACATGTTAGAAAATACCCAAGTAAATATTCTATATTGCTGTAATGAAGTCTATTTAATCATTAAATATTTGTTTCTGAATAAATTTATTTTCTTTACCTTCACTGACTTCTGCAGGTGAACCTTCTATTTCTTCAGGAAGAAAAGCCTCTTCCCTACCCAGAGAGATTCCCCTGATAAATTTCCAGAATAAATTTTTCACTCCAGTAAAACAAAAAATCCCATATCAGCAAGAAAACCAGTTGTCTCATCAGAATTTAACTTATGGTAAGTTCTTTGTTCTTTACACAATTTCATTGATGAATAGTGTTAGTTCAGTACCTGTGTGAACTAAAACTTCATCTAACATGCAGAAACTCATTATTTCCCCTTCTTTCTTCCTTTTTCTATGTATAAAAGCAAGTTTTTATGCCTTTACCGTTAAAGAAACAGCAATCGATTATGTAGAAGAGTTCGAGTCTAAGTGGGAAAATTTAGAGGAAAGTTTTGGGTAGAAGAACAACCTTGTATTTAAAATGCTTGCATTTAAAACTTTAAACATTTGCTTACACTTTATAGCCTTATCACTCCTAATAAATATGATACAATTTGAATGGTTTTCTGCAGACATTACAACTTTGGAAGAAAGACATGAGAACATTTCAACTTCAGTAATTCTGAGTGAAGCATTAGCCAGTACTGCCAGGCTTATTCAAGACAATGAAAACAGAGTTACAAGTGTTGAATTCAGCCTGTCTGATACCCTTATTTTGGAAAACATCGATGCTGATGATGAAAGATCTCAAAGTCCTATTATTAATGGTATCAGTACTGACTGTGTACCTATAAACACTGGCAACCGGTTATCAAAATTTGACAGTGAAGTGCCTGTGAAAGGATTATCAGAACAGGAAATGAGTGAAGAAAATGAAGAAAAAATCTCTGAGAATGTCCAACAGGGTTCTACATCAAATATGTTTAAAATTTTGACTGCAGCTCCTAAAACTCACATGGTGGCAACAGAGAAAAAAGTTTCTAAGGTTTCAACAAGTGTTACCAATAAAAATGCATTTACTACCCAAAAAAAGGTAGGAACATTTCTAAAGCTTCTGTTTTTCTAATTATTTGTTATGTTAATTGGAAGCAGGAAGTAGACATACTTTATGTTTTTCCCTCTGCTCTTCTTCATATGGTTGAATTTGATGGACTTCCTAGAGTATATTGAAGGACAACCTGAAATAACCAATGTTTACCTAATTTAAGATATAGTACAAACTTACCTAATTGAGAAAATGTAGCCTGATAGAAAGAATAAAGGCCTAGGAGTCATTTGTTCTTGACCTGGTTCTTCAACTAATTAAGTATGACCATAGGGAAGACATTTCTCTCTTTTGTAACCATTTCCTTATCTGTTGAATGAGGATAGATAATAACCTGCCTTCACTCCTTCCCCTGTTGTAACGTCAGTTCTTTCTTTGATGTGGATACTTCCTTCAGCAATGTAGATCATAACTTATCTTTGTCTGCCCGTGTTATGAAGCTCTTGTCCATGTCTTTCCATAAATTCTTTAGTCCACTTGACATACTTTCCTTTAATTTTCTTGACATTGTGTGGATGCCATTAAGAGCAATGCAGGCTATCCATTGATTCTTACTTGCTTTTACCATGTAATGAACCTATGTTCTCATAATAATCTCTACAATGTCATCCTTTGTGCTTCTTTATTTGATTTAATCTTTTTAAAAACTGATTTTTATTGATATCTTTTGTTTTTATATTACCTAGATTTCCTTCCCCTCCTGAATCCCAGAGAGCCATTCCTTATAACAAAAATTTTTTAAAAGAGAAAAAGCAATTTAGCAAAATTGATCAACAAATCTGATATTCTATGCAGTGATATACACCTATGGACACTGACCTCTACAAAGAAGGAGGGGAAAGGAATTATCTTCTAATATTTCTCCTTTGATGCCAAGCTTCTTTATAATTCACTTTTGATTATTTTGTGTTCTTTGTTATTGTTATTCCTTCTAATTACATTTTCATAGCCATTTTGTATATTGTTTTCTTGCCTACTTAAGATAGTTCTTTTTAAAAAATAGATTTTATTGGTATTTTCTATTTTTATCACCTAGATTTTGCCCTGCATCCCTCTCCCCACCCTTCCCCCCCTGGCCCAATCATCCAATATGAAAAATAATTTTTAAAGGAAGAAGAGAAAAAAAAATCAGCAATGCTGGTTAGTACATTGAAAAAGCAAACAAACCTTACTTACGCAGTGTTCCACACCTGGGGACCCTAACCACTCCCAAGAAGTAGTAGGGAAATATTTTCATATACCTCTTTTTGGGGAATGAGTTTGTTCTTTATAATCTTGCAGTATTAAATTTTGATTATTTTGTGGCAATTGTTCTTTTTAATTTAAATTGCTTTAGCCAGTCTATGTTAATTTTTCCCACTCTACTTACAGTATGTGTCAGTCTTTCTATATGAAAATGATGCAAGTCTCTGTATTCATCATGTTTGTAATTTTTTATAGAACTATTATATTACATTATTTGTCTAGCTGTTCTCCCAGTGATGGACATCTACTTTGTTACCCTATCTTTGCTGTCACAAAAAAGTCCTGCTATAAATATTTTGTTGTATATGGAGCCTTTCTTTTTGAAGGATATATACATAATGGGATATATACCTTTTCAGGATATATACCTAGTAGAGGAATCTCTGGGTTGAAGGGTATTTTAATTGCTTTTTTATTTCAAATTGCATTCCACACTAATATATTGTTGGTGAAGCTATGAATTGGCAAAGTCATTCTGTAAAACAATTTGGATTAATTCATCTGTTCATCTAAGTCTTTTCCAGGTTTCTCTGTATTCATCAAGTTCATAGTTTCTTAAAGCAGAAGAATATTCCATTACATTCATGTACCACAATCTGTTTAGCCATTCCCCACCTGATGGGCATTAACCTTGTTTTCACTTCTTTTTCAGCACAAAAAGTACTGCAATAAATACTTTGCCATAGAGTCTTTCTATTAGTGACCTCCTGTTGGGATATATGCCTAGCAGTGGAAACTTGGGGTCAAAGACATTTTAATATTTTATTTGTGTAACTCTACATTTCTTGCTCCGGAATGCAAATTTTAAATTTGTGTTTTTTTGCAGATTTCTTGCACTTCATTGGTAATTTGTTTCAACTTCCTCACACCAACCTTGCTCCTCTACATGAATAACCTTTTTTGTGATTTTCAACCTTAATTGTTCTCTGATAATAGTGTTTTATAACTCATAGCCCTAAAATATCACTGAAATAATTATTTTTAAATGGGGGTCATTAATTGCACTGCAAAATTTCCCAGTTATTTCAATTTGTTCTCTTCCTTCCATTTAGTTCTAAGCACAGTTTTTATCCATGTGCTGTGTCTGTCCACAATAGATGTGTTGATGGCTGATTCTGTGGGTTGTCCACCAATCTTCATATAACAGTTATAACAGGCATTCTTTAGCCACTTGATTTTTCCTGAGTAGATAATTTTTTTTCATGTATACAGAAGAATATATATATATATTTAATTTATTTCCTTTTGGTTTACAACATTTAGTTCCACAATTCCTCAGGTTTCAAATTTTCTGCCACTCCCTCTCCTGCCCCGCTCTCCCCCGCAAAGGCTGAACTCTTAAGTGGATATGGATCTCACTAGGGAAGCTCTGTATTGGTAATGAACTCCAATGTCCAATGTTATTTGCAGACCAGGAGCAAATGGAATCTCTTCTACTTAGAGTCTGCTGGACAGCCATGATGGATCTTTGATAAAGTCTCCACATTTTATAAAGCATTATTGAGCAAAATTTTCTGTTTCATAATCTTGTATGATTTTTACATATGCATGGAGACAGCTGCAATTAGGAATGATAGCATCGGGGGAAATTCAGTTGGGAGTGGGTATGAGAAAGCCTGAGAGTCCGACCTTGGCTGGTGCGTACTGACATCTTGCTCTTTTTGGGTGTCCCCTGTATTAAGATTCAGACATCTTTTGTCCCCCCTCCCTCCCCCCCCATGTCCCCATCTCCTTCACTTTGGTCTTGGATGAAGAGGTAATCTTTCTTGATAAAGCCAATCCTTTTATCATACACCCTTGTTCTTATTCCTTCCTGACAATTGTCTCCACTATTCCTATTTTCTCTCTAAATCTTCAATCTCTCCCTATCTAATCTGTTAGGTCCTTCCCAGCTGCCTACAAATATGCTTATGTTTATGAGATCCTTAAAAAAAAAAAAACCCCAAACCTCTTGATCTTATCATACTAACTAACTTTTAACCTGTGGCTTCTTACCCAGTTGTGACTGATCTCCTGAAAATAACTTTCCACTAGGTACCTCTACCTCCTCTCCTTTCACTTTCTTCTAAACCCTCTACAATATGACTTTTGATCCTATTCAACTAAAACTGCCCTATCGAAAATCACCAATGATTTCTTTAATTGCTAAATCGAATGTTTTTTTCTCAATCTAGCTTCTTTTTTGGTCTCTGCATTGTTTTTGTTCACCTTCTGGATATTCTCTTCTCTCTAGATTTTCATAATGCTCTTCCTTCCTGGTTAACCTCTTACCTGTCTGAACTTTATCTATCTCATTTGTTGATTCTTTCTCCATGTCAAATCCACTAACCCTGCAGGTCCCTCAAGGCTCTGTCCTGTGCTTTCTTCTCTTTTCACTCTGCATTATGTTACTTGATGATCTCATCAGTTTCCGTGGGTTAAGTTATTTTTATGCAGATGATCCTAAGATCTAGACTTAAGCCTGACTCTTATCTCTCCTGAGTTAAAGTTCTTTATCACCAGCTTCCTTTTGACATTCCAGACTATCCCATGCATATCTCAAACTCAGTGTGTAAAACAGATCTCATTCCCCCTAAAGCCTTCTGCCTTTCTGATTTCCCTCTCACTGTTGAGAATACCACTATCCCTAGATACCTGGGCTTTAAAACTCAGTGTTATCCTCAACTCCTTACTTTGATTCATTCCTCATATCTAATCTACTGCCAAATCTGCCAAGTAAAGCTAAGAAATATGTGAAGTCCTTTTTTTTCTTATTTCAAACAATTTTGAGAGCATTTGCTTTTTATATCAATTTCTCCCAGTATCCTTTCTTCTCAACTTTCCCAAAAAGCCATTGTATATAACAAATATATTTAAAGAAAAAGAGAATCGGGGCGGCCAGGTAGCACAGTGAGTAAGAGCACCGGCTCCAGTGTTGAGACGACCTGGAGATCGAATCCCGGGCTCAGACACTTAGCACCCACCCAGAAACACCTGGCCGTGTAACCTTGAGCAAGTTACTTAACCCCGATTGCTTTAAAAAAAAAAGAGAGAGAGAAAAAGAGAAGAAAGAGGGGGAGAAAGCACAATATATAATACATCAAAAAGTCTGAAAATATGTGCAATATACCTACCACACTTGTAGACTTCCTACCTCTACAAAGGTGAGAATGTCTTCTCATAACTACTCTTTTGGGCTATTGCTGATTCTTCATAATTTTGTAACATTAACAATTTTTTTGAGTGTTCTTTTTGTTTACATTGTTGTAATCATTGTGTGCATTGTTTTCTTAGCTCTGCTTACTTCACTTTGCCTCAGATTCCATGCTTCTCTGTATTCATCATTTCTTATAGCACAGTAAATATTACATTACATCCATGTACCACATTGTTTAATCATTCCCCAATTGATGACATATACTTTTTTTCCAATTCTTTGCTCTCACAAAAAGGGGTGCTATGAATATTTTGGTGTGTATTAGAACTTACTTTTTATCAGTGACCTCCTTGAAGTATAAACCTTATAGTGTCTGGAGTAAAAAGACTGGAAATTTTAGTCACTTTATTTTATAATTCCAAATTTCTTTTCAGAATGGTTGTCTGGATTCACAGTTCCACCGACAATGTACTAGTGTGCCTATCTCCCTCCAATTTTTATTATTGCTCTCTTTTGTCATCTTTGTCAATTTACAGGGTGTGGTAAAATCTTAGGGTTTTCCTACCCTTCACCCTGTCATCTTAGATACTGCTCCTGGGTTTCTAAGCTCTAATAGGGGAGCTTTTGCCTTATTTTGCCTAAAACCACTCCCCCATGATAATTCCTGGCCAACTCCTTAGCATCTTACATACAACATCCTTATCTATTTCAGTCTTCTCCTCCACTTGTCCTCTCACCTCACCTCTGGTTTCCAGCCTCCCTTTATATACTAACTTCCTTCATTAGAATTTCAAAACAGGAACTGTATTGCTTGCTTGTATCTCCAGCAATTATTTCTACTAGTCCAAGGCAGTGCCTGGCACATAGTAAGTACTTAATAAATGCCTTAAAAACCCTAACCTCCAAATTCTTCAACTAATTTCCCATGACCTACTCTATCCCACCACAGCTATACACAAAGATGATCATATCCTTACTGTCACTCACAAGTGTTCTTCTGTGTTTATCAACTTGAAATTCCTTTTATCTGAACACAATCTGTTGTCATTCCACCTCCAGTTTTGGTACTACAAACTCTATTCTCCTCTTCCCACCCAGCAGAGAGACAAAAGTTCTGTTTTTCCATTGAGATATTTCACATTGTTTTCTATTTTTCATTCTTTTCATTCTGTTTTATAATTTCTTGATTTCTCATGAAGTCATTAGCTTCAATTTGTTCCATTCTAATTTTTAAGGAATTATTTTCCTCAGTGAGCTTTTGGACCTCCTTTTCCATTTGACCATCTTTCTTTTTAAGGCATTCTTCTCATTGACTCTTTGGAACTCTTTTGCCATTTGAATTGGTCTATTTTTTAAGATGTTATTTTCTTCAGTATTTTTTGGGGGCTCCTTTAGCAAACTGTTGACTCGTTTTTCACGATTTTCTTGCATCACTCTAATTTCTCTTCCAAGTGTTTCCTCTATTTCTCTTACTTGATTTTCAAAATCCTTTTTGAGCTCTTCCATGGCCTGCAACCAATTCATATTTTTCTTGCAGGCTTTTGATGTGGGAGCTTTGACTTTGTTGTCTTTGTCTTCTGGTTGTATGTTTTGATCATCTTTGTCACCAAAGTAAGTTTCTATAGTCTGATTCTTTTTGTGCTGTTTCTTCATCTTCCTAGCCAAATACTTGACTTTTTAACTCCCTTTCAAGGCAGGATTCTTCTTCCAGTGGGGGTGGGGGTAGGTAGCCCCAGGCTTTAGGGCTTTTGTATCAGTCACTGGATCCACTACTGTCTATGGGCCCAGAGCTCCCAAAGCAGCCATGCTGCTGCCACCCTGTCACACTCCTCTTTGACCCAGGTCCCACAGAGTTCCCTCACTGATCTTCCACATTGTTTTCAGTATTGGTGAGTTGAGAAGTCTGGAAATCACCAGAGCTGTCAGTGATTCAGTCTCCTGTGGTCTGCTTAGGCCCTGTCTACTGATGCAACCCACATTGGACTCTATTCTGCTCCCAACCCGGTGGGATATACCCTTCCTGTCTGGACTGTCTTGGACTGGAGATGCATTTTATTTGGTCATTTTGTGGGTTATACCCCTCTAGAATTTGTTTAGAATAATTTTTAGAGGTGTTTTGAGGGGTTTGGAGATGAGCTCAAGCAAGTCCCTGCTTTTACTTTACCATCTTGGCTCCACCCTCTAGAAGTCCTATTAAAAATTTTTTTTCAATTGTATTTTCAGTTCCAACTTCTTTCCTTCCCCTCATTAAGGAAACAAGAAATAGACTACTCATTACACATATGAAGTCATACAGAAATATTTTCTGCATTGGCTATGTTCCAAGAGAAATAAAAGAAAAAGTAAAAAAAAATGTACATTAATCTGCATAAAGTTCATTAGTTCTCGTTTAATAGCTTTTTTTTTATCATAAGTCCTTTGGAATTATGGTGGATCATTATATTGATAAGTTATTATGTCTTCCACAGCTGATTAGCTTTGTAGTTTTGCTATTACTGTGTAAATTCTTTTTCTGGTTCTGCTAACTTTTTACTATACATCAGTTCATGTAAGTTTTCCCAGGTTTTTCTTAAACTATCCCTTTCATCATTTCTTATTGAACACAATAGTATTCCTTCACATTTATATAACTCATTCAATCATTCTCCAATTCTTAGCCACTTGTAATAGTAATGGAATTTAAAGATCCCCCTGTATTGGCTTGGTTTTTGGATTGATTGTGTTAAAACCCAGAGCTTGTGAATCCCACTTGTGGGATGGACTTGTTGATGTGAAAAGAGAGTGCTGAACTGGGAGGAGCTGGTGATGTAAAATTAGAGAGACACAAACAAAGGGAGAGGCAGAAGAATTTTTTGGAAGCAGCATCTTGGAGGCAGAGAGAGACAGAGAGAATTGCTAGAGGATTGCTGAGGGCCGGTTTGAATTGCCCAGGGCTTTTGAGAGCTGCTACCCAGAGCTGCCAAGGACTGAGGAGACATGGCTGTTATGCTGGTACTTTGTCTTTCTGTTTTGATGTTGTTTTGCCAGATTTGTCCACTGGTGAAAGATAGTCCTGTTGCAGAGGTTCTGGAGCCTTGCTGTTGGTTCAGAGCTCCTGAGACTGTTCTGCAGACAGAGAGTGAATTCTGTCCACTGGTGAAGGACAGTGCTGTTGTTACAGAAGTCCTGGAACCTTGCTGTTGGTTCAGAATCCCTGAAGAAGGATTTTCTTGTTGTATGTTTACAGAAATCCTGGAAGAGGGTTTTGCTAATGTTTTCAGGGGTCCTAGCACTGTTCTGCAGACAGAATGAATTAATGAAGACACTGGCAATGTATCTTGTGGCCTTGCTAAGCTTTGTTTCCCCAGGAACAAAGATTGCTGAGAACTTGCCTCTGGTCAAGATGAAGAAAAGACCTCTCTTTGGGTATTAAATGCTGTGCTTAGGCTTGTTATAACTCTGGGGTAGATTCAGTTGTGATCCAAGGGTGGGGAACTTTTGACTTTTTTGTACTCTGTGATTGAACAAATGAATGTACTTTACTAATGATTTGAAACTAATCTCCATTTGAGAAGAGGGGCTTTGTGATTTGACTAAATGAATATACAGCCTAGGGGTGGAGTAGTAGTACTTGATTGAATTACACTTGGTGAATGCTGTATTTTGAATGATGTTATATTTTGATTTTCTCTGTTCTTAATTTGTCACTGAATAAAATGGAGAGCAGCTATGCTGGTATTTTGAACCTTGGGAAGTTGCCTTTGCTTCGCATTACACCACTACAAATATTTTTGTGCATCTGGGTAACTTTCCCTTTTTCTTTGATATCCTTGGGATAAGGACCTACTAATGATATTTTGTGGTCAAGGGGTCACAGCTTTTTAGCTTTTTGAGCATAATTCCAAATTATTCTCTGGAACGGTTGGACTAGTTCACAGCTCAACCAGCAGTTTATTAGTGTACCTATTTTCCCACATCCCTTCCAACATTTGTCATTTTTATTTTCTGTCATATTAGTCAATATGATAGGTGTGAGGTAGTATCTCAGAGTTTTAATTTGCATTTCTCTAGTCAGTAGTGATTTAGAACACTCTTTCATATGACTGTTGATAGCTTTGATTTCTTCATGTCAAAACTGCCTATTCATATCACTTGACTATTTACCAATTAGAGAGTGATTCTATTCTTAGAAATTTGTCTCATTTTCCCTCTATATTTGAGAAAAGAGACCTTTATCAGAGAAGTTTGCTGCAAAGATTTTCTCTTGTCCAGTTTCCTGCTTTTATTTTTCTCTAATTCTGGCTGTACAAAATCTTTTTAATTTTGTGTAATCAAAATTCTGCCTCTTGTGAACTTCTCTATTGCTTGTTTGGTCATAGACTCTTCCCTGATCCATAGATCTGACTGATAATGTTTTCCATGCTTTACTACCTTGCTTATGATAGCACCTTTTATGTCTGAATCATATACCCATTTTGAGTTTATCTTGGTCTCTACAGTTCCCTTCCCTCACAATTTTTTTCCATTGATTCCCCTGATATTCTTGATCTTTTGTTCCTTCAGGTAAATTTTATTATTTTTTTCTAGCTTTATAAAGTAATTCTCTGGTAGTTTGATTGGTAAAGTAGTGAATAAGTCAATTAACTTAAGTAGTATTGTCATTTTAATTATATTGACTCAGCCTACCCATGAACAATGAATATTTCTGTAGTTAGTTAGATCTGTCTTTATCTGTGTGAAGGGTGTTTTGTAATTGTGTTCATTCATAGAGTTCCTGGGTAAGTCTTGGCAGGTAGATTCCCAAGTATTTTATATTGTCTGCAAGTTATTTTAAATGGAATTTCTCTTTCTGTCCCTTCATGCTGGGTTTTGTTGGTAATATATAGAAATGTTGATGATTTGCATGGGTTTATTTTATATCCTGTACCTTTGCTAAAGTTTGTGATTGTTTTGGCTAGCTTTTTAGTTGACTCTCTAGGGCTTTCTAAGTAAACCATCATATCATCTACAAAAAGTGATAGTTTTGTTTCATTGCCTAGTCTTATTCCTTCAATTTCTTATCTTATTGGTATCTCTAGCATTTCTAATGCAATATTGAACAATAATGATAATAATAGACATCCTTGCTTCTCCTTTGATTATGTTGGAAAGGCTTCTAGTTTGTCCCCATTACAAATAATGTTTTCATGTAGAAGAGATTGATATATTGAGGAGAAGGGCCATCTTTGTCTGAGATTTCATATATGAGAATAATTAAGGAGATAGTGGGAGAAGACACCTGAATTATGGAAGAGGAGGAGGGAAAAAGAGGGGCCTTTTGGAGAATTGCCTCAGTTTTTCCAGTTAAGTATGAGATGGACCTCAACTGAGAAGGTAAAGGCCAAATTTTGGTGTTATAGGAGGCTTGAGGAAGAGCAAAAGATTTAGAATAGCCACTATGATGAATCCAATAGGGAGTCAATTACGAAACATATAGAAGCAAACGTATTTGCTGTAATGAGGCCCTAGTTGACATTATGTAGCATAAATTTGTTGTGGAGCAAGTCAGCTTGGTTTGTTTTATGATTTTTAACTGCATGGTTATCTTATGATTTTTCTCCAGCTCAGTTCAGCAGTATATAAATTGGTATAAGGAGGCAGATGGTGGGCATAATCCAGAATAGTGGTTTGAGATAGATTGATCAGTAAAAGGACAAGGAGGCAAGGGATTCAGGAGTTAAAGGATAGGATAGCCTTGAACTAGTTCATCAGGGGGTTGAAATAAGAAAGGGATAAAAGTATGAAAGTTCAGGGGTGGTAACCTAAGGTAGAACTAAGTGGCAGTCACAGTGAGGATGGAGAACAGAGTTTTGAATCACATAAGGAAAGTTGGACTCATAAAAGACTACAGAGAGATGAAAAAAATTTCAGAGTTCATGAGTATGGAAATAGGACACTTGTAGACAATGGCAGAATCAAGGGTATGTCTAGCTTAGTGTGTAGCTGAAAAGGAGTAGAAGGAAGAAGGTCAAATGTTGCTGAAACCAGTCGTGTCTGATTCTACGTGATAAAGTCCATGGGCTTTCCTTGCAGAGATACTAGAGTAGTTTGCCATTTCCTTCTCCAGTGTGTCCCCATTTAACAGATGAGGAACTGAGGCAGATAGAGGTTATGTGACTTGCCCAGTGTCACAGAGCTAGTAAGTGTCTGAGGTCAGATTTGAACTCAGATCTGCCTGACTCCAGGCATGGTGTTCTATCCACTGTACCACCTAGCTTCCCCAAGGTCAAACATAGTGTGGTCTAATTCTCTGTCTGGCTATCCTGCTGGAGATGAACCTCTCTATACTTAGCCAGTCTTGACCTCAGAAAGCAGATTTAGTCTGTTATGGATATTGTATCCAGAGCCTTTCTAGCTTAGTAGAATATACCAAAGTTTGTACTCTTTACTAGTCTAGCTTTTAAGAATCCAAGTTTACCTCCACTCTTACAGTAAAACATTGGAGTAGGACTTGGTGGGAGAGCTATGTTGTTGCAGTGAAATAATGAGTTGACATTTGAAAACTTGAAAATTGTTGTGTTGTTTTTTAAATTTAATTTTTGTGATAACACTTTGAGGTATATTCTACAAGTATTATTCTTTAAATTTTACAGATGAAGAAATAGGCTTTGAGAATTTATATAACTTGTCCATGGTGTCCAAAGATGGAATTAAAATATAGGCCCTCTTGACTCTAAGCCCAATACTTTGGAAAAAGTTAAAAATGATATGGTAATGTTTTGATGGAATTTTTTTCTTTTTTCTTTTTTTTTTTGGAAGAGCAATTGGGGTGAAGTGACTTCCTGAGGTTACATGGCTAGTTTTTGTGTTAAGTGTCTGATGCTGGATTTGAACTCAGGTCCTCCTGACTCCAGGTCTGGTGCTCTATTCACTGCTGCCCCATGATGGAATTATTATTCACACATATCTGGGCATGATTTAGTAAAATTCAGATTTTGAGAGTAACAATTAATTGAGCTTTCCATATGTAAGAGAAGCTTCTAGAGTTTTAAAGATTTTTTTTTTAAATTTTTGAAGACTTTATTTGGAAAAGTGGAAGGGAAGACTTTTACCTTGTTTATGCCAACTCCACAGTGTCCCTTTGGGGAGAATCTGAAGAAACTGTTGTGCATCCTCTGTGAGGTCTAGAAGCTATAATCTTATATGTGGAAAGGTCCAGATAACCTAGATAGTGCAGGTCATCTCAGTAGTTAAAAAATTAGGTACACAATGAAAAGAAAACATATCCAAGCAAAATAATCTACACGGTCTACTGGATTATTAATGGAAAGAAAAGTTCTTAATCTTGTAGGAAAAACAGTTGTGATATGTGAATGTATCATGGCCTGATCACTTCTCCACATTCTTTGGTCTTTTTATTTATTTTTATTCCTGAGTCTTTTACAAAAGCAGGAGGGTGTAGGGAAAAGGATACTGGCTGCACTTGGAGTCAGGAAAGACTCAAGCTTTGAGTTGTTGATACTAACTGATCTGGAGCCAACTCTGAGGCATAATCTCCTTGTCTGCAAAACTGGTTTGGTATTTGTATTATCTTCCTCACAATGTGGTAAGGAAAGCATTTTGTGAGAAAGGGCCAAAAGATAATAACGGGCACTTTTCAAACAAAGAAATCTAAGCTATTTCATGAAAAAAATGTTCCATATTATTAATAATAGAGAAATGCAAATTAAAGTAACTTTTTGCTTCCACCCACATACCCTGCAGATTGGTTAAAATGACAAAAAAGGAAAATGACAAATGTTAGAGAAGATTTGGGAAACCAGGCACACTAATACATTGTTGGTAAAAGTATGAATTGACCCAGCCATTCTGGAAAGCAATTTGGAATTGTATCCAAAAAGTCTAAATTGCATATACCCTAGATATATTAATTAAATATATTATTATACTCTTAAACTTATGCCTCAAAGACATCAAAGAAAGAAGAAAAAGCTTCATATATACAAAAATATTTATGCAGCTCTTTTTATAGTCACAAAGATTTGGAAACTAAGAACAGTTGCCCACCAATAGGGAATTGGCTAAATTAATTATGTTATGTGAATGTAATGGGAATATTATTGTGATATAAGAAATGATGAGAGGGATGGTTTTGGAGAAAATCTGGGAAGATTTATATGACTTGATGCAAACTGTAGTAAGCAAAAGCAGGAGAATATGTAATAATAATATTGTAAAGAGTGACAACTTTGAAAGAATTAGCTATGATCAAGGCAGTGACTAACCACAATGCTTGTAGGGCTAGTCAAAAAGCATGCGACCCAATTTGCACCAGAGAATGAATTCACGATACAAAATAAGACATAAATTTTGGGGCATTGTTAACATGAACAATTTTTTATTATTATACATAGTTGTTGCAAGGGTTTGTTTTTTCTTCCTTTTTTCCCTCAGTAGGGGAAGTGGGAGAGAGATACAGTAAGTGCTTGTTAATTGAAAAACAAAATAAAAATTTAGGAAAGCATTTTATAAATTTTAAAGAGCTATATAAATCTGCATATTATTATTCTGTATTGTGTTGTCTTAATGCGTTGGTTGAGAGTTTATACTGGCTTTTCAATTGTTTAGGATGCTAGAAGATGGTGTGTGGTATTAAAGAAGTTGAATAATTGATACTTGTTAGAAAAAGAAAAGAGTATATTGAAAATTCTATTCTTTTATCCCTTCTGTTGCAGCATAAAGTTTATAAAATCATTTTTAAAAAGTAAAATTGTATAGTTTGGCAATGTTTCTTCTTGGGTTTTTTAAGTTATTTTCAGGTTTTCTTAAGTGTTAACATTAGAAAATTAATAGAAGGAATGTGTACTTGTTTTATACTTATAGGAAATTTGTCTCCAGAAATGGATGATTAGGAAAATGAATAATAATACTGCTGTTTGTGTAGAAGGACAGTTGATGTAAGTATACAATATCAATATGTTTTCAATAAATTATTTTATTCAAATTGAGTGTAGGAAGTGCTAAGTGGGAACATGATAGCTTTTCTTGAATTATTTAAAGGACTATCAGTTAGAAAAGGGTGTAGACTTGTTCTACTTTGCCTCATAAAGTAGAAGTAGGGGCATTTCCTGGTGGATGGAAATCAACTTTGAGCTGGGGTTTGAAGCTTATTCTTTTTTAAATTTTAAATTTTTAAATGACAGTCATAGATGGCTTTCTATCTATCTTAGCCTAGGAGGTTCCCATACTAGGAAGTTAGCAGTGCCTAAGTCATAGATCCTTGCATGTTGGTATATAAATTCCCAGAAATTTTGCTTTATTCTCATTTATATTAGGTGACATAAGATAAAGTACTGAATTTGGACTTGGGAAATCCTGAATTTGAATCTTGCCTCAGACATTTATTGTCTTTCTAACCCTGGGCAAGTAAATCAACTTAAACTCTGTCAGCCTCTGTTTTCCACCTGTAGTGATAGCACCTGCTGTACAGGTTATTGGGAGGATCAAATAAGAGAATAAATATATCCAAAGCTCTTTGTAAATATTAGAACACTTTATAAATTTTAGCTATGATGAAGATGACAGCTTCATGTAAATCTTGAATGTGAATACTTGAAGATATATTTACTGAGGAATCTTAATCATCTTTTCTCTAGAGATACTCCTGACTTATATTGGCATAGTAATGCAATTGTTGAACGTCTTAACTACAACAGACTTAGGACTCTATCGGGCAATATCTATGTATTAAAAGGAAAAATAGACACAATTTCCATGAAGGAAGCAGGTAAAAACTTAAGAGCAAAATTTATTTTTCATTTTTATTTTTTTAAGTAATAGTAAACTGACTATACATCTCTAGTTTTGATGATTTAATAGGTTTTTATAATAGTTAAAATAATGAACTTAGTAGTGAAATAGAAAAATAACCTAGCATATTGAGATTTAATTCACTGCCTTTATGTTATACTTAGGTTCCATGCATGTCCAGTTCCCCCTGCTAGATTATAAACTTCAAACCAAGGATGTTTTCATTTTCACCCTTTATTCCTAGTTAAGCAAAAATGCATGTGAACTTCTTAAGAAATCCTTACTGAATTAAATTTAATTGAAAAGTTTGGGAACAGGAGTAAAATATTTTTTTTTCCCGTAGGTCAGTTAATTAAGCTGAAAATATACGTTGCTATTAGTAACATAAATCAAGCTTCAGTGGAACATTTCTCTGAAAATCAGAAATTGCAATTCAGTTCTAGTTGTCGTTTATAATTAGATATTTTGCTCCAAAATTTTATGTCTCTGAAAAAAGTGCTAACTTCAGTGTTAACATTTCTGTGTTTCAAAAAGGGTTTCCAGCCAGTTTTACTAGGAAGTTTATGTTTGGATTTCCAACAAACTGGAAACAATATGTTGATGATTTGTTACAAGAATTAAGGTAAAGTGTTTTTCTTAATGTAAAATATAACTCTGCTTATTTTTCATTTTTGTTTTATTCTTTTCCTTTTTCTTTCTTTATTAACTTAAAATTGTCAATAAGCATGCTCATTTGGATAGACAAAGACCAAAAAAGAGGATTGTATATGAAACCATGAACTTCTATTATATACAATTTTAAGTGTAAATTCATTTGAACGTTGTAGTAACAAAACTCCCATTTGTCTCCTTTTTTTGGATATTTAAAAAAATGTTTATTGCTATCTTGTTTTTACATTGCTTAAAATTCCCCTTTATCCCTTCCCATTCTCCTTATTCTTTTTTTTTTTTTTAAAGCAATCGGGGTTAAGTAACTTGCCCAAGGTTACACAGCCAGTTATTTCTGGGTGTGGTGCTGAGTATCGGAGCCCAGATTTGATCCCCAGGTCATCCTGACACTGGAGCCGGTGCTCTTACTCGCTGAGCCACCTGGCCGCCTCTAAGCAATTGGGGTTAAGTAACTTGCTCAAGGTTACACGGCCAGGTGTTTCTAGGTGGGTGCTAAATGTCTGAGCCCGGGATTCGATCTCCAGGTCATCCCGTCACTGGAGCTGGTGCTCTTACTAGCTGTGCTACCTGGCCTCCCCTCTCATTCTTAAATGTGCTCTCATAATCAATCAGGACTTGATAAGAATTTCAGTGCTTTCCAGAAATAAAACTGAAGTCAAAATTTTGCCATTTTAAGATTGACACTCAGCTACCTACCTTTTTTCTATGTTATAATATCACAAGATCTTATTTGAAAGGCTTTCAGAGGCCATCTAATCTAATTCAACAGATAAGCATATAAGAATCCCCTGGACAACATTCAAGAAATTGTCACCTCTTTGTAGAACTCTAGTGATGCTCCAGCCAACCCCCAAGGCAGCCTATTCCCACTTTGGGATTACAATTTCCTAAACATTTTTCTGTTTCTCAAACTAATGTCTATCTCTCTGTGTACTTCATTCTTGCCCTTTGCTTCTAGATCTGCATTCTAAGGCCAACGAGAATGTCTACTCTTTCTTCTACATGTTAACCTTTTCAGGACTTAACAGACAGCTGTCATGCCTTTCATCTCTCCCGGGTCTTCTCTTCTTCAGGGAAAATATCCCCTATTCTTTCAACCAGTCCTGTGATATGAGGACTTCAGTCCCTTCTCTGTCCTGGTCTTCCACCTTTCTACTCCTTCTACCTTCTAAAATGTGACATCTAAAACTAAATACAATGATTGAGACATGGTATGGTCAAGATGGAGTCTAGAAGAACTGTCACCTCCCTCATTCTGATCTTGACATTTTTTTTACACATATCTTTATCTTTTTATTGCTTTTTTTTGAAGGGCAATTGGAGTTAAGTGACTTGCCCAAGGTCACATGGCTAGTTTGTGTTGAGTGTCTCAGGCTGGATTTGAACTCAGGTCCTCCTGACTCCAGGGCCAGTGCTCTATTCACTGCGCCACCTAGCTGCCCCAATTCATATCTTTAGATACAATTTTCTGGATTATGGCTGTGTGCCAAGTTAGACCTTGCTACCTTCCATACTTTTGGATGATGTAGGCAACCCCCTATTTGGTCCCATATATGGTGGTTGACTGGGCTCCTCCTCCTACAGGAATTCCTCTTTGGCTCATCTTCTGATGATTTGGCTTACATATTAACCCTGGACACCTTTTCTCTTTGTTCTCACATAGTTCCAAACCTTTATTTCACTTTGTCCTTTGCTGTGATCTTAAAGAGTCCCGCCTAGATGTGGTTGATGGTGCTGGTAGAAGGCCTTCTGGGAGATCCTAGATGATTTGCTTCTCACATGCTGCCATGATCTTTCTCCTATGTCTGAAACATGGGGCTCCTCTGTTCCCTATTATATCTTGTTCAGGGCTGACAAGAGAAAGCACTGTGCTCCTTGGTTGCTGGTCTGACTTCACCTTCTGTGCTTCAGCCTGGGCACCAGGCATTGTATCTTGGGCACTATCTGTCATTGCTTTCATCCTTTGTACCTATCTTTTTAAAAATCTAAATAAATGCCTCAGTTCCCTGTGCCTTAGATCCCCTTTTTCTTTCTCACTCCAGTTGTTTCTGTTAGTGTCTTCATATTTTAATTCCTGATAGCTTCTTGTCTCACTTTGACTGATTTCTATAAAATTTTAGTTTTTTTGATCCTAACTATTCTTTCTCTTTGTACTCTCTAAAATTGAGGATACAGATCAAATGACATCTGGCTTTCCTCACTTATGCTGTCCTGTGTGCTAAAATAGAGTCATTAACTTCCCCTTTCAGTTTCCATTTTTTCTCTTAGCAGTCAGGTCCTTTTTCGTCAGAATTAAGTTCAGGTTCTCCATATTGATTTTCCTACTTTTGGAAAGATTAAAGTGTACTTAAGACAAGTTAATAAATGTATTAGCTGCTCTGATTTTGATGAGAGAAAGCCATAGCAGATTTTTAGACTATTAAAGCATCATGTCTTATCATGACCCATGTCAGGCTTTAAGTCTGTTTTTTGAACTCATCTATTTCCTCCTTCTGTCCCAGTGGTCTATAGTATGCTAATATGACAGTATCCCTTCTCTTTTTCTCTCTG
The DNA here is from genome assembly GCF_028583685.1 of Petaurus breviceps papuanus. Classification (NCBI taxonomy): domain Eukaryota; kingdom Metazoa; phylum Chordata; class Mammalia; order Diprotodontia; family Petauridae; genus Petaurus; species Petaurus breviceps. Next base: position 24,037,528 of record NW_027187378.1, on the reverse strand, counting down.
ATCTTCACATAGATTCTCTCTTCCTCTCTACTGTCTATTCCCCACTCTTGTTCCTGCATGTCATTTCATGAGTATATGTTAATATGCAATATCATAGTGTTCTCCTTTGATCTCCTTTCATTCTGAACAAAGCGTATTCTTTCATAGCCATAAGCCATAAATTTCAGTCATGAATTTTATTCTGCTAAGTCTCAGTGATACCTATGATGTTGAACAGGTTTTCTTATATAAGAATTTCTATTTCATCTTCCTTATTATGTTCTTTGATAGTTTTATTATATAACAATTATGAGCAAGTTACTATTTTATTCTTTTAAAAACTCAATAGAGAGAAAACTTGAATGTTAGCTAGGTAAAGTATTTAATTTATAAAATTTTTAATTGTTTAAAGGGCACTTACTAAGAAAGGAAAAAATGGCAAATTGGATCAACAAGAAACAGATAAATCTATCTTTGAAACAAGAATGAAAAAAAGTGATACATCAGAAGAAACTGGAACAGAAATGGTCTCCAGAAGTGCCAGAACTAAAAATACTACTTTTCATGTTTCTGAAAACTGCTATGGTATACTTGGTTTTTTTCTTATATGTTAAATTGATAAGAAGTATTGAATTATTGATAAATCTGTATTATTTTCTTCTTACAGTACAGAATCTGGAAGTTTTTGAAACATTGCATTTACTAGAGTAATTTATCCTGTTTTTGAAAATCGTTTTAGTGACAAAGAAATTACATACCGTGTTTCCCCGATAATAAGACCTATCCCGAAAATAAGCCCTCCCCTTACTGTGTAAGATTCCTCTAAAATAAGCCCTCCCCCGAAAATAAGCCCTATTGAGATTGCTACTGTAGTGAAGGTGATCCCCTGCGCTACACGCTACATTACGGTACCCTCTGTATGCACCGCTCCCCCATCCCCCCCATGAAACGCACGAGGCGCTCCAAGCTGCATCCAATCAGAGCTGAAGCAGTGAGCGCATCATCCTGTTCTTCCCCAGTGATTTGCTTGCTGGCGCCATTGAGAGCAGTGCCGCGGAGGAGAGCTGAGGCAGGACAACATAAGCCCTCCCCTGAAAATAAGCCCTCTGGTGTTTTTGTGTCCAAAAAAATAATAAGACAGTGTCTTATTATCGGGGAAACACGGTAGTAATCCCTAGAATCCTTTGCAACCAGGATCACAATTTTTCTTCTGGTTTCTATTAGATAATAAGTTCCAGGTAGCTCGGTAGATAAATCAACTAACCTTAATTCCAACAGAGCATGTAAATATATTACCTAGGAGAAAGTTATTCTGGCTACTTAAACCCTAGAACCTGGTCCAGACTTAGAACCATTAAAATGATTCATACCTATTAAAAAAGAGAAAAACCATTTTCTTTTTGGTAGTAATAAGAACATAATTTGACCTAATTTGGTCAAAAAAAAATTACTAAAATTATTAGTCATACCAAACCTTTAAAGTTGCAGGTCAGCTGCTATTGACCATGATAGCATTTCTTGGGGAAAAGGATATTTATTGCCCTGCATAATTCTCCCTCTTGACACCCCATCTCCTTATTTTTCTGTTTTGAATCAGCAGTCATACTGCAAGCAGAAGCTTCTCTGACACAAATGTACTTCATACCTTACAGGGTAGAAAAGGAATAATTTGCATCCACTTGTTTGTCTTTCAAGCCTTTATCTGCTCTCAGGCTCCCTCCTAATTTCTCTGCATTAGAGATAACAGGCTTTTGGCACAGCCTGAACACTTCTACTTTCTGATGAGATTGGAGTGATAAATTGTAATGATAGCACCAGTCTACTACTTCTGCTCTAAGTAGGATTCTCACCCCCAAAATGGAGTATCATCTTTGCAATGTCATCCATAAATCTTGCCCTCTTTAGGTCTAAAACCTTAATATCATCTCTCATTTAGAGATCAGTTCTTTTAAGAAAATTGTTACACATCAAAGAAAGGAGAAATTTTGAATTACAGTCTTGCCACTGACTTAATTTGTCATTCTTTAGTGAATGGAACTTAAAATCTCAAATATTAGGGAAGGTCATGGAAAGTGACTGGGAACTTCTAGAATTTAGATACTCACATCATCTGGTCCATCTTTATATGCAACCAGCCTTTTTAAACTTTCAGGCTGAGAAGAAAGACTTTTGCATAATGTCATGGAACTAAAACCTTTATTTTGTCTGTTGTTACAAGCCAAGGCATGCAGAAGTTTTGGTTGCCACATAGAGAATGGAGTTTTTATAGGGCAAGAAAACTTGTGTGTGTGAGTTGTTTTCTATAGATACTTATATAAAGGAAACATACAGTTATATTTGGTTCCCCACTGATCAGCTGCATATTTCATTCCCAAGCTGCTGACTTTGGGTGCAGTTTCTTATGTTTCAGATTATCTTTTAATCTTTGATTTCCCTTGGTGGTCTGAGACAGATTGGACTTTATTTACCTTTTGGTTATCCTTACACAAGGATTGGGTTAAAGGAGACCCCAAAAAATAGGGACTTGATCTGTTACTTCCCATCTAATGGCATTACTCTTTTCAAAAAAGAGAAAATACAGTGTCCCACTCCCACTGCCAAGGGAAAAATTTACATGGAGAGAAAATGTCCTCACTGTTCCCAGTAGTAAGGATTGGGTAACAATATGACAGGTAGAAATTTAAACCTTACAGAAATGAGATTGAATCATAAAATATTTCTTTTGCTTTTATCATAGAGATAATCCATTTGGTGACAAGCTTTAAGTGTCTTGAAAAATATAGCAATTTAACTAAACTTAAGATTGTTCATTACATTTTAAATTTCTCCTCAGGATCTTGATTTCGTTTAACAGGCTAATGATTTACAGTAGGAGAATATGTTTTTTACCTCTCCAGATTCCTTGATCACTTTCCTTTCTAATCATTTGACTCCAGTTTACTGTACTTGTAGTTTGACTGAGTGAGTCCTTCAAATACTGTTCTTATACTGCTAGCAGTGTTTTAAGATATTTTTGATACATTTGACCAAAATTTTATCATTTTCCAGGTTCATTCTTTGGTTTCCAACTCTTGAATTAGATTCTTTGAGCAGTTTCTTAGTGTATAGATTTTCATAATTATTATGAGAGGTTTTTCTTCTAATATATCTTTCACATTTCCAAGTACAATTCCATGTTTAAGTAAGCTTAGTATTTTTTATTTTGTTGACAACTTAATTTGTATTAGACAACAAAATGAACAGATTTTAACATAAGCATTCATGTACAAATACAAATATATGGGAAATAGATTTGTTAACTTTTTATTAAATTATTGGAGATATATTACATTTGTGTAATACTTTCTAGGTTATAATGTGCTTTTTACCATAACCCAGTGAGGAAAGATGATCAGTTATTGACCTCATTTTAAAGATGAGGACATTGATCCAATCCTCCACATTGAATAATGTGTCATTGAATCTGGGGAAGAAGGTTAAAAATTCATAACTCTGCGTGGAAGTTGCCTTTTCCTTGGTATTTTGAAAAAGAATGATATAGACAGAACCTGCCCTATGAGATAAGTTGTCTAAAAGCTTTAAGAAGTTGTAAAGGGTGGTATCTTATAATTTATTAGGAATAAATGAAGTTTCCTTTTTACTCCAATGGCTTAATTTTATTCAGTAATAGTTGATTTACTATATGTATTCATTTGACATATCTTCTATTAGGAAGTGCATTAATCGTTAAAAATCTTATTGCTAACAAAATATTAATCCTTGTTCTTATAGAAATACCTACTGAGTGTAATGCTTTACATAGAACTACAGAATTAAACATGTTTCATACTGATCATCATAAAATACCTTTAAAATTGCGGTGTGGTGAATGTAATAATTGTGATAATCAAATGAATGTGACCTTCCAAATTGGAGGAAAAAACTGCCTACTTAAAGAGGTAATTTTTTTTATGCACTATTGTTTGATCTTTAAATGAGTAAAATAGACATCTGACTTCAGTTGAATACTTGGTACTTTTTGCTCATGTTTGACTATTTCAAGAATAGGAGATTGTCAGAATGAAGCAGCTATGGAGTTTACATGTACCTGTTACAGTTTTTAATAATCTAAAAATGTATTTTTAAATTTCAGCCAGAGAAACTAAGTTAATATATGTACTGAAAAGAATTTTCATATTATTAGCATAGCCTCACCTAAAAAACAATATTAAGGCAAAGATTCAGAGGATACATGTGTAAAATGAGGTACCGGAGTGTTAACCCCCATGATGTGGTTCACCCACCTTAGCAGTTTCTGGCTATTTATTTCTACCTTTTGTTACTCAGTAGGACCCAAGTTCTTAATCTTTTGTATGTCCTGGATGCCTTTGTTAGTCTGATAAAACCTGTGGGAGATCCCTCAAGAATGTTTTAAAATGGATATAAAATACATTGGACTACAAAGTAAACCAATTATATATCCTTTTTAAAACAAGTTCATGGACCCCATGTTAAGAACCCCTGCCCTAGGGGATATGAGGTACCATGTGATCAACTGGCTTTACTTCCATCTCATGGCTTCAGCAAAGGGAAGCAATCTTTGGAGGAGGCAAATTGCAGAGTAGGAGATGAAAGAGAAGCTGTTTTGGGGATAAACAATTCTAAAGGACAAGAGTGGTTAGAAAATGATGTTGTTTGTTTGCTTTCTTCTACCAACACATGTTGAAGAGAGATAATGTGACATCAGACTGTAGAAATCTACTAATTTCCATGCCATATACATAATTTTTAAATTGTTCTGAACTTTCTATTTAGGGCTGATACTGATCAGAGTTAATTATAGAAAGTTATTTCCATCAATTTTGTTTTTAAGGAATCAACTTCAAAAAATGAAAGTAAACAGATGACTTCTCCAAAGAAAACCAAAAATCGCGAAGCTAAACCAAATGAAACAATATTTAAAAGTCTAAAGAGAGGTAAAAATGCTCCCAGTGTTTTTTAAATGAAACTTTATATTTTGCTTGCTATATAGTTTAAATCTATAGATCTAGAAAGTGACCATTTGTAAATAGTCTAGCCCAAAGTTATTCCTGAAATGTCCTGAGGATTCTCAATTCTTATTCGGTATTAATGGCTTCTTAAATTGTGTAAAACATTTTATTTTATTTTTAATGCATGTTATTGATGCCTTTCCTTTATATCATAGCTATTTCAGCTCTCTCCTCTAGATCAAACCCTCCCTTGCAACTAAAAAAATTTTAATCAAAAGCATCTGATACAGTGATTGTATTGACAGTATATCCATTATTTTTTCATAGTAGTCCTCCACCTCTCTGCTGTGAGAAGGGAGAAGAGTATAATTTTTTCTGGGATCTCAATTAGTTTTTCAGTTATTCAGAATTTTATTTCCTTTTGGTGTGTGATGTTTGCCCTTACATTATTGTGAATGTTATATTGTTCTCTTGATTTGGCTTATTTCCCTCCACAACAGTTCATACAAATTTTTCTGTATTTCTTTGAATTACTCATACTTTTTATTTTTTACTACATAATATTCCATTAACCATTTCCCTAGTAGATAAATTCCTAATTTGTTTCTAGTTCTTTCCTACCATAAATATTGCTACTATGAATATTTTGGCATATGTTAGGCATTTGTGTCTGTTTTTTATACATTCTTAAACTTATTAATTATTTAAAAATTATTTATTAAACTTTTATTTAATTGGAGGGCAATTGGGGTTAAGTGACTTGTCCAAAGTCACACAGCTAGTAAATGTGTCAAGTGTCTGAGGCCACATTTGAACTCAGGTCCTCCTGACTCCAGACCGGTTCTCTATTCACTGTAACACCTAGCCGTCCCACTATTTATATATACATTCTTGGGGTTTATTTACAGTAGAAGAAGTAAACTAGACACATGTGCCAGAGTCTGCTCTAGGACCAAGAGACCCAATATAGTGAGGCTAAGCCTTGATACATATAGTTGTGGCTAGACAAAGAACCAAGCGGTGTGACCACAGCAATGAAGTGTAATAGCATAATGAGGCCAGTTTGCCTAGTGATAAAAAGTCTACTTATAGTAGGCGTCATGACCAGAATGTGGCTCCTAGAGTTTCTTATCTGAGTTTAGGGACCACTGGGAGGATGATCTGAGCCAGTTCTGTGATTTAGCTGCCGCAGAGTTCATCCACATGGTTAGTGAAAAGCACTGGTATGCCAGGCTCATGTCACAGCTTGATTGCTGGGCCTTAGTTTTGGAAAACAAGTTGTCTCCTAATAGTAAGAAAAGAAAGGAGTCAACTTGGTTTGGGGTCTTGACATTTGAATATTAGACTTTTGTCAGTGATAGTTGATGTCAGTATTTTTCCTGTTCTCTGGTTTTTCTTCTAATTCCACCTTCTTTGGTTTAATTCATGCCAATTTTATATAGTCTAAATAATTGATTTTATCTTAAAATACTGACCATGACTTATAGTATCAAAAAACAAGTTATTCTGAGGCAATAAACCATTTGGATTTATTGAAAGTACTGGACAATTTCCCAAAAGTGAAACAAATGGACTATTATTTAGACAAAAAGAAAATAGTTATTGTGTAACTTGATCAAGATTTTGTACAAATTTAGTTACTTGTTCTTTAAAATAAACTTTAGTGGCTTTATTTCTTATTACTCTTCAGTATTGTCCAAACAATCTGGCCATGTGTAAAACTACATTTTACTTTTGTCAATAAAATTCTTTTTCACATAATTTATAGAAGTACTTTTTATGTTCCATATAAAGAAATAAAAGAAGGAACAGCATAATGATGCATAGTGAATCATTACTTAAAAGTTTCTTCTTTTTCATATGTTCCTCTGAATTTCAGATTATTGATAGATTGCTAAATTTTATTTCTCTTCTTTGACTCTGAGATACAATGAAATATTCCTGTGTTACTCACTTCACTTACTATTTGATGAGCATGGATAGAGCTACAGAGAAATTAAATTTTATTTTCACTAATTTAGAGCCACAAGTCTCTAAGTAATACTGCTAATACTCTTTAAAAGTTAAGTAGGGGCTTGTTTTTTTGTTTTTTTTTTTCAAAAGCTTTATTAACTTCTGATTTACATCATTCATTTCTGCCAGATTTTGAGTTACACATTTTCTCCCCGTTTTCCCCCTACCCACCACCCCAAAATAGCAATCCCACAGGATATCCCCTCTTCCAATCTGCTCTCTCCCATATTTTCTCCCTTTCAACTTTTCCAGTGGATCTCTATGCCCCAGTGCCTGTATATCTTATTTCCCAATTACATGTAAAATAGTATTAATAATAGTATATATATAATTTGAGTATTTGATTTTAAAACTTTGAATTCCAGATTCATTCCCTTCCTCCCTTGTCTCCCACCCTTATTGGGAAGATAAGCAGTTCTGTATAGGTTGTACATGTGTGCCTAATGCAAAACAATAACATAGTAGATATATTGTAAAAAACTGACTATATTTCCCTCCTTTCTATCCCACCTCTCGTTCTATTCTCTACTTTGATCCTGTCCCTTTTCAAAAGTGGGTGCTTCCAACTTCCCTTCCCCCCAGCCTGCCCTCCCTTCCATCATCCCCCCTCTCATCTCCTTCCCCCCCCCTACTCTCCTGGAGGGTGAGATACCCTATTTAGTGTGTATTTCATTCCCTCCTCAAGCCAAATTCAATGGGAATAAGGTTGACCCATTCCCTTTTGCCTTCCTATTCTTCCCCTCCATTGTAACCATTTTCCCTTGCCTCTTCTACATGAGATACTTTACTCCATTCTGTCTCTCCCCATCTCCTCTCATTATATTCCTCTCTCACCTCTTAATTTCACCTTTTAAGTATCATCTCTTCCTGTTAAATTGGTCCTGTGCCCTCTATGTATACCTGTAAACATATATATTATATATATACATATTCACATATGTATTCATATGCCCATATACCCTCATATATATATATTTCTATTCCCTTCAACTACTGAGAAAAGTTTCATAAGTTACAATTATTGTTTTTCCATGTAGGAATGTTAATTGTTCAACTTTGATAACTTCCTTATGATTTCTTTTCCCTGTTTACCTTCTCATGCTTCTCTTGCTTCTTGTATCTGAATGTCAAATTTTCTTTTCAACTCTGGTTTTTTCAGCAAGAATGCTTGAAAGTCCTCTATTCCACTGAATGACCATATTTTCCCCTGAAACATGATACTCAGTTTTGCTGGGTAGGTGACTCTTGGGTTTTAATCCCAGCTCCTTTGCCCTCCGGAATATCATATTCCAAGCCCTTTGATCCCTCAGTGTAGAAGCTGCCAGATCCTGGGTTATCCTGATTGTGTTTTCACAGTATTCAAATTGTTTCTTCCTAGCTGCTTGTAATATTCTCTCCTTAATCTGGGAATTCCGGAACCTGGCTATAATATTCCTAGGAGTTTTCTTTTTGGGATCTTTTTCAGGAGGTGTTCAATGGATTCTTTCAACCTCTGTTTTGCCCTCTGGTTCTAAAACATCAGGGCAGTTTTCTTTGAGAACTTCTTGGAGGATGATTTCTAAGTTCTTACTTTGATCATGGCTTTCAGGCAGTCCAATAATTTTTAAATTCTCCTGGATCTATTTTCCAGGTCAGTGCTTTTTACCATGAGATATTTCACATTGCCTTCTATTCTTTTATTTGTTTGGATCTGTTTAATACCATCTTGATTACTCATAAAGTCATTAGCTTCCATTTGCTCCAATCTAATTCTGAAGCAATGATTCTCCTCATTGAGCTTTTGAGATTCTTTTTTCCATCTGTCAAATTCGGCTTTTTAAGGCATTCTTCTCCTCATTGCCTTTTTGAGCCTCTTGTGCCATTTGAGTTAGTCTGTTTTTTAAGGTGGTATTTTCCTCAGTCAGGCTGTTGACTCTCATTTCATAATTTTCTTGTTTATTATTCTCATTTCTCTTCCTAATTTTCCTCCACTTCTCTTATCTGCTTCTTAAGGTCCTCTATGGCCTGTAACCAGCTCGTATTTTCCTTAGAAGCTTTTGGTGCAGGAGTTCTGACTTCATTGTCTCCCTCCTCTTCCATGCTTTGATCCTTTTTGTCCCCAAAATAGGAGTCTAACATTGGAATCTTCTGTCTTTGTTTGCTTTGTTTGCAAAGTCTGCTTTGTTTCCTTTGCCTGGTCATGTTGCCCCTCAGTCACTTGACCCCTGGGCTTTTTGCCACAGTAGGACTCTGCCACCAGACAAGGGAGCTTTCATCCCAAATGCTGGGGTTTTCTCAGCTGCCAGAGGTATTCGATGGGTGCCCTCTCTAAGGTCTACACATGCTATGACAAGCTGGACACGCACCCCAAGACCTCCACCCTAGACTCCAATCCAGATCCAAGCAGGTTAAAGCAAGAGCGATTACCCCTCAGACTGGTGCAGGCCAGGAGCTAAAGCAGCCACGTGGTGCTGGCTGGCTGTTCTGGCTTCTCAGCGGCTTCTCACCCTGAGGGGCAAAAGCCACGCACTCCCACTTACTGGGTCCCAAAGTCCAGACTGCATTGACCTCTCACTTTTTCCTTCGCATCTATGTGTTTATAAATCTGGAAACAGCCACAGCTGCTGCTGATCTGGGGCCCTCTGGCTGGTGGCTGGTCAGGCCTGCCCTGGGGCTGAAGCCTCCATGTGGGGCTGGGCTAGGGAGCACTGCACTGGCCAATTCCTGCCGGCCTGCGGGGCTGTCCTTAGCGGGAGGTTAGCTTCTCTGTGTCATTTTGTGGGTTCTTCAGCTCCAAAGTTTGTTTAGAGTCCCCTTTTACATGGATTGGAGAAGGTGGAAGCCAGAGCCCAGCCGAGGTCCTGCTTCTACTCCGCCATCTTGACTCCCAGGGCTTGTTTTAAAAAGCATTAGGTATAGACTTATCCTAAACTGTTGTCTTTTGAGAAAGATATAGCAAACCCATTCTTAACCTAACAATTGTAGTTGGTTTACATAGTCCGCAGTGATAAAGAACAGCAACATGGACAGATAATCAAAACATGCTTTATATACATTAATAGTAAGAAAGTAAATTTAGTTTCCTCCTTATATATTTGTCTAACATTAAATCCAGTTAGTGTTCACTGGGCATACACACCAAGCGATGGTAGGGAAACGTGAAACAAAAGTGTCCTCCAAAGAGCATGCTGTGGTTCCAGTGGTGCTATTAGGAGAACGATCAAGAAGAGACAAGAATTACTGGTAGATGATGGAGGCAATTGTTTGTCAAGTTGACATTAACAGAGAGGTCTTCCCAGGGTATATATCCAACATGTTGGGAGAGAGAACTTTCTAAGTCTTGTCTTTGCATGATTTTTATCTACTTCTGGTAATTCACATAGGAATAAACCATATGCCAGAAGGAATCTAGAAAGCATATCTGAAGATTACAAAATCTTTGGCAAGAAATTCAACACCTTAGGGGCAAAACTACTGTTTTCATCATCACAAAAGCCATCCTCCCAGTTCCTCAGGCTCACAACCTAGGAGTCATCCCCAACTCCTCTCTCTCTCTCACCCTTCCTTATCCAATCTATTGCCAAGGCATGTCAGTTTCAACTTTGCAACATATCTTAAATATATTACATCCCCTTCTCTGACACTGCCACCACTCTGGTACAGACCCTCATCACCTCATGCCTGGATTACTGCAGTACCCTGCTAGTCAGTCTGCTTACCTTGAGGTCTCCATGTTCCAAATCCATGCTCCATTCAACCACTTAAGTGATTTTCTGAAAGTTCAGGTCTGACCATCTCATTCCCCTACTCAGTAAACTCCATTGACTCCCTTTTGCCTCCAAGATCAAATGGAAAATGCTCTTTTGGACCTTCAAAGCCCTTCATAACCCAGCCCCTTTCTACCTCTCCAGTTTTCTTAACTTTACTCCCTGCCATGTACTCTTTGATCCAATGATATTGGCTTCTTATTTGTTTTGTTTGGGGTTTTTTTGGTATTTTTGCTTTTTGGAAGGCAGTTGGGGTTAAGTGACTTGACCAAGGTCACAGGCTAATTTTTATGTTAAGTATCTGAGGCCAGATTTGAACTCAGGTCCTCCTGACTCCAGGGCTGGTGCTGTATTCACTGTGCTACCTAGCAACCCCCTATTATTTGTTCCACAAACAAGACACTCCATCTCTTTTCTCTGGGAGTTTTCTCTGCCTGTCCTCCATTCCTGGGATGTCCTCCTTCCCCAGCTCCACCTACTGACCTCCCTGGCTTTCTTTAAGTCCCAACTGAAATACCATCTTCTATGGGAAATCTTTCCTGATCCCTCTTAATTTTTGTGTCTTTCCTCTTTTAATTGAATCTTTTTTTAGTCATGTTCGACTCTTCATGACCCCATTTAAAGTTTTTATGACAAAGATACTGGAGTGGTTTGCCATTTCATTTTCCAGCTCATTTTACAAATGAGAAAACTGAGGCAAATAGAGTTAAGGGACTTGACTAGGGTCACACAGTGAGTAAATATCTGAGGCCAGATTTCATTTTAGGAAGATGCCTTCCTGACTCCAGACCTAGTACTCCATCCATTGTATCACCTAGCTACCCAGACTTTGATAATTATTTCCTATTCATTCTGTACATAGTTTGCTTTGTATATATTTGTTGCCTCCCTCATTAGATTGAAGATCTTTAAGGGCAGGGACTATCTTTCAAATCCCCAATGCCTGTGGATCAATGGTATAGATTGGGTACAGATCAATGGTATAGATAGAGACTCAGCAGTCAATGACTAAAATAATCTACTCTTTGATAAACTCAAAAACCCCAGTTTTGGGGATAAGAACTCAGTATTTGACAAAAACTGCTGGGAAAACTGGAATATAGTGTGACAGAAACTAGGCATAGTTTCATAGAAACTAACACCGTATACCAAAATTAAGTCTAAATGGGTGCATGATCTAGGTATAAAGAATGATACTGTAAGCAGTCTGGGAAAGCAAGGAATTGTTTACCTCTCATGTCAGATCTATGGAGAGGGGAAGATTTCATGACCAAAAAAGAATTAGAGAGCATTAAGAAGGAAGTGGGAAACTGGGAAAGAATTTTTACACCCAATGTCTCTGATAAAGGCCTCATTTCTAAAATATACAGAGAATTGAATCAAATCTATCATTCCCCAATTGATAAATGGTCAAAGGATATGAACAGAGGCAGTTCTCAGAGGAAGAAATTAAAGATATTGGGGCAGCTAGGTAGCGCAGTGAATAGAGCACCGGCCCTTGAGTCAGGAGTACCTGAGTTCAAATCCGGCCTCAGATACTTAACATAAAAACTAGTCGTGTGACCTTGGGCAAGTCACTTAACCCCAATTGACCTCCAAAAAGCAAAAAAAAAAGAAATGAGATATCTATAAGCATATGAATAAATATTCTAAATCACTATTGATTAGAGAAATGCAAATCAGAACAACTCTGAGATACCACATCTCACCAGTGCTGGAGAGGATGTGGAAAAATTGGAACACAAATGCATTGCTGGTGGAATTGTGAGCTGATCCAACCATTCTGGAAAGCAATCTGGAACTATGCCTAAAGGGTTATAAGTAATTTCATATCCTTTGACCCAGCAATACCACTTCTAGGGTTGTATCCCAAAGAGATCATAGAAGCGGGAGGAAGACCCTATATGTACAAAAATATTTATAACAGCTCTTTTTGTGGTGGCAAAGAATTGGAAATTAAGGGGATGCCCATCAATTGGGGAATGGCTAAACAAGTTATGGTATATGAATGTAATGGTATACTATTGTGCCATAAGAAATGAAGAGCAGATGGACTTCATATCTATGTGGAGAGGCTTATATGAACTGATGCTGAGTGAGAAGAGCAGAACCAGGAAACATTTGTACACAATTACAGATACAACATATGTGTGATGACCAGCTTTGATAGACTGTACTCTTCTCAGAAATGCAGGGCTATAAGTAAACTCCAAAAGACTCATACTGGAGAGAGATGTCTACATTCAGAGAAAGAACTAGAAAGAATGGAGTTTGAATGCAGATTGAAGCAAATTACCTGCTCTCTTTCTTTTTCTTGTTTGGTTTGGTTTCCTCTTTCCCATTGTTCATTCCATCTGATACAATCCTTCTTTATAACCTGACCAATGTCTAATGTGAAAGTATCTGCAGATCCTATACCTGATTGTATGCTGAAATGGGGAGGCGGGGCACGAGGGAGGGGAAGAAAATTTGAAATTCAAAGAACTGGGGAACTGAATCTTGTAAACTCAAAGTAAATGAACAAATTAATAAAGACCAAAAAAAAACCCAACAACAAACAAATCCCCAATGCTTAGTGTAATGCCTGGCACATAGTAGGAGCTTCATTTGATTTATTGATTTTTGTTAGTTGAAAAAAAATTCAGGTGTTTTGAAAGCAGCATATTCCTAAAAGAATAGTTAGAATGTAAGGCTTAGGATGAGCTAAGGCTGGAGAGAAATAAGATCATAGATATAGAGTTAGTAAAACTAACTCATATAATTACTTTAATGTGTACAGTACTTTAATTTCTTTTAAAATATCGTATGATTTATGGGGTGGCTAGGTTGTGCAGTGAATAGAGCACTGGCCCTGTTGTCAGGAGTACCTGAGTTCAAATCCGGCCTCAGACACTTTAACACATAAACTAGTCGTGTGACCTTGGGCAAGTTGCTTAACCCCAATTGCCCTCCAAAAAGCCAAAATATATATATATATATATAGTATGATTTTTGAACTATAAAACTTAGTGCTGGATCAAACTGACTTTGACTTATATGATAATATTCCACATGGTTCATCATCAGAACCTGATAGGATTTTATCGATTGAAAATGACACCAAAGGAGATGAATTATCATCTGCCTTGCAGTTGCACCCTAAAGATCTTTCCATCTGCTTTGCAATTGAAACTTCCTATATATTTTGTCTCCCCCTATTAGAATGTGAGTTCTTTAAGAAAAGAAACTGTCTTCAGTTTCTTTCACCAGTGATTAGCATAGTGCTTTGTACATAGTAAGCATGCTTAATAAGTGCTTTTTTATTCATTTGTTCATTAGTAAACATCAATGTAGACTTAAGAAACATTGTATGTCTAATTTTATTAGCGAAAAAAAAGCTTCCTTTTTTGGGTATTGTCTCAAGTGCTATGGTAACATTGTTCAATATTGCATATGGTTTTGAATAGCATTTCTTTCAAATGGTAGACAGTATACTTTCTCTTAATTTTCATGTATTTTATTTATTAGCCATGAAATACATTGAAACTTTTGTTTTTAATTTAATTTTGCATGTATAAATGTAGTGACTAATTTTTTTTTAAAGTAAGAAAGAACGTAGCTAAAGACATCAGCCAAGATTTGATTGAGTCCAGTGATACACAGTCTTCAAGGGAAGAGTTTCTTTCAGATACAGAAAAAATGGAATGTATGAATAATATAAAAAAGAAACTTACTGTCATGTTAACACCAATGAATTCTAGAAAAGCATTGGAGCAAAAATGTAATGATAATCATTTGTCCACTGACACCATAAAAAGAATCTCAGATTTAGCTTTGCCAAAGCGTAAAGTAGAAAATGGCAGCAACAAATCTGACTTGAAGAAAAATAAAAACAACAGATTGTTAAGGTCTTTAGAAAAGACATTTGGAAGTAGCTTAGTACACAAAAGTGAGGATGAGGAAGATACTGGCATATATGCTTCAGTCACCATCAATCAGAAAATTAAAATGTCATCACCTCCCAAGGAGCAAAGTTCTACTTCTGACTCTGAGAGAAAGATAAAAAAATCATTAAGACTAAAGAGAATTGAACCTTCTGGAAATAATTTGTTGCACAAAATTCAGACCAAGGTGACAGAGATCTCTAGTCAAGAAAGTGAAGCAGAAGAGGAATCCAGAAAGAAAACTCAAAGTGTTATGAAAACAAGGCAGAAGGATACCAAGGGAAGTGTAGTTAATCAGTCAAAATATAAAAGGAAATATACTAGGAAAAGCCCAGTGATATTAGAACATGAAAGTGAAGAGGGCGATAAAGATTTTCACTCCAACACAAAGAAACCTACCTCTTCTTCCAACAAAACTGTTCAGAAGATTGGTAACAGAAGAAGGTTTTCATCAGCAGAGGTGATGGGATCTAGAAAAACAAAGAATCAGCTTTTGGAGTGTTTTCCAGATTTAATTAAAGAGGATAACTGGACTGAGAAGGAGTTACAAAAGTTTCAAGGGTAAGTAGTTTGATTTAATAATTTCCTTTTTTTCATTTCTCTAAATTTTTGTTTAGCCTTTTCCCTAAAATGTTAGTTCTTTAAATTAAACAATAATACAGTGAAAGAAAGCCTAATAGTGAAATTCATCTGTATTCGATTGGAATCTGGAGCTTAACTCTTCACACAATCATAGCTACATATTTATTGAGAGTACTGTGCCTTGTTCTGGGAAGAGAAAGATAACTTTAGGACTACAAAGCTGCTTAATGGGTTGGTTAATTGGATCTGTGAAGAAAATCTTAAAATATACAATAGAAAAGAAAATGGAAGTTTAATAAATGGTTCCATGCATTAACAAGATTATTGTAAGGAAGCATGAATAGTTAATTCCTTTTACTACTAAGGAAAACCCAAAAGGAATTGATTAGATGGAATGTAGTTAAGGAAGAGGGCTGTAATCACTTTCTAGAGGCGTTTTTACAAAAGAGAGAGAATTGGCTATTTATGTAATTTATAAGTAGATAAATAGTATTTAGAAAATATAATTCTTCAGGTTTTAATAGTTCTCCTTCATTTTCACTTATTTGAACTTTGACTACTTTAACATTATTGATTTAAAAAGCATATATGATTTTGGACTTCCGTAGGGCTTTGTCTTCTGTGCCAAAACAAAAGCATGGTTTCTGGTTGAATGTAGCCACTGCTTTGGGTCCTCAGACTGCCGAAGAATCCCAGAAGAAACATGTGGAAGAACACCAGGGAAAAGGTTCTCGGAAACAGGCTGTCAAGAAAATGGTACCCAGGCCCAAAGGCTCAAATGGTAACCTTACAGTCCAGTAGTAGAGTTTACATGATCTCAAAAGGGCAGATTACATAGGGTAGCCATTACACAGTTATGAATTTGAGTTATTTGAAAACTTAACTATCTAAATGCATATTTTGCTTCTTTTGATACTTAACTCTTGTTTTCCTTATTCCCACTTAAAGCTAAAACATTTTCTGGAAATCTTTGAATTTTGTAACTGGTAGGGACCTCATAGTATCTAGTCTCCATGTTGCTTTTTTTAAAGCCGAGTTTAGTTTGAGTTTTCTCTACAAGACTTTTCTTAGCCCCAGTTGTATATACTAACCCAGGAAGATGGTAGTTCATAAGTCATCTGAAGGTCTAGCTCATTTAGTGTGGCAACAATCAGTCTGAGATATGTAGAGCTTAGACAATAGTTTCCCCCAGTGATAAGAAAATCACTCCTCCCTAGGAATACTTAAAAAACTAAGAACTACCTGGATGTCTAAGAGGCGGCAGTATGTGTAGAAGTAGATTAGATTGTCATTAGGTTGTCTTGACTTCTTGAGGTGTCAAGATCTGCCCTCTTTTTATACCCCCGACCTTTAGCATATGCCTGACACATAGGCGCTCCATAAATATTGATTGTTTATAATGATACTCAAACTTTACTTCATGGCTCTACCATAATTTAATGTGATATATACCACAGTGAAATCAGTAGCTTAGACACCTACTTGTTGATTTTCTGGTGATAACTAATTATCAGCATAATTAAAACATCTGAATGTAACCATTTTCATAATATGTATAAGGACCTTAATGACATTTGTTCCATTTCTATAATGATAATAACAATCAGTGGTGATTACTTAGTGCTTTACAGTTTATAAAGAATTTTACATTCTTTTTGCTGATATCTACTCCTTTACACAGTCCTCCTTTTCTGCCTTTTAATTCCCTAACTGCAGGCCATAGCATTAGTAGAATACCAACCTTAGACAGAAAATAGTGTGTTTAACGAAGCAGCAAGTCAGGGGGCGGCTAGGTGGCGCAGTGAGTGCCAGAGTCAGGAGGACTCGAGTTCGTTTCTGGCCTCACACTTAACACCCACGCAAAAATACTAACCGTGTAACCTTGGGCAAGTTACTTAACCCCAATTGCCCTCCAAAAAAAAAAAAAAGGGAAGCAGTAAGTAATCTGAAACTGAGTTTACCGTATGTGTATGCAGACTTTTATTTTAGAGCAATTGGGGTTAAGTAACTTGCTCAAGGTTACATACCAGTTATTTTGTGTGGGTGTTAAGTATCTGAGGCCATAACCAATCCTGGTCTCCCGACTCTGGGGCTGGTGCTCTTCACTGCACCACCTAGCCGCCCTGTATGCAGACTTTTAGATTTAGAAAGTTACTAACTTTCCAGACCAAATAGCATGACTAATCAAATTCTTACCAAAATTTTTGCATGAATCTTAACACATAGGAGTTGATACTGATACAAACCAACGTGTAAGAATAACTGCCAGAGTGGGAACTCTAAAAAGAAAACAGCAAATGAGAGATTTCCTAGAACAGCTGCCCAAGGATGATCATGATGATATGTTCAGTGGATCACCTTTACATTATCAAAGAATACAGGTAACAATTTTAAACAGGGAAGATGACATTTTTTTTATTTTTTTTAAATTTTTTTTAATGCTTTATTAACTTCTGATTTACATCATTCGTTTCCGCCAGATTTTGAGTTACAAATTTTCTCCCAGTTTTTCCCCCACCCATCCACCCAAAACAGCAGTCCCACATGATATCCCCACCTCCAATCTGCTCTCTCCCATATTTTCTCCCATACCCGTTTCAACTTTTCCAGTGGATCTCTATGCCTCAGTGCCTGTATATCTTTTTTTTTCTTAATAACATGTAAGATGGTATTAATAATAGTATATATGTACACACACACACACACACATATATATATTTGAATATTTGATTTTAAAACTTTCAATTCCAGATTCATTCCCTTCCCCCCCTGCCACCCACCCCCACTCGGGAGACAAGCAGTTCAGTATAGGTTGTACATGTGCGGCTAATGCAAAACAATAACATAGTAGATGTATTGTAAAAGACTGACTATATTTCCCTCCCTCCTATCCCACCTCCCACTTGTTCTATTCTCTACTTTGATCCTGTCCCTTTTCACAAGTGGGTGCTTCCAACTTCCCTCCCCCCCAGCCTGCCCTCCCTTCCATCACCCCCCTCACATCCCCTTCCCCCCTATTCTCCTGGAGGGTGAGATCCCCTATTTAGTGTGTGTTTCCCTCCCTCCTCAAGCCATATTCAATAGGAATAAGGTTGACCCATTCCCTTTTGCCTTCCTATTCTTCCCCTCCATTGTAACCATTTTCCCTTGCCTCTTCTGTATGAGATAGTTTGCCCCACTCTGTCTCTCCCCATCTCCTCTCATTATATTCCTCTCACCTCTTAATTTCACCTTTTAAGTATCATCCCTTCCTGTTAAATTGGTCCCATGCCCTCTATCTATGTATACCTGTAAACATATATACACACATTCACATATGTATTCATATGCCCGCATACCCTCATATGAAGACATATATATATATATTTCTAATCCCTTCAATTACTGAGAAGAGTTTCATAAGTTACAATTATTGTTTTTCCATGTAGGAATGTTAATAGTTCAACTTTGTCCAGGTGGCTCAGCGAGCAAGAGCACCAGCCCCAGTGCCAGGATGACCCGGATCAAATCCGGGCCCAGACACTCAGCACCACACCCAGAAACAACAACCGGCCGTGCAACCCCGAGCAAGCCATTTAACCCCAATTGCTTTAAAAAAAAAAATAGTTCAACTTTGATAAGTTCCTTATGATTTCTTTTCCCTGTTTACCTTCTCATGCTTCTCTTGCTTCTTGTATCTAAATGTCAAATTTTCTATTCAACTCTGGTTTTTTCAGCAACAATGCTTGAAAGTCCTGTATACCACTGAATGACCATATTTTCCCCTGAAACATGATACTCAGTTTTGCTGGGTAGGTGACTCTTGGTTTTAATCCCAGTTCCCTTGACCTCCGGAATATCACATTCCAGGCCCTTCGATCCCTCAGTGTAGAAGCTGCCAGATCCTGGGTTATCCTGATTGTGTTTCCACAATATTCAAATTGTTTCTTCCTGGCTGCTTGTAATATTCTCTCCTTAATCTGGGAATTCAGGAACCTGGCTATAATATTCCTAGGAGTTTTCTTTTTGGGATCTTTTTCAGGAGGTGATCAGTGGATTCTTTCAACCTCTTTTTTGCCCTCTGGTTCTAAAACATCAGGGCAGTTTTCTTTGAGAACTTCCTGGAGGATGCTTTCCAGGCTCTTACTTTGGTCATGGCTCTCAGGCAGTCCAATAATTTTTAAATGATCTCTCCTGGATCTATTTTCCAGGTCAGTGGTTTTTCCTATGAGATATTTCACATTGCCTTCTATTCTTTCATTTGTTTGGATCTGTTTAACAGCATCTTGATTTCTCATAAAGTCATTAGCTTCCATTTGCTCCAATCTAATTCTGAAGCAATGATTCTCCTCA
>NW_027187378.1:24006087-24017973 GCF_028583685.1 Petaurus breviceps papuanus | reverse complement strand
ATCTGGCAAATTCGACTTTTTAAGGCATTCTTCTCCTCATTGCCTTTCTGAGCCTCCTTTGCCATTTGAGTCAGTCTGTTTTTTAAGGTATTATTTTCTTCAGTCAGACTGTTGACTCTCATTTCATAATTTTCTTGCATTGTTCTCATTTCTCTTCCCAATTTTTCCTCCACTTCTCTTATCTGCTTCTTAAAGTCCTCTATGGCCTGTAACCAGCTTGTATTTTCCTTTGAAGCTTTTGGTGCAGGAGTTCTGACTTCACTGATTTCCTCCTGTTCCATGCCTTGCTCCTTCTTATCCCCCAAATAGGAGTGTAATGTTGGAATCTTCTGTCTGCTTTGTTTCCTTTGCCTGCTCATTTTGCCACTCAATGATTTGACTTTTGGGCTTTTTGCCACAGTAGGACTCTGCCACCAGACAGGGGAGTTTTCGTCCCAAACGCTGGGGTTTTCTCAGCTGCCGGAGGTATTAGATGGGTGCCCCCTCTGAGGTCTCCACACGCTCTGGCAAGCTGGACACACACCCCAGGACCTCCACCCTAGACTGCAATCCAGATCCAAGCAGGTTAAAGCAAGAGCGATGACCCCTCAGACTGGTGCTTGGTCCCCCTACACTCTGCAGGCCAGGAGCTGAAGCCACCACGTGGCGCTGGCAGGCTGTGCTGGTGTCTGAGTGGTTTCTCGCCCCGGGGGTAAAAGCCACGCATTCCCACTTACTGGGTCCCAAAGTCCAGACTGCATTGGCCTCTCACCTTGTCCTTCGGATGTATGTGTTGATAAATCTGGAAACGGCCACAGCTGCTGCTGATCTGGAGTCCCTCTGGCAGGAGGCTGGTCAGGCCCGCCCTGGGGCTAAAGCCTCAGCGTGGTGCTGGGCTCGGCTCCCATAGCGTTGCGCTGGCCGATTCCTGCAGGCCTGCTGGGCTGTTCTCAGCGGGAGGTTAGCTTCTCTGTGTCATTTTGTGGGTTCTGCAGCTCCAAAGTTTGTTTAGAGTCCCCTTTTTACATGGATTGGGGAGGGTGGAAGCCGGAGCCACGGGAGGGTCGTGCTTCTACTCAGCCATCTTGGCTCCGCCCCCTCAATTAGACATTCTTGCTCTGCTTGGCCTCCAGAAACAGAATCAGGGTGTTAAGTTGCAAAATGAAAAACTTAGGCAAACCTAGGTCCTTTGAGTCCAAACTCAGCATTGTTTAGCCATAGAATCTCAAAATTAGAAGTTTAGTAATCTTGTCCAGCCCCTGCCAGATGTGAGAGATAGCATGGAAGTAGAGTTCTGGACTTGTTGATTCAAATCCTGCCTTGGACACAAGTTCTGTGACCCTAGACAACTCACTCAACCTCTCTCAGCCTCAGTTCTTCATCTGTGAAATGAGGTGATTAAAAAAAGATTGGGGGGAAGAGGGAAATAAGCATTTATATAGCCTCTGTGTGGGGCACTATACCAAGCATTTTTTTAGTGA
Source organism: Petaurus breviceps papuanus (assembly GCF_028583685.1). NCBI lineage: Eukaryota > Metazoa > Chordata > Mammalia > Diprotodontia > Petauridae > Petaurus > Petaurus breviceps. The sequence goes on along the minus strand of NW_027187378.1, from coordinate 24,016,513 downwards.
TTTGATATAAACTTCTTTTAAATGTATTTAAAACTTTTATTCATATTTTGGGTTCCAAAATCTCTCCCTCTAGCCCCTTTCCAGCCCACTGAGAAAGCAAGTAATATGCTATCAAATACACACACACACACACACACACACACATATATATATGAAGTCATTTACCATGTTGAAAAAAAAAAGTGAAACAGTTGTTTCTTCACACTTGAGAGTTCATCATTTCTTTGGAAGTAGGTTGCATTTTTCTTCATGGACCCTTTGGAATTATCTTGAATAATATTGATTAGAGTAGCAAAGTCTTTCACAGTCAATAAAGTGATGGAAAACATGCCACCTATCACATTCCTTAGTTAGACACTCTAATTACTAAGGTCTTTGAACTTTGTATTGTCTTTTTTTTTCAAATCTGTCCTATGGGGTCAAGCTCCTCCTAAGTCCTATCAAAGTATCTTGAAAGGATAAACTAAAAACTATTAAAACACTATGTGCCAAATATTATGTTAAGTGCTGGGTGTACAAAAAGAGACAAAAGATAGTCCCTGCCCTCAAGGAACTTACATGTAATTGGAGAGACAAAATGCAAATATGTAAAAAGCAAACTATATATGAGAGAAATTGGAAATTATAGAGGGAAAGTTTCTTGTTAAAAGAAAGGGTTTTAGTTGAGACTCAAAGGAGGTCAGTGAGGTTAGTAAGCAAAGTTGAGGAAGGAGAGTATTCCAGGCATGGAGAACAGCCAGAGAAAATGCCCAGAGCTGAGAGATGGTCTTGTTTAATGGAACAGCCAGGAGACTGTCACTGGATCCCAAAGTACATGTTGGGGATAAAGTGTAGGACTGGAAGGGGAAGAAGGGGCTAGATTATGAAGGTCAATTAGAGTATTTTGTATTTGCTCCTGCAGTCAGTAAGGAGCCACTGGTATTTATTGAGTGTGGAGAGGTGGGGGTGACGTGGTCACCTGAATTTTAGGAAAATCACTTTAGTGGCTTAATGGAGGATGAACTGGAATGCAGAGGGAGGCAGACAGACCCACTAGCAAGCTTTTGAAATAGTCCAACTATGAGATGTTGAGGGCCTGCATCAGAGTGGTGGCAGTATCAGAGAAGGGGATATATTCAAGAGATGTTGCAAAGTTGAAATTGACAGGCTTTGGCAATAGATTGGATATGGTGAGTGAGAGATACTGAAGAATCCAGAATGATTCCTAGGTTGTGAGTCTGAAGGACTGGGAAAATGGTATTGCCCCTAACAGTAATATGGAAGGGAAAGGTTTTAGGGGAACAGAGAATTAACTCGGTTTGGGATATACTGAATTTTAAGATGTCTATTGGGCATCCAATTTGAGATACCTGAAAGGCAATTGGTGATGTGAGACTGGAGATCAGCAGAGAGTTGAGTTAGGATAGGTAGGATAGGTAGATTTGAGAATCATCAACATAGAGATGGTAATTAACTCTATGGGAGTTAATGAGATCACCAAGTGAAGTAGGCAGAAGAGAGGAATACCCAGGGCAGGACTCTGAGGAACATCTACAGTTAGAAGGTATACTCCGGAGGAGTATCCCCCAAAGGACACTGCGGAGTGATCAAATATCTGGGAGGAGAAGTAGGAGCCAGTGGTGTCCCATAAACCTAGAAAGAAGAGAGTATCACAAGCAGAACACAGCAGAGTGAGAGTGAGCCCCAGCCAGCAGATCCACCCACCCTAAGGGCGTGGGTAAGACAAAGTGTAGGGCCCAAGGCGGCAGCTTCTTCTGTGGCTATCAGCCCTCAGCTGGATTTCTAAAAATCACTTACCTGAACTTCCAGGAGCCAAGATGGCAGAGTAAACTTTAGCGGCTCTAATCTCCCTCCCTGACTGAAAACCCAGAGATTAATTCCCCACCCACTGTAAAATCCTGTTAACAGTGGAAACAGCCTCAGACTTGGGAGTCCTAGAGGAAGAGTGTGACTGAAGCTGTGCTGAGCCTGAAGTGAAGGGTGGGAAGCCTCTCAACAAGCCCCAACTCAGCTGACCAGCAGGATATCCCAAAGACCAGGGAGCTGGAGCCAGCAAGCAACAATAACAGAGGCCCAGGGGTGCCTTAGCACCACCAGGGGAATCTGCAGACATCAGCACTGCCAGACACCAGCTGCTGAGCCTGCCTAAGCTGTAGCCCAGGGGTACAAAGCCAAAAACCTGAAGTGGCCAGACCACCCCTCCCCGACATGTTACACTGTGAGCCTCAGGGTAACCCAAGGGAAACACTGAGAGTCCTGGCCTTGGCCTCAGTCTGGACACCCAGAGGCTACAGCACACAAAATCAACAGCCAAGCACCTAGCTCCGGCCTGAGAAGTGTGAGTCAGAGCCTTCTGTTCCCCAGAAGCAGAAATTCACTCTAAAAGTCAGGACATAGACAATCACAATGGGCAGGAAGGAAACTGTGAAATCAAGAATGATACAATCATATTATAGTGAGCAAGAACAACCAAATTCAGAGGACAATGTGGACTCTATACTCACATCTGAGATCACAGAAGAAAATATGAACTGCTCTCATGCCCAAAAAACCTTCTTGGAGGAGCTGAAGATTTTAAAAGCCAAATTAGGAAGGTAGAAGATAAATTTAAATCTACATTGACCAAATTGGAAAAAAATCTCACTGAAGAAAACAAATCTTGAAAAAGTAAAATTTGTGAACTGGGACAGGAAGTTCAAAATCTAACTGGAGAAAATACCTCCCTAAAAAAGGAGCTTCAAAAACTGACCAAGGAAAATAATTCATTAAAAATTAGAATCAGTCAAATTGAAGCTAAGGACTCTATGATGCATTAAGAGTTAGTAAAACAAAACATAAAGATTGAAAAATTAGAAGTGTAAAATATCTCACTGAAAAAACAACTGACCTAGAGAATAGATCCAGGAGAGATAACCTAAGAATTATTGGTCTACTGGAAAGACATGATGAAAAAAACACCTGGACAACATCCTCCAAGAGATTGTCAAAGAAAACTGTCCTGAGGTCCTAGAATCAGAGGATAAAATAGTTATTGAAAGAATTCACCAGACTCCTCCTGAAAGAGATCCCAAATTGAAATCTCCAAGAAATATAGTAGCCAAATTGCAGAATTACAAGTTCAAGGAGAAAATACTGCAAGTAGACAGAAAGAAACAATTCAAATATCATGGAAGTACAGTCAGGATTACACAGGACCTAGCAGCTTTTACATTAAAAGATCAGAGGGATTGGAATTTGATATTTCATAAGGCAAAAGAGCTTGGACTGCAACCAAGGATCAACTACCTGGCAAAACTGAGCATAATCTTTCAGGCAAGGAAGTGGTCATTTAATAAAATAAGGGACTTCCAGACTTTTGTGATGAAAAAGCCAGAGCTTGATGGAAAAGTTGATCTCCAAATGTGACTCGAGAGACAGAAAAAGGTAAACAAGGAAAACACACACACACACACACACACACACACGCACGCACGCATGCATGCATGCACACATGCACATAACTTGTGATTAAATAAGAGCAAGCTGTTTACATCCCTATATGAGAAGCTGATACCTGTCAATATTGAAATTTATACAATTATCACAACATTTAAAAGGGATATACATAGAAGGTGTGGGTATTAGCAAACTAATCTGATGATAAGAAACCTTATTAAAGGGTACAAAATTGACTGTGACTATAATGAGACAAAAGGAAAAGAAGAGACAGTAAAGGGTAAATTATGTCACATGAAGAGGCATAAAAATGTACTGTAGTAGAGGGAAGGAAGGGAGGGAGATGAACATCACATGAACTTTATTCTCATTGGTTCTGGCTCAAGGAGGGATCAACATAATCAGTTAAGTTTCGGATCCTAATGTGAAAAGACACAAAAACTCATTATAATAGAGGGAAAGGAGGGAGGGAGAGGAGTACTGTATGAAATTTACCCTCATGGGTTTGGGTTCAAGGAGGGAATAACATACTCCCTTAAGTATAAAAATCTGTTGTGCCCTACAGACAGTAGGAGGGGTAAGGGAGGAAAGGGGGAGTTAGAAGGGAGGGAAATAGTAGTAAGGGAAAAGGGTAGGTAAAGAGAGGGGGGGCACAGAGAGGGAATACTGAGGGAGATGGTGGTCAAAAGGAAAATTCTTAAGGAGGGGAAGGGAGAAGGGAGAAATAAAAACATAAACAGGGGAGGGAATAGGATGGAGGGAAAGACACAGATAGTAATCATAACTGAATGTGAATGGGATGAACTCTCCCATAAAATGGAGATGGATAGCAGAATTGATTAAAAACCACAATTCTGAGGGGGTGGAGCCAAGATGGTGGCATAGAAGCAGGAAAACTCTGTGAGCTCCCCCATAACCACCTCAAATACCTATAAAATATTACTGTAAACAAACTTTAGAGCTATAGAACCCATAAAGTGACAGAGAGAAACAAATCTCCCACTGAAAGAAGCCCAGCAGGCTGGCAGGAAAGGCCCATCACAGCAAACTGGGAGCCAAGCCCAGCCCTGAGTAAGCCCTCGGTTTTAGCCTCAGGGTGGCCCCGACCAGCAGTAGCTAGATTGGACTTTGGGAGAGTGGATCAACAGCAGCTGTGGCTGTTTCCAAAATTACCAACCCATTAAATGCCAAAGGCAAAGTAAAAGGTCAGTGTGGACTTTGGGAACAGGGGGACCGAAAGTGCGGTCTAGCTCCTGCCCCTGGGCTGAGAAGTGGTAAAGTCTCAGCAGCTGTGCAGCCACTGCCACATGGCTGCTTCAGAGCTCCTGGCCTACAGATTGTAGGGGGACCAAGCAACCATTCTGAGGGGTAATCACTCTTGGTTTAACCTGCTTAGGATCATGGTCTTGGGTGGAGATGTGTGTGACCAGATGCCAGAGCCCATGGAGGCTTCTGAGAGGGCACCCAACTAATAGCTCCTGCAGCTGAGAAAACCCCAGCTATTTGGGACAAAGCTCTCCTTTCTGGAAGCAGAGTTCTACTGTGGCAAAAAGCTCAAAAGTCAAGTAATTGAGTGGCAACATGAGCAAGCAAAGGAAGCAAAGCAAGCACAGCAGTCAAACCTTAGATTTCTATTTTGGGGACAAAAAGGATCAAAGAATGGAACAAGAGGAATACAAAGAAGTCAGAACTCCTATACCAAAAGCTTCCAAGAAAAATATGAATTGGTTACAGGCCATAGAGGAGTTTAAGAAGGATTTTGAAAATGAGAGAAGTGGAGGAAAAATTGGGAAGAGAAATGAGAATGACACAAGAAAATCATGAAAAGAGAGTCAACAACCTGACTGAAGAAAATAACACCTTAAAAAATAGGGTAACTCAAATGGCAAAAGAGGCTCAAAAAGCCAATGAGGAAAAGAATGCCTTAAAAAGTCGAATTTGCCTGATGGAAAAAGAATCTCAAAAGCTCACTGAAGAGAATCATTCCTTCGGAATTACATTGGAGCAAATGGAAGCTAATGACTTTATGAGAAATCAAGATACTATTAAACAGATCCAAAAGAATGAAAAAAATAGAAGGCAATGTGAGGAAGGAAGGGGAATGTGGACATTACCAGGATTTTGATTGGGTGGTAGACATGAATAGCATTAGCCTCAAAGGAAGAGAGATTATTTAGTGATAATATAAGTGGCAATAGGGAGCAAGAAATAATTCGACTCTCTTGCCTTGGCCAGTGAGTTGAGGAAAATGAGTACAAGTACAGTCAACGCTTGAAAGAGTGACAGGGGAAGGAATAGGGTGGGTTGTCATCAGAGGAAAGTCAGGGTTCAGTAATAGTAGCTAGTAGGAAGAAGTGGCAGAAGAAAAGATTTAAGATAAAGGGACATTTGTTGCCTATAGAAGAGACATTCCAGAAGGCACAGTAGAAGGGCTGGGTAGTATTTGGTTGAACTGGGGTGAGAAGGCTTGGGAATGGGGGGTGGGAATGAAGAATTATGTGGTGGGGGTAGGGAATGAGGTTTTAGATGATAATCTATAAGGGTTCAAAGTCAGATGTGAAAGGTATGATGGGATATGAGAATGTTCATCATTGAATGGAGGGCACCCTTTCCTCTTCCCAACAGAGGGTGGAGATTGGGCTAGAGGCAAATACAATATGAGATGAGAAGCACACAGTCTGATGGCCAGATGAAAGGCATTGCTTCACAAATCCACTTCCCTTCAAAGGCCAGACTTTAGTCAGGACACGGTATAACTGGAGATGGAAGGGAAAAAGGGGGAAATAATCTCTGTCCTTAAGGAGCTTATAGTCTAATAGGGGCAGTCTATACATATTCTCCCATATAGCCAGTGGTGGCCAGGAAGAAGTGCTTTGCTTTGGAAAGTTGTAGGGGTGATGAGGAGACTGGCCAATGGGGGCTTTATCCTTAAAACATGATCAATGTGGCTCTGCCTAGTATCAACCCACATGGAGATTTGGTGAAACCTGCTTCGAGTTGTATATGATGGAAGGTCCCTTCTCCACCTCCATTCATAGCATGCTTATCCTATGACTGAATGCTGTCCCCTTACTGCATAATTACCTACTGAGCCAGAACCGTGTCCATGCAAAAAAGCTCAAATAAAAAGAACTCTCTTTACTTTGGTGGTGATGCAAGAATTGCTGTAAGCTTCAGGATGGGAAGAGAGGTTGCAGGTGCTGCTAACAGCTGCCTCATATCCCTTACTTGCACCTCCATGTGGCTATGAATTCATGGCTATCTCTATTGCTTTGATCCCTGATAAGTCTTTCCTGATCTTTGCTAAGTGAATATCAGATCAAATAGACTAGAATAGGGAGGGGGGACACCTGTGGCCTTTTGACTTAGTCCAAATTTTACAGAACAAATCCTTTCATTAAGGGGATTTGTTCTGTGAAGTTTGGATTCAGTCAAAGAGCCATACTTGAGGACCTAGAGGGCCACGTGTGGTCTTTAGGCCACAGGTTCCCCACCCCTGGACTAGATTATGACCTTGTGAGTTTCATAAGGTTGAAAGAATTACCAGAAGTCCAGCAACTAGAACCTATGGCAGAGTCTGAAGGGAAACAGCCCTGAGTAATAACCTGCTTCAGTCAATGCAGCAGAAAATGGACCCATTAGCCAAAAGACTGTATCCTATAGCCAAGTATTTACTTATCCATTGCTATGCCATTTCCTGAAATGGATTTGATAGGTCCTCATTCTGAAGCTTATAGCTTATAGTAGGCCTTGTCTCTTCTCATTACCAAGGAAGAGAGGATTCTTGCACTAATTTTAACCTTTTGCATACACACAGTTTTGGCTCACTAGACAATTAAAAGGCTTTTCATTGCCATGTCATAAATTAACAAGAAATATAGGATAGCCTCATCATCACTCACCATTATACATTTCTGGAAGTAAGCTTGTGAAGCCTGCACATAGACTGATACCAAACAGAGCATATTGCCCATATTTTAGGAACTGGGCCCTCATTGGCCAAGTCCTCTATTACACAAAGATAGTAAGTAGAGCCATAGGGAATAGTATGTTTCAAGAATCAGAAAATTGATCTATTTTACTAGTTTTTTTTAAATGAATTCCAATCTTACTGACCAATTCAAAGGCTATTTAATTTTTTTCTCTTTTTATTTTCAGAATTTTAATTTTTCTACTTAGTTGGGATTTTTTGATTTGTTGCTTTTACATTTTTAAAAAGTGTATTTCCAATTCATTGATTTGTTCTTTCCCTTTTGTTAATGAAAGTATTTAGAGATATAAAATTTCTCCTATTGACTGTTTTAGCTTTATCCTAAAAGTTTTGATATGTTTTCTCACTGTTTTAATTTTTCCTCAAGAAATCATTTATTGTTTCTATTATGTATTATTTGACCAACATATTCTTTATGATATTATTTAGTCTCCATTCAAGTTTGAATCTTATCTTTAAATACTCTTTTGTTGATTGTAGTCTATATTGTACTGTGGTCAATAAAAGAACAGTTTAATATTCTTGTTTTTCTGCATTTGTTTATGTGTAAATTTTTGTAAAGGTGCTATGCATAGCTGAGAATTATGTATATTCTTTTCAATTTTCATTCAGTAATCACTTGAGGGCTATTATATACATTTTTCTAAAATTCTATTCATGTCATTGACATTTCTCTTCTTTGTCTTATCATTTATTAAACCTCTACTCCATGTGTCAGGTACTCTGCTAAATCCTCAGGGTACAAAGAAAGGCAAAAACTGTCCCTGCCTTCAAAGAACTGTAATAGTAATGGAATTTAAAGATCCCCCTGTCTTGGCTTGGTTTTTGGTTTGATTGTGTTAAAACCCAGAGCTTGTTAATCCCACTTGTGGGATGGACTTGTTGATGTGAAAAGAGAGGGCTGAACTGGGAGGAACTAGTGACATAAATTTGGAGAGACACAAGAAAAGAGAGAGGCAGAAGAACTTTTTGGAAGCAGCATCTTGGAGGCAGAGAGAGACTGAGAGGATTGCTGAGGGCCAGTTTGAATTGCCCAGGACATTTGAGAGCTGCCACCCAGAGCTGCCAAGGACTGAGGAGACATGGCTGTTATGCTGGTACTTTGTCTGTCTGTTAGTCTCCACATTACCAATATCCTTCCTAAAATGTGTCACTTAGGACTGAAGACACTATTCCAGACATCTCACCCAAGCCAGAGTGTAGTGGGACTATCAGATCTCTGATCTTGGACACTATGCTTCTCACAATGCAGCCCAAAATCTTATTAACTTTTTTGACTGCTATATCACACCGTTGCCTCATATTGAACTTTCAATGCAATAAAATCTCTAGATCTTTTATATGCAAACTGTTGTCTAGCCATACGTCTCCCATCTTGTGTGGTAAAATTAATTTTCTGAAACTTTAATACTGATCCTATTAAATTTCATTTAACTAGGCTCAATCCAATGTCAAGCTAGCCTATTCACATGCTTTTCTAATTCTGACACAATTGGCTCTCCCTCTCAGCTTTGTGTTACTTGTAAATTGATAATAATTGTAAATTGATAATGGGCCTTCAGTGCCCATATTTAAGTATTTGATAAAAATATCAAATAGCAAAGGGCCCGAGAAGAGGGGTGTGGTTGTTGTTCTGGGATAAGAAGTGGTCTTAACCTATGTACTGAGAGAGGAGGAAGTTCAGAATAGTAGTGTGGCGACATAATAGTTTCAATTTCTTCTGTAATTATTTCTATTACAATTTATATGGAAATGATCGTTTTATTTGGTGTTTTTTCAAAGTTCAGAAAATGAAAGGGAAAATGTTTATTTATTTATTTATTTTTACGAATCTAAGGGTGGAAAGGGTCATGGCCCCAAGGGACTCCAGGCTTCTCCCTCCCTGGGCAGCCTCGGGCCAGTCCTGGCTTCCGGTTCGGACTCTGAGTCCTTCTACTACCGTGTTTCCCCAATAATAAGACACTGTCTTATTAAATTTTTTTTTGGACAGAAAAACACCAGAGGGCTTATTTTCAGGGGAGGGCTTATTTTAATGAACATTGACAGCAATTTTAATAAACAGGTAAATGTGAACAAAAAAATGTACCTTTATTCAATAAGCAAATCACTGGGGAAGAACAGGATGACACGCTCACTGCTGCAGCTCTGATTGGATGCAGCTCGGAGCGCAGTGTGCGTTTCACGGGGGGGGGGGGGGGAAGGGGGGGGGACGTGTAGCGCAGGGGATCACCTTCACTACAGTAGCAATCTCAATAGGGATTATTTTCGGGGGAGGGCTTATTTTAGAGGAATCTTACACAGTAAGGGGAGGGCTTATTTTCGGGATAGGTCTTATTATGGGGAAACACGGTAGTTGCTTCCCCTATAGCTATCTCTGGGCCTCAGCTTCCACATCCGTAAATCCCTGCACGGGGCAGGGGGGGATGGGAGGGGAGATCAGATGACAGGACAGCACCCGTTCCTAGCAGGACAGCTCCGGAAACAAACTCAAGAGGACATTGGCCATAAGTGACAGTTGCCATCGTGACCGAGTCTCCGCCCCCACCCCCACTCCCGCCCTCGCCTTTCGCCTCCCCTCCAATCCGGCTCCTTCTCCCGGGCACCAGGCAGAGTCTCCTTATCCTTACTCTCAGGCTCCAGAGAGCTAACTACCTCTGCCCAGGACGCTCATTGAGCCTGCGCAGATGGAAATCCTACACTACATTTCCCAGAGAATCTAGAGTGCCGGGGCACGGGGACTTGGACTCAATTTCCCAGAAGACCTTTCGACATTGAGTGGTTCAACACCCTTGCACCCCTTAGGAATCTGGGGCAGGAAGCCTGCTGAGGCTGCCGGGAAATAGAGTCCGCGCGGGACGTTAGCGTGTGTGCAAGGCGTCGTTCAGTGTGGGACGTGGAGACCGGGACTTGGACTGGCTTTGGTGGGACAGTAAAAATGTAAGCAAGCAAGCGCGTGTGCGTGTGTACGTGTGTGTGTGTGTGTGTGTGTGTGTGTGTGTG
>NW_027187378.1:23938857-24006077 GCF_028583685.1 Petaurus breviceps papuanus | reverse complement strand
TTTTTTTTTTTTTTTTTTTTTTTTTTGCGGGCGGGGGGGAGGACGGGAGGGGAAAGTTCATAGCTGCCTAGGGGAGGGTTCAAGAGGGACGTAAAATCCCTCCGGTCCCCCCAGCCCCCTTCTTCACAAAAGCTTGTTTGGAGCCGAGAACGTGAATGTAACTTTGGGGTCAGTTCAGGTCCGTGACTTTTCCAACAACACTTCCGTTACCCTATAAATAAGTAATAAATCCTGGCTCTGATTGAGGCATGAGTAGAGAGAGTCAGTACAGATGAGGGAAGAACAAAAGCTGTCCAAAGGCATTTTTAATTAATGGAATAAACTATAAAATCTGGAAGGCACCTACAGTGAGATCCAGAAGGGAACGTGTAAGTCATCAGTTCTATTACACATGAGGAAACTAAGATCTAGACAGGTTAAAGGACCTGGACAATATTAATCAGGTAGTAAGGTGTAGAGGTGGGGATTGAACCAGGTCTTATGACTCTAAATTCAGTGGTGTTTCCACTGTATCCTGTCATGAGTTGGACCACAAAATTTTACAGTGGAGGAAACTGAGGCCCAGAGAGGCAAAATTAACTTGCCCATATCAAACATCTTTAAATCATTAAGCTTCTGATTTCAATTCCAGTACTTTTTCCACTTCCCTCCCTCCCCCATTGCCATTCTCTTTGTCTCCTGGCTTCCAATCAAAAGTTGCTCACCTATGGCAATTTCCTGTTAATCAGTTTCAGGCATTGCTGATAAGTTCTAATGATAGCTTTAAAATTTTGTCTCTGGACAACGTCAACACTACCTCATACTTGGTCACTGCCATCTCCTGAGAGGTGGTCCTGATATTAGTAATGTTGTATTAATGAATTATTATTATTTTTAAAAAGCAATCGGGTTAAGTAACTTGCTCAAGGTTACACGGCCAGGTGTTTCTGGGTGAGTGCTAAGTGTCTGAGCCCGGGATTCGATCTCCAGGTCTTCTCAACACTGGAGCCGGTGCTCGCTGTGCTACCTGGCTGCCCCAATTAATGAATTATTACTGAACATTTAAATGGGCACAAGGTGCTCCTGCTTATTTGTTAACTGAATTAAGACTACTTACTAATAAGACTAAGTAAATTACTAATAAGAAAGACTGTTTAATAATAAAATAGTAAAAATAACTGTACCAGTAAATACTAGAAAAAATACCTCCTATTTCCCAAGTTCATTGGCCTTTTCTTACTTCCCATTCTGCTTGAGGTCTCTCACCATGTAACACGTGTGACCACCCACTCCTAGAAACTTTATACTCTCTTGGCTTTCTTTCATGATATTCACTGTTCTGGCTTACCTTCTGCCTCTCTGATCACTTCTTTGGCCTCTATCCCTCCTTCCATTTCCCCTACAAAGGCTTTTGCCTTCAGCCTCCTCTTATAATTTCTTCCTTCACGATCTCCTCCGTTCATAGAGATGGCTTTAGCTTTTACTGTATCTGTATCCCTGTACTTACTATATTGTATCTCTGAAGTCTTGCAAGAACTGCCTATCTAACCAAATGCTTTGGTCATGCATCTTGTTTACCATCCTGGCCCCCAGAAGAATTCTCTTTATCCTGGAGAGTTTAGAGTTGAGCATATAGATTATTTAGGAGTCTTCAACATGAAAATATATTTGAAGCTGTGAGAGAACCATAGAAGTTGTACATGGAGAAAAGTGTAGAAGGCAGAGACAGAACCTTTGTGAGACATGTATAGGTAGGAGTGGGAGAAGGAAGGGGTAGGGGGGAGAACATCTTCCTAGAGTTAAGAACAACAACCAGGAAAATCTTTCCTTCAAGGTCCAGCTTAAGTGCCCCCTTGAAGCCTTTCCCAATCCCCCTAGATAGATAAATTCATGCCATATTAACTACGTTTTCTTTTTTGACTAAGTTCATTTAGAAGGATAGATCAAGGGAGTATTGTGGTTTTAGTTTACCTAAATTTTGCAAAGCTTTTGGCAAAGGTACTATGTGTTATGCTTGTGAATAAGATAGATAAGACTGGACAGTATAATATTAGTGTTCATCAAAGGGTCAGGTGCAAAGAATAATGAGACTTTGGCCTGGAAGGATGTCTCTAGTGGAGTGCCCTAGGGATCTTCACTTGGTTTATGCCATTTAACATTTTAATCATTTGTAGGATCTTAACATAGGATCATAGATTTATAGCTTAAAAGAACCTCAGAGGTCATCTAGTCTATCTCCTTCCCTTTATAAATGAGGATATTGAAGCCCAGGAAAGTTAAGTAATTTGCCCAAAATAACATATGTAATCAGTTAAAAAGTCAGAACTTAAATTGAGGTTCTCTGGCTCCAAATCTAAAGTCCTTTCTATTGTATCATGCTGCTTCATTTCTTGAATAAAAGCCTAAATAATATGTGTCAAACTTGCATATGGCACAAAGATAGTAAGGATAACTATCTCTTTGAATCTGAGTCAGGATAAAAAAAAAATCCTGATGGTCCAGAACCAAATATAATAAGGTGAAGTTTATTAGGGACAAATATAAAGTTTGGTTCAACAATCAAGTTTACATGTAGGATTAAAAATACAGAAGAGATTGGATATGCAAAGGTTGGGAATGATTATTTTGGGACTTGGATGTTAGAGCATATGGGAGGTGATAAAATTCAAATTTAGAGAGGCTGGTTTTAAAAAAGAGAAGATTGTTTCCCCTAGAAGTGACTTAAGTAAAGGCACCAGACATCAATAAAATGTATCTTAAACAATTACCTCTTCCTCACAGACCAAAGGAAAGTGTGAGATCAGAGATACAATCTCTCTGAGGTAAAATGGTACTCTGGTGAATTGCAACTGGATGATCTCATTTATAAATAAATCCATAGAAAGTGAAGGTGTAAGAGGTAATGAAACTAAGGGATTAAAGAGCATGTATATCTCAGTATTTGAACTATCTGTGGGGGCAAGGAGACTTAATTTGTCTATCTGCTGAGGATGAAAGGGAATGAGTGTCTCTTCTTGTATGTTTCACATATGTGCATATATCTGTGTTAAGTATATGGTCTTTGTTTCATATATGTGTGTGGACACATGTAGGTATTGAAGCAAATTAACTGATTCACTCATTTTATTTTTAGTAATCGGATCTAGTAGAAACATTTTTATTATTGAATATTCAAACAGTTGTTTGGAGAATTGTTGCCTTTTAGAGATTCCTTTCTTTTAGCCAACAGTATGAGTTTGACACAAATCTGGATCTTACAAACTCTTGTGAAAAGCTCTCATGGAAAAGTCAAGAAAGTTCTAATTTATTGCCTTGTAATTACCATATACTGTTATGAGTCAATAAACATTTATTAAGCACCTACTCTGTTCCAGGAACTTTGTATACAGAGTTGGGTGATAACAAAGAAAGACAGAAGGCAGTACCTACTCTCAAACTGGGATTTTACATTAAAATGACAACTTAGGAGCAGTATTTATCAAAGATACATAGTAGTTTTATGAGAATAAGCTAATTTCCATCTTGTCATATATATTAAAATGCTAATGTTTTAATATATAGTGTATGTTGGTATAAGCAGATTTTTATTTTAATCAACAATTAGTAGCTTTTAAATGTTACATCTTGAAAAATGTAGTTAGCCATATGCATTTCTTAATTTCAATTTTCTACAGATTTGAGATCCTAATATTTTGCTTCTGAAAAATCCTAGTGGGGGACAGCTAGGTGGCACAGTGGATAGAACACTGGCCCTGGAGTCAGGAGGACCTGAGTTCAAATTCAGCCTCAGATGCTTGACACTTAGTAGCTTGGGAAAGTCACTTAAACCTGATTGCTTTGCCACACACACAAAAAAAGATCTCAGTGGAACGCCATGCTTGCCAAACAGTAGTGCCACATTGCTTCCTTATGCTCATATTGTAGGTGCTTTCTGTGTTTTGGATCCTTGACTTTCTTTACATGAAGTTCCTTGAGGCTGGACCAAGCAACTGTGGTTTATACTTCCTTAATGCTGATTTTCCCCCCTTTATCACTATATCAGTCCTTGATAAAAACTAGTGATGCAGTGGATTTGTGCTTTGTCAGGGAAAAAAATATTTATACTCTATTCTTCCATCCCCTACTTGCCCAAAAGTCCATTCAGGCAAGAGTCTGAGCCTTTGTTGATCTCTAGATTCCTTAATTCCTTGCTCTACAGGGAAAACTTGGGTTCCTGAAGAGAATTCTGTTCAGCTTAGAAATACAGTTTAGAAGATACGTTTGATGGACCTTCAGGTAGTTTCAGTATCAGGAGTGACCAAGGCCTTGACAGACACCGGACCTACTGCAGGAGATGGGATGTCCATGTTTGAAGCTAGAGATTCATACAAAAAAAAATTCCATTCCTTCCAGTACCAGGGTAATTTCTGACCATTATGCTCAAGTAGTTGGATTGGAAGCATGATGTCCAGAGAACTGTGAGAAGTTGGAGAATTTGACCCAGAGGCCTTTACCAAATAGAGGTGAGAATGGTTAAAAAAACAAAATAGAGACTTGGGGAAAAGAAAAAGGCCATAACTAGATCATGGTTTTTCTGTTCTTACTGAGTGAGCATATTTGAGGATTTATCTTCTACTATTGAAATTAAGGTAAACTAAGGTACAAAGTTCCAAGCAAGTTCAATCTTCTGATCAGGCTAGCAATTACCAATAAAAGGGGTCTTTAGCTCCTCAGCAAGCCAAAAGACCCTAAATAAGGGCAAACAGATCATTTTTTACAGACAAAAAAAGGAACATCTAAAAACTAGAAGGCAGCATCATAAATAGGAAATGTTTTCCTCTATGATTGGTTATAAAGCTTATAGCATCATAGATGAAGAAAAGAATATGACTGGTTTACACAGTCTGAAGCATCACAGACCTGAGGAACAATATGACTAGCTGGAAATTAAGAATGAGCAGCTAGCAACAATCCCTCCTTCCATCCTGTCACTGATGTTCATTGTTTGAGTCCACCTGCAAGTATAGTTTAGACATAGTGGACCAGACTCCCTTGAATAACAGACCAGATTCCCTGATGTTCACCTGCATCCTTTAAGGTTAACAGATTTCCTTAAGGCAAGAATAGAACAGTGACTAGCAGGAGAACTGAACTTCTAAACTTAGAGAAAATGATTGATTTACAGGAAATTTGAATTTCTAAACTTAACTCTGAGACAAATGAACTATGACTTAGGCAGTTACAAAAATGTTGGCAGTGATACAGAATGGAATCAATAACAGAATCAAGGGGTGGCCAGGTAGCACAGCGAGTAAGAACACCGGCCCCAGTGTCGGGATGACCTGGGGATCGAATCCAGGCTCAGATACTTAGCACCCACCCAGAAATAATTGGCCATGTAACCTTGAACAAGTTACTTAACCCCAATTGCTTTAAAAAAAAAATAACAATCAATTTGATTTTCCCAATTTTCACATCATAGGACTTCTATATCATGTCCTCTAGTTTTCTCTTCTTTCATTTTCACTGAAGGCAAATCCTTTAAACCCATTACTCAATAGAGACCATCCCTGCACTGGTTGGAGCCACAGAGGGGAAAAGTGGCTTATTTTATAACACCATCTTTCCTTCATTTGTGCAGCTACAAAGTGACCTGGTTGTAAATTATCATATTGCCAAGAATGACTCAGCTAAGGGGGCTTTATAAAGATGGGAGCCAGGCAAGGACTATTTTAACTGATATAGAGGGGGAGACTTCACAAATACAGTAGCTCTGGTATCTATCAGAGCAAATTAGTAGTAGCTGTGGAACCTCTGAGCTGTTCAGCTGAGATTTAGCTCACTGTGTATAATCGTAGGATGAAAGGTAAAGCCTGAGGAAAAAAAGACTGCTTCTGTTAAGAGCATAATCCATTCATTATCCTGAACTCCAGAAACTTGGAGAGATTTCTTTAGAGGTGTCTTCCCTTTCCTTCTTAAATCTTTATATCCGTGGGGGCAGCTAGGTGGCACAGTGAATAGAGCACTGGCCCTGGAGTCAGGAGGACCTGAGTTCAAATATGGCCTCAGACACTTAACACAAAACTAGCCATGTGACCTTGGGCAAGTCACTTAACCCCAGTTGCCCTACCTTCCCCCCTCCAAAAAGCAAAAAGAAAAATCTAAAAAAAAAAAAAATTAAAAAATTTTTTATATCTGTGAAATGAAATGAGCAATAGCTAAAATTCCTTACCATTAAAAGTCTGTCATATGTTTTGCATTCTTTTCCATCTCTTATTTTGTAGAACTTAACCAAGAATGATGTAACATAGATAGGGTATGATGTATAAAATGTTTTACTAAGAAATAATGAAAAATGAATTTCATAAGTAAGTTTATGGAATTTATAAGCAGTTTATTGAATCACCATAAAACAAAACCAGACTCCTTCATTGTCTCTTTCTTTTCTTCCCCAGCCCCCAGTTCTCAGGACTCTGCCTTTTTGTAAGAGGAAAAAGACAGAAGAGGAGGGAATAATGCCAATGTTCCTGGCTGTCAGGTACCAGGTGAATGGGGTTTTTCTCTCTCCCCTGAAATTTGTCACAATTTCCAGAGTATGGCAGCTTTCTCCACTCTCCATGGATTTTCCCTATCCAGATGGGATGTGAAGAATATCTCTCATTAATGAAGTCCTTCCTCAGTAGGGCCCAGTGATAGGCACAGTGACACAGAGCCAGGATGTCCTTCTACTTTAGGTCACAGACCTCTACCTTACCCCACAGTACCCCAAGCCTTTAACATTGCCAGGACCACTTCCTATCAATCACCTCTGTCTCTCCAAATGTTTTTAATTTTGCCCCTTTCCCTGGGGTTGTGGGTTCCATGGATGAACAAGAATGTCTTTGTATTTTAGGAATCAGTGACATTCAAGGATGTAGCCGTGAACTTTAGCCAGGAGGAATGGGGACAACTGAATCCTGCTCAGAGGGACCTGTATAAGGATGTGATGCTGGAGAACTATAGAAACCTCATCTCATTGGGTAAGAGAGGCTTCCACCCTGTGATCTGGTATCTGGTCCCATCTTAAAATATTCCTCTGTTAAATGGGAGTGAGTACAGAGATGTTCCTGGAGTTATTTCTGTTTCACTGTGACTGTGTCTGACGTGTGGTCACATAAGAGATACTTAGAGAAATTACTTTGAAACCTTGCTGTGCTGGGATATAACTGAAGGTAACAATGAAGTCCTTCTCTTGGCCCAGGGACCAGGGAAAGGCAGGAACCTAGAGACCTTTTTGAGAGGTCTGAGTCTCCAGAATGAGAAAAGTAGAGGAGCAGGTACAGGGTTACCAGAAGCTCTTGGATTTAAAAGGGTGGGAGTGAGGACTCGAAAGGAGTCACCTGTTGAGTCAAAAACTGGCAGGGTGGGAAAACAAGGGCATGGAGCAGAGGTTCTTGGAATAGCTCAGAATGATGGGAGAACAGAACATCCAGCAGGCATTAAGGTATACAATGAAGGCAATAGGCCAATACTACAGAAAATGGGACAATGGGCAGAGGAAAAAAAAATAGAATTTCCTGAGTCCTGGGTGGAAGGGGAAAACTCAAATTTTAAAGGGTGATAGAGATGACTGCATTATCTGTTCATTTTGTTTTGTTGTTCTTTTTAGTATTTTGGACATTAGGACTTAGTGTCCTAAGTGAAAGAGAAACTTTTTTATTCTAAAACCTGTATTGGAGGATAGGGTGAGCTACAGAAACGTAGGGTGACTTAAGACTGGTGACGTGGAGGTGATTAGACTAAGACTAAAGAAAATGAAGAGCTGTAAGGCCTTTATAAACACAAGCCAAACACAATGATATTATGGAACCTGCTAGAAGAGGGAAGCTTTTTTTGTCGGGGGAGAGGGAACTGCCTACATTAATTGGAGACCAGTACTCTCAAGTTCTTTTAGGCACTCAATATCACAATACTAATATCAGGTTCAGAAGCTCAACTTGAAAAAATAAAGAAAACCATAGTGAGAGAGGGAACTTCAGCAGACCCTATCAAACAGTGAGCAGAACCAAGAGAACAATTTACACAGAAACAACAATATTGTAAAAATAATCAACATTAAGAGACTTTGGAGCTCTGATTAATGCGAAGACCCACCACAATTCCAAAGGACTCCTGGTGAAACATTGTGTCTACCTCCAGACAGAGAGCTGAGGGACTCAGAGGTGCATGAAAACACAGAGTGTGTTTTCAGTGGAATGGTCTGGGTCCCTGCTGGTGCTGTAGTGCTACTGCCCCATCAGTAATTATTAAAGTATTTCACAGAGCTCAGGGGTGAATAGAAAGACCAAGATATCGTAAAGAGTCACTGAATATATATGAGTGTGTCTGTGTCAGAATTACATTCGTGACTTCTGGGACAGTTCTGTGTTTTTGGACAAAGCTCTGTGACCATGGCTAAGTCACTTAGCTTCCAATGAGCCTCAGTTTCCCCATGTCTAAAGTGGGGGTAATAATGCCTATCATATTGACTTCATGGGTTTATGATAACATTGTGACAGTGTGTGTAAAGGATTTGCCAACAGTACCATCCATATAAATGTTGGCTGATAGTGACATTTCCTTTCCACCCATAGGACTTCCCATATCTAAGCCTGATGTGATCTTCCAGTTGGAACAAGGCAAAGAGCCATGGCTGCTTGATTTGCCAACAGCTAAAGAAAGAGAGTTGCCAAAAAATTCTTCTTTGGGTGAGTGATTGAGACCCAGAAATAAAGAAATCATTGGAAGTACATACAACCTAGTGGTTTGGTCACGGTTCTCACTGGTCTCAAGGCCTCCTACAGTTGTTATTGCTGTGAGCAACCCAGGCAGCAAAGCTGTGTCTCCTTCCTTTCTCATGGTAAAGTATCATCTTTTCCTCAGTTGTGATTTCTCTTCTTCCCTTTTCATGTGTCTTTTACTATCTATTAGCACTTCTCAGTTTGCTTTCTCCTGGCACCACCTTCCTTACTGACTGAAAGTTAATTTTTCTGGATTCCATCATATAATTCATTGTCTACCCTTTCTACTCATTAGACTCTACATTGCTCTGGTGACTTTTCCCACAGACTTGGATTTCATATTTGCTGCTCACTTTGCTTAGGGAGGTAGTCACTTTTCTCAAGCTTCTTTTTAATTTTTTTTTAAGCAACTGGGGTTAAGTAACTTGCCCAAGGTTACACAGCCAGTTATTTCTGGGTGTGGTGCTAAGTATCTGAGCTCAGATTCGATCCCCCAGGTCATCCCGACACTGGAGCCAGTGCTCTTACTCGCTGAGCCACCTGGCCGCCCCTTCTCAAGCTTCTTAATGAGCAAAGTACCCAATACCCATTTTTGTTTCTTACTTCCTGTATCCTGCCTGTCTGGGTGTTTTGGGGCATTATTTTCAGTTTTCTTATTCCTTCTGCTGGAACTTTTTCTTTTTTTATAGCATAGAAAACAGATTATAGTTGTGTTTTCTCTTGGTTTCAGACTGGAAGAGTTGTGAGACCCAGAAGACATCTTCAAAGCAGAAAATTTCAGAAGTAGAATCATTAGGAACATTAACAATAGACCCTGCATGTAGAGGAGTTTGTGTACCTGGTGGCACATTGGACAGGAAGAAGGAAAACTCACATTAGAGAGATTCTAAGGAAATGTTAATTATTCCCCTCCAAAACACCGCTAAGGAGCAAGAATACAATCAATGTGGGGAAACTGTTGACTGCTCATCTATTATTCAACATCAGAGAAGTCGTACTGGAGAGAGTCCCCATGCATGTCATAAATGTGAAAAAATCTTTAGCTGGAAATGCAATCTAACACGACATCTGCTAACACATGTTGGAAAAAAGCCTTTTAAATGTAAGGAATGTGGAAAATCTTTTTTGAACCATTCTTATCTTACTTCCCATAAACGAATTCATACTGGAGAGAAGCCCTATGAATGTGGTGAATGTGGAAAAGCCTTCTCTAAACATTCATCCCTTATTGAACATGAACGAATTCATACTGGAGAGAAGCCTTATAAATGTAATGAATGTGGAAAAGCTTTCAGACATAGAAGTGCCATTATGAGACATCATATGACTCATACAGGAGATAGTCCCTATAAATGTAGTGAATGTGGGAAGCCATTCTTAAACCCTTCATCCCTTATGGTTCATGAAAGAATTCATACTGGTGAGAAGCCCTTTGAATGTGATGAATGTGGGAAAACCTTTGCTAGGCATACATCCCTTTCTTTACATCAGAGGATCCATACTCAAGAGAAGTCCTTTGGATGTGATGAATGTGGAAAAACCTTCTTTGACTTTCCATCACTTACTCGACATCAAAAAACCCATTCTGGAGAGAAACCCTATTTATGCAGTGTGTGTGGGAAAACTTTTTGTAGCAAAGCATCAATCATCCAACATCAGCGACGTTATGCCAGAGAATAACCATGAGAATATGATATCTTAGGCAAAACCTCAGTTAAGTTTATCACTTTGGCTAAATACTAAAGAGTCAAGTTTGCACAAGACTGGTGCTACCCAGAACTAATATTTTCATATGTACTTCCCCTAAGCCAATAATATTGGCAGTGGTGATTTTAAAAGGTTAAAATTCAGTGTTGGAAAGCTGTGAAAATACAGGTACACTCAAACACTACTGATAGACCCATGAATTGGTTCCTCTTTCTGAAAGTATTACATAATATCCACAAAACATTATACCTTTTCATTTAGTCATGCTACTATCAGAACTATACCCTAAGAATATTATATATGGTGGACAAGGTGGGTGGGGGGAAGAGGAGGAGGAAAAGAAAAGTTTATCTCTGCAAAACTAATCACGGTGCATTGGAAAATTTAGTGTATTAACATATAGTACTATTATTGCAGTATCAGAAGTGACAGATATGAAGATTAAAAAGAAGTATCAGAAGACAAAGTGCTGCTTAGAAAAGAATGAAGAACCAAAATTATTTAGATCCTGACCAAGTTGTGTATATAACAGTTACAATAAAATCTATAAAAAATTTAAAGGGGGGGAATAGAAAAAAATTATTTTGATATCTTTTTAATATACACATTTTAAGTATTTTTAAACTATCTGTATGTTTAAAGTTTTACATACAATCTGATTTTAAGAAGATATATATTTATTTGAATGTTTTTATTGATTAAATTTATACACGTTAGTATTTTATTGCTTCAGTAGATCTCTTACCCCATAAATGTGAGTACTCTGTCCAGTCATTCAGATCATCACTCCTACATGCTTTACATTCCTTTCTGACGTGTTCAAGTCTTTTTCATAACTTCTTTATCCAAGGCCCAACTGAAACGATGGGGGCTTCCTCTAGGTCTTTTGCCATGTGGGCACCAATACAGCAGAAAAATGCCCAACTGTTATCCCTTGTGCTTTCTACATGACTTCCCCACTTGTGATTCATATCTGTGACAGTATCTCACAGAAAGGTTTTATTACATAATTTGGTGTTATTAAAATGTTGAGGTTTGCTATCTCTGTTATGTATGTTTTCATTACCCTTTGTCTGGCCTCCAACTTTAATTCCTGATATTTTCACAGGATCAAAGATTTTGTGAGTTGCAGGAGACTTAGCCATCTAGTCCAATCTAAGCATGAAAGGAATCTACACTATAATGTACCCCAAAAGTGGTCATTACTCAAAGACCTCTAAGGAGGCAAAACTCCCCACCTTTTTAGATAGTCCCTTCTTTCAGACACCAACTAACATCGTTGGACAATTTTTCCTAAATTTAAGTCTAAATTTGTTTCATTGTTTCAACTTGTACCCATTGTTCCTAGTTCTCTCCTATAGGGCCAAATGGAACAAGTCCATTCTCTACATGGGAGCCCTTCACATACTTAAAGACAGTTATAATGTACCCCCAACTCATCTCCAAACTAAGCATGCCTTCTTCCTTCAACTGATTCTAATATGTAAAAAGTCAAGGCCCTTCATCTTGGTTGTCATTTTAAGTTCTCCAGTTTATCAGTGTCTTTCTTAAACCAAGTGGTACTTAGAACTGAACACAATATTCCAGGTGAAGTCTGATGACAGCAGAGTGCAGTGGGATTGTAACCTTATACCTACAAGCCATGTCCCTCTTAAATGGAACCAAAGATCAGATTATTTTCACTGGCTGTTAAATCACACTACTGACTGAAACTGAGCTTTTTCAGAACACTTCTTTCCGTGTCTACCCCATCTAACGAAGTTGGGAATTGTTTGGTATCCAAGTGCAAGAATTCTCATTTATCCCTATTGAATATCATATTAGATTCATCTTAATGCTATAGCTCAGGGATTCTTTACCTTTTTTGTGTGTGTCATGGGCTCTTTCTCAGATATGTTTTTAAATAATGTTTTAAAACATGAAATTGGATTACCAAGGAAGTCAGTTATCATGACACATGCCTATAATCTTTGCTACTGTTGGAGGCTGAGGCTGGTGGATTTGCTTGAGTTGGGGACTTATTTGCTGCAGTAGAGCTAAAACCAATCAGAGGACAAATCAGCCCATGTTGGAAAAACATCAGGTTAAGGCTTCCATGCTGAGAAAGATTGACCACTTCAGGCCTGGGTGAAATAGGGAGACCCAGTCTTCCCTTCCCCCCTCAAAAATGGTTACAAAAGAAATGTTATACTGAAATATAGTTATCAAAATTCATTTTTTAAAAGTTCATTTATGTCAGGCTAAGAACCTGTTGGTGCCCCAATTACTTCCTTCTCTGTAACCACTCTCTGTGGCATCTGACTTGGGAGATATATACAGTCTTCTTTTCCCATCTTATTTAGTGTAAAATCCCTTTGATTTGAAAGACACCTGGTAAATGCATTTTTAGCCACTTTTGTTAGGTGCACTCTAGCTCTGGCCAGGATTACCTGCATTGTACGACATGATCCAGAAATTCGAATCTTTTCCTCAAGTACCACCTTCCTGGTCAGCTGTGTATTTTCCAAATTAAATTTTCTCTTGTATCCCTTGTCTTCAATGGGCAATAGTGAGGAAAATATAACTTGTGCCCCTGTAATCTTCAGTTCTTTGCCCAAGACTTAGCAATTGTTGACAATGTTCTTTTAGGTTTCTTCTGGTGGTTCTATTTGTGCCCATGTGAAATATCAGAGATGGGTAATTCTCATTCATTATTGTAAGTCTTGGAGGTTCTCTGCTATGCTGTGGATATGTAGAAGGCACCAGAGCTTCCTAATGTTATCAGGGTGTCAGTTCCCCTGATCACCAACTACTACCATTCTTCCAGAAAATCTTTCACTTAATAGTTTCAGTAGTTCTACTATCAGAACATCCAACTATCCTCACTTTGGGACAAACCTCAAATCCATTAAAACATTTTTTTTTGACTAAACATTTCTCTCCTAAATCCTTTGCCTTAAAACAATAACAACAACAAACCCTTGTAACAAATATGCATAGTCAAGCAAAACAAATTCTCATGTTAGCTCATAAAAAGGTATGTCATTTTTCTGCATCTTGAACCCACCACCTCTTTATCAAGATGTGAGTAGTAATTCTTCATCATTTGTCCTCTGGATTCCTTGCATTGATCAGACTTCTTAAATCTTTTAGTTGTTTATCTTTACAATGTACCTGTTACTGTATAACGTCCTCCTGGTTCTGGTCACTTTATTCTCTCAGTTCATACAAGTCTTTCACATTTCTCTGAAACCATCTATACTTTTTCTTTTAAAAATTTTTCTTATGGCACAATAGTTTTCTATTTTATTCAAATATCGTAATTTGTTAAGCCATTCTCTAATTCATGGACACTCCCTTATTTGCCATTACGAAACAAAAAAACTACTATATGAGTCTTTTTCTTCTTTCTTTGTTTCTTTGAGTATAGGTCTAGAAGTTTTGTTATTGGATCAAAGAGTACACACAGTTTAGTAGCTTTTTCGACATAGCTCAAAATACTGTAACTTTCCAGAATGATTGTAACAATTCACAGGTCTGTGAAAAATGCATTAATATATCTGTTTTTTCCAAAGCCCCTTCTGACAGTGGTCATCTTCCATTTTTTGGTCAACTCTGCCACCTTGGATCTTTTTTTTTGAGCTTTCATTGGACTTTCCCTTCCCTTTTTCCTCCATGTAATACTTCTTTCTCCATTATCCTGATAAAGATTAAGTTTCCCCTCCTCCAGTCTTTTTCTTCATTGAACTTTACTTCCGTTTTCTTGAATAACTATTATTCTCCCTATCAATGTTTGAGTGTGGAGAAGTATTCTTCCAATCCCTTCACCTCCTCGAGGAGGGAGATCTTCCTATATTTAGAACATTGATAATGGCCTCTAGACTATGAGAGAAATACAAGCACGACACACTCAATGCAAGTCACTGCACAATTTCTCCTCTCCATAATAGATTTTTAGCTTTGACTTTTAAAACTATCTGGGGGTGTTTACACTTCAACCCTAATCATCTGGCTAAAACTCTTTAAAATTCTTTATTTTAAAGTTAAGACTTTACACAACCAATTTGCCTCACTTAGTAAAACCTACCATTTTACTTAACCCTCTCTTTGTTCCATTTATCTCTTCTTAACCTCTGCCATGTCTCCCCAACTTTTTCTCCTTCAGTTTATCTTTTTGTGTTCCTCTCCCTAGTCCTCCCTAATCTTTTATGTCATCTTTAATTGTCCTTGATCTTGCTACTCTTATAACCTAGATATAGACTATGGAGCAGTAGCTGGGCCTAGAAATTGTTCTCCTTCAAATTTTCCTCAGTTTCTCCCCAAATTTGCCAAATTTATCCTCTCAAAATTCAATTTCTGGTATACTACACTAGCCCAAACCACTTCAAGCCACCTGCACAATTTTCTTCTTTTTGGACTCACATCTCCATCTCTTCTCCAGTCACTTCCACAACCTTCTTCAGAAGCCTTCTTTCAGAAGAAAGCATCCATTTGTGGTTATATGATTCTTTGACTATGGTAACCACAAAATTATATTTATAATAAACAATTACCACCACCAAATCACCATATACTCAGAGGGTACACCAAGTTCCCTTATCCCCTACGACATAGATAACAGGAGTTCAAGGAACAAAGTTACTGCCTTGTTCATCTTAAGTTGATATAACTCCAAGGTTAATTGAACAATGTACAAATCATGTGGATATAGTCATACAGGGAGGGCACAAAAAAAATGTATATTCACTTCTCTTCCAGCCTTTAGTTCCCCATATTTATTTTGTCCAGGGAGATGAAACTCTCTCCAAGGCCAGCTATTCAGACCTAGCCCAATCAACTGCTTGACCCACTTAGCTTATGTGCCATGGTTTATGGTGGATGAAGGGATTTGGATGCTTTAATTTAGGGTAAGCAAATCTGAACCCCCAGAGAAGACCATGTATTTGGGATCTGGACCCCAAAAAGGAAAAGTTCCTGGACTTTCCCATGTGGCCCAGGTCCCTGGCCTTTGTCTGGGGCAATTGGTCCTTCCCAGTTAATTAACTACTCTTTCATTGTCTGCACCCTAGACAACTACTCCCTTAGTTCTATCTAGACCCACGATCTTCTGTATCTAAGATCTATCTTTCCTCTATTAAGGTGCTCAGCCAATGGTTCACATTTAGCCTGGCCAATATTATGGATTTTTAGAATCACACCCACCCTGATTATATATATATATACACACACACACACACACACACATATGTTCATATATATTATATATATGTTATATGTGTGTGTGTGTGTGTGTGTGTGTGTATATATATATATATATATATATATAAAACACCCACCAGTGTTCTAATAAACCTTGTCTTTGGCTGAAAGAAGGCTTGGGTCGAATTCATTCGGGCAGGACCCATCTGTCGCTATTTTGGGGTCCCAGCACCCCTAAATCTCAACATTCCAAAAGTCTCTTCAGTATTGACTCTTATTGTCTTTTTTGTCAATTTGCTGGGTGTTGGGTGAAACCTTAAAGTTGTTTAATTTGCATTTCTCTTAGAAGTCAGTCAAATTCACAACTCCTTAGCACTAGGCTTACCCCTGCTTTTCTACCTGTACCTTTTTCTAAGCGCTCAAAGTCTAAAGTCTTCTCTCTCCTTGTGTACACCTGGGCTAGATGAAGGCACTCACTGTAGTGGTTTTTAAAAATTTCTTGATTATTTTTAGGGCTGGTGTATTTTTTTTAATCATTAATGGAATATTTGTGAGTGAGTTGATCTGTTCACCATCATCTTGGGAGAGAGTTCTTTTTCATTGGGTGTTTTTGGTTCATTTTATTAAAAAATATGGTATTTATTATCTGTCTTTAAAATATTTCTTTTTCCTTTTGGATTTATGTGCCTAACCTTTCATTTTTTCTGCTTTGGAGCTAGTCTTATGCCTAAACTTTTTCTTTTGGAGGTTTTATATTTAATTTTTTTTTCTTATATTCCCAGTAGCTTTTTTTTTTGGATTTTCTTGTCACTGTTTGCCACCACCTTCTCTTTCTACCATTGTTGTATGATTTCTTCTACACAAGTCTCCTCAAATAGGGTGTTCTCAGTCTTCTCGAGTTAGGGGCCCAGCTAGATCTCTGCCCAGATTAACTAATGGGAGAAAGGACTGACTTCAGGTAGATGCCTAGACCCCTTTTTTTGAGCACAGAAACCTTCTTTTCTTTATCTGGATTTGGGTTGCTATCTATTTTGCACTTTCCTATTTCCCCTCCTAATTAAAAAAAAAAGAAGTTTTACACCTTTTTCTTTCCATAGCTGGACAAAGTTGGATTTTCTTTCTGCCTTTTATGGAGTGAGGTTATAAGTCACTGCCAGAAGCTGCTGGGTTGGGGGCCACTACCATCATACCCTGGGACATAAGTCTATGAGACAGCTTGTTCTGTTTATGCCGAAAATGCAGGGTGGTCTTGGAGGCCTAGTAAAGAGAGTGAATGCTTTCAGCATTTCAATTGTCTAGCATTGCTTTCATAACACTGTTTCCTTGTATGGGGTTTCTGTCTCAACTTGTTGATTCAGCTGTCATTCCTGTAGCTTTGGTATGTATTTCTGACTTCTACAACCACCCTGCTATCTTGCCAATTTAGTGATTCTCCATCTTTTTTTCTAATAATATTCAGTGAGAGAAAATTGAACATGGTAGTAATCAAGGACTAAAGACTGGTCTCTTGTTAGTAGTTCAAGGGAATCAGAATCTCAATATCCTTCAAGGAAAACTCAGAGTTGGGGATAGAGATTTTGTAATCAACATAGAAATTTATAACTGGACACTGGTTAATGGCAGTAGGTAGCCTTGTTAAGAGAGACATGCAGCAGACTAAGACAGTAGTGCCTTGTAAGGAGTGGGAAGAGATGGGAAAGAAAAGAGAATCTTCAGAGAGTTAGGAGAACCAGGAAAGTCCTTTCATTGAGTCCCACATAGGTGCTATCTCCTTTTTCAGGGTTTCTCTGACTCCTCTAGATACAATGGAGTACAACACTAATGTCATTTTTCTTTTGATAGGATTACTAAGAATGTACACCTAAGGGATGCTTTGACAATGATTATCTAGAGTTTGGCAGAGGTTCTGATGAAGTCGATGCTGCTGTACTTGTGGACAAGATGGAGATACAGACTGAATAATAATGCTGTAAAGTGGCTTCATATTTATTTGCATGAATCCAATGTAAATTTATACAAAAGGACATGTTGAAAGTGCTAAAGAGGGAGGAGAAAATTTTGGAACATGGATACTAGAGGAGGTAGGAGAGGATGGATTCTAGTAGTTAGTTTTAGAAAAGGTTACCTCTCCCTCTGAGATTGAAGAAAAGGATGAGATGTAGGTAGAAATGGAATTCTATGAAGAGATTTCTTTTCCCATAAATAAAGTTTGAAACTAGGTTATTGATTCTAAATAAAGTTGTGGGGTGGCTAAGTGGTACAGTGAATAGAGCACCGACCCTGGAGTCAGGAGGACCCGAGTTCAAATCCAACCCCAGGCAAGTCACTTAACCCCAATTGCACTCCAAAAAGCAAAAGAAAAAAAATAAAGTTGTGGTTAGGGGAAGAATTTAGGGTTTAAAGTAAATGTATGACCTCAAACTCTTGAAAGCAGCAATCATTAAAACCATTTGTTATTGGTTAAATAATAGTGGGGTTGACTAGACAAAGAAAAATTTAAAAATGGTAGAACTCAGTAATCTAGTGTTTGACAAAAACAAACATAAATTACTTAGGAAAGAGCTCACTACTTGCTAAGAAATCATTCTGGCAGAAATTAAGTTTGGACTAGCTTCTTACATTATAGTCTATAATAAATTCAAAATGGATACATCATCTAAATATTAAAAATCATACCATAAAAATTTTAGAAGAGAAGCAGATCATATATCTTTGATAGCGATGGACAGAATATAAATCCTTAATCAAACAATGGATAGAAATAACTGCAAAAGATAAAATAAATTTAATTACATGAAACTGAGAAAAATTTGCATAAACAAAATTAATACATCTAGGATAAAAAGGGAAAAAGTCAATGGGAAAAGAAATCTTTGTGTCATATTCCCTAGATAAGGGTTTAGGCAAAAGAATAGGCAAATTTAAATAAGCAAAAGAAATATAAAAGGACAAAAGCCATTCTCTGGTAGATCAGTGAACAATTATCAACAGATAGTTCTCAAAAGGAGAACTGCAAACTATAGATAACTATATGAGAGAATGTTCCAGGTCACAGATACTAAGAGAAATGTAAATCAGACAACCTTGAAATTTTACCTCATAATCATTAAAATGGCAAAGATGGCAAATGATAAAAATAGGGTTGGGGAGGTTGTGGAAGAACAGGTACACTTATGCATGGTTAGTGGAGATGAGAATTTGTTAGGTCATTTTGGAAAGTAATTTAGGACTAAGCAAATAAAGTGACTAAAATAACCATTACCTTTTACCCGGAGATTCCATTACTATGCACATACCCCAGCAAGGTAATTGTCAAAAAGAAAGACTCCATGTCTTTCTATATGTTGCATCATTTTTTGTTATAGCAAAGAATCAGAAACAAAGTAGATAGATGTTCATTGATTAGAAAATGGCTAAACAAATTGTGGTGCATGAATGTAATGGAATATTATTGTGCTGTAAGAAACAACTAACATGAATACAGAGAATCATGGAAAACTAATATGAACTGATACAAAGTGAAGTAATCAGAGCTAGGAAAACAATATACACAATAATTACATCAATGTAAATAGAATGAACAACAACCACAAAACAATGGAAGATACATATTTTGAAACTATGAAGAATAATCTTGGTCCCAAAAAAGCAATATGAGAAGATACATTGCTGTTTCTTTGAGAGGTGGGAGGAAAATATACATGGAGTTTGGAACATACATATATATTATCAGGTTTTTTTTAATATACTGATCAGTTTGGGTGAATTTTTTTCTTTTACTCTTAAAAAAGTCATTTGTTATATGGTATATTTCTCTGGGAGGAGAGAGGTATTCAGGGGAAAATTTATTCAATGTAAGAATAAAAGATAACACTAAATTTTTATTTTAAAAAAATGTGTGCCTTTGTATCTGATCCAAATTTGGGAGTTTGGCTTTGGGGGTGGATAGGTATAGTTTGTGTAATTTCTTAGGATAAAGGTAGAGACTGAATGTGTCAGCATGTCTTCCCAAGCGTCAAAAATATTTATTTATCTGTATGTCTGTGTGATGGCATCTGAACTGACGTTAGGAACTCTATAATTATTAAATTAGAGTGTCATTATTACTTGGTGATTGTATTCTGGGTTATTTGCATGTTCAGGGGCCTTGACTTTCCCTGAATATGGGACCTTGAGTTTGAAACAAGAGGGTGTGGTTGCTGAGCCCCCAGTGTTGATTTGTTCTTTATTCTGTCCCTATTAAACTTAGAGTGATCTGGTCTATAGTACCGAGAGGTTGTCTCTCTGCCAGGAAAACAGATAGCTGGTCTTCTTTCCCTTAACAAAAAAAGTACCTATTGGAGAACCTGTGCCTTTGCTGTTCCTCAGATGCCTTAAGACCTTTGTCTGCAGGAGAATCTGAAGTTCCAGAAGAAGGACCACATTCAGGATAGGGAGTTCAACCTAGAAAACCTATTCAATGGACCTTCAGGTCATTTCAGTCCAAGAGGGACTGGTGGACACTGAATCCACTCCAGGAACTTGGAGGTCCAAGGCTGAGTCCAGAATTCCACACAGAGAAGGTCTGCTTTATTTCATTGACACAGTGCCACAGGAATTCCTGCCTGTTCTCTCCAGGAAGTTGGTTGGGAGCACAACCAGAGAGCAGTAAGAAAGCAGTGGCTATGGTGGAGAATTTGATCCAAAGATTTGGGGACAGAGGTGAGAAAGGTCAAAAACTGAGAACTGGGGAGAAGAACCTGGCCAAGACCTAATTAAGGTTGTCCCTAATATTGTTGATTAAGCATAATTTATACCTCAACATAAACTTTTCTACCATATCCTGCACCTATGTGTAAGATGGAGAAAACAGGCAGCCTCTTTAAGAGCACAGATGTCTTCATCCCTTTTCATTACAAATATATAGAGAGAGCCTTCTAAAAATATATACAATTTTTGTCTTAAATATGTATCCAAGACATGGAATGAGTGGTAGTAAGAATTCGTTACTATTGGGGTGGCCAGGTAGCACAGCGAGTAAGAGCACCGGCTCCAGTGTTGGGATAACCTGGGGATCGAATCCAGACTCAGACACTTAGCACCCACCCAGAAACACCTGGCCGTGTAACCTTGAGCAAGTTACTTAACCCCAATTGCTTTAAAAAAAAAAAAAGGTTACGCATTTTGGACGAATGTTGGTGTATGTCTAATTTCTGCCAGACTGCTTTCCAGTTTTCTTAGCAGTTTTTGTCAAATGGTGAGTCCTTGCCTCAAAAGTTTGGATCTTTGGGTTTAACAATTAGTGGATTACTATGGCCTTTTAGTACTATGTATTGTAAACCTAATCTATTCCATTGATCCTCCACTCTATTTCTTAGCCAGTACCAGATTGTTTTTATAAATACCAATTTGTGATACAGTTTGAAATCTGAAACTGCTAAGCTGCCTTCCTTCACATTTTTTTATTGATTCCCTTGATATTCTTGATCTTTTCTTCTTCCAGATGAATTTTGTCATTTTTCTCTAGCTCTAGAAATTAAATCTTTGGTCATTTGATTAACATGGCAATGAATAAGTAAATTAATTTAGAAAGTGTTGTCATTTTTATTATATTGTCTCAGCCTATCCACGAGCAATTAATATTCCTCCCCATTGTTTAGAGCTGTCTCTATTTGTGTGAAAAGTGTTTTGTAATTGTGTTCATATAGTTCCTGGTTATGTCTTGGCAGGTAGACTCCCAAGTATTTTATACTGTCTGCAGTTATTTTAAATAGAATTTCTCTTTCTATCTCTTCCTGCTGGACTTTGTTGGTATTGTGCAGAAATGCTGATGATTTATATGGGATTCTTTTATAATCCTGAAACTTTGCTAAAGTTATGCATTGTTTCAACTAGTTTTTTAGTTGGTTGTCTAGAGTTCTCTAAGTATACCACCATGTAATTTGTAAAGAGCGATAGTCCCATTTCCTCATTGCTTATTCTTATTTCTTCATTTTTTCTCTTATTTCATTGCTATAGCTACCACTTAAAGTACAATATTGAATAATAGTAGTGATAATGGATATCCTCGCTTCACTCTTGATCTTATGGAGAAGGCTTCTAGTTTATCCCCACTACAGATAATACTTGCTCTTGATTTTAAATAGATATTGTTTATCATTTTAAGAAAGGCTCCATTTATTTCTATGCTTTTTAGTGTTTTTAATAGGAATTGGTATTGTATTTTGTCAAAAACTTTTTCCATATCTACGACTGATTTCTTTTGGTTTTGTTAATTATGCTTATATTTTTTCACAATATTGAACCAGCCCTCTATTACTATTATAAATCCCGCCTGCTCATAGCATATGATCTTTGTGATATATATTGTTGTAATCTCCTTGCTAGTATTGAAAATTTTTTTGCATCAATATTAATTACAGAAATTGGTCTATAGTTTATAGACCAATGTAGGTCTATAACTATATAGGTTATATATATAACAATATATGTTATATTATAACAATGTTTTATATATATAAACAATATAGGTCTATATATAGAGAGAGACCAATAGGTCTATAGTTCATAGAGGATTTTGTATTTGAGCCTGAAGATGATAGGGGGCCACTTGAGTTTATTGATTAGGAGGGTGACATGATTGGACCTACACTTTAGGAAAACTACTTTGACAACTCAATGGAGATTGGATTGAAGTGGGGAGGGACTTGAGGCAGGCAGATCCACCACTAGGCTATTACAATAATCCAGGTGTGATGTGGGGCTTATAATTGCCCACTCCATAAGAAAAATCACTGAGGCAGAGCTGAGTCAATATAATTTTATTTAAGGGTACATGGTCCTCTCTACTGAAGTGGACCTCAGATCTTCCTCACGTTCTGAGATGCCCCCTTCTTCCAGGACCTTGTTTTTATAGGGTTTGATACCCAAATATGCAAAAGAGGCATGGCAAAATACAGAATCTCATTGGTTGGTAGATCTTGCTCCAGAGGGCCAAAAATGACATTATCATCAGGGGGGTCACAGGTTGGGTGAAGCATGGGGTATTTCCACTGACTATGTGGTCTTAAGATGGTTACCTGCTTATGTTGGACAAGAGAGAATAGTATGGAGGTAAAGAAATAAGTTGAGGGACTTTCCACAGCATCAAGGCATCCCACCTATACTGGGGTTTGGACATGGAATTTGAGTAAAACAGGATGAAGATATTTTTGTCTGCATTCTTTTGGTTGTGCAAGTGAATTTAACTGGTAAACAAGAAGCGAACATTACATTAAAGTTTGAGGCCCATTATAAAGGCTTACTATAAGAACCTATTTTATCTAATTACCCCTATATAATTTATGTAAAATATCAAGCTGATTGATACTGATTGGAATAGAGTAAGGGTCCAAATGAGTCATTTCTCACAGCGAAATGATGAGGGCCTGTAATGGAGTAGTGGCAGTGTTAGAGGGGAGAAAGGAGCATATTCAAGGGATATTGCAAAGATGAAATTGACAGACCTTAGCAACAGATTGGAAATGGGGGATGAGGGATAGTGAGGAGTCCAGGATGACTCCTAGGTTGTGAGCCTAAGGGTGTAGAAGATGGTCTTGCCCTCTACAGTAATAGGTGTATGTGTGTGTGTGTGTGTGAGAATGTGTGTGGGGGCATTTGTGGGAAAGAAAATGGGTTCAGTTTTGGGCATGTTGAGTAGAAGGTGTCTACTGGACATCCTGTTTGAGACATCTGCAAGGCAGATAGAAATGTGATATTAGATGTCAGCAGAGAGGTTGCAGCAGTATAGGTAGATATGAGAATCATCAGCATATAGATTATAATTAAGTCTATGGGAACTGGTGGGATTGAGTAGAACTGTGTCATTAAAGGGCATGATCTACATAAACATCCAGCAAAAGAGACTGAGAAGGAATGGTCAGACAGGCAGGAGGAGAACCAGAAGAGAGTAGTATCCTGAAAACCTAGAGAGAAAAGAGTTATCAAGGAGGACAAAATGATCAAAAGAGTCAAAGCTATAGTGAGGAGAAATAAAAAGGAAGCCACTGGATTTGACAATTAAGAGATTATTGTTGGGGCGGCCAGGTGGCGCAGTGAGGAAGAGTGCCAGCCCCAGTGTCGGGAGACCTCAGATACTTGGCACCCACACAAAATAACTGGCCGTGTAACCTTGAGCAAGTTACTTAGCCCCAATTGCTTATTAAAAAAAAGAAAAAGAAATTATTGTTAACTTTAGAAAGAGCAGTTTTGGTTTAATGGTAAGGTAAGAAGTCAGATTCTAAGGAGTTAAGAAGAGAAAGAGAGGAGAGAAAATGGAAGCACTATTACTTTTGGATGAATTTAGCTACAAAGGGCAGAAGAGATATAGGATGATAGTGGGGATGGAAGGATCAAAGATCCTTTTTTAGGATGGAGGAGACATGAGTATATTTGTAGGCAGTAGGAAAGGAGCCAGTAAACAGAGTGAGATTGAAAACAAAGTGATAGAGTGAGGATGGCAGAGAAGGCAATCTTTTAGAGGAGATGGAATGGAATAAGTCCATTTTACCAGGTAGAATGGATAGCCTTGGATAGAAGCAAGACCTCCTCATCATGTAGGACCAGTATGAAGGATGTAATAGTGATAGAAGGCACCTGAATGATAGGAGATGAGGAAGAAAGGAAAAGAGATCTCACAGTGAATGGCCTCAATTTCTTTTATAAAATATATGAGACAGGGTTCTCAGCTAAATGGGTTCAGGGAGGGAATGTTGGAATTCAGTGTGGTTTGTGGGGTGATAGGGGATTGTCATACAATTAAATATGGAAGGCTAGAGAAATCGGTGCTTTTGAAGGCTTCTGCCTCAGGAGAGATTAGATATAATCTAATGTGCATTCATTGCCCATATTTTCTTTCTTTTTTTTTTTTTTAAAGCAATTGGAGTTAAGTAACTTGCTCAAGGTTACACGGCCAGGTGTTTCTGGGTGTGGTGCTGAGTATCTGAGCCCGGATTTGATCCAGGTCATCCCAACACTGGAACCGGTGCTCTTACTCGCTGAGCCACGTGGCCACCCCTAAGCAATTGGGGTTAAGTAACTTGCTCAAGGTTACACGGCCAGGTGTTTTTGGGTGGGTGCTAAGTGGCTGAGCCTGGGATTCGATCTCCAGGTCTTCTCAACACTGGAGCCGGTGCTCTTACTTGATTGCCCATATTTTCAATATAATGGCCTGTGGAATTTTTCTTCCTGGTATAGATAATGCTGCCAACAGCTTGAGTGGGTGTAACAGTGGTGCATGGGACTTGGGTGTGATATGAAAGCCTGAGAGTCAAGCCTGAGTCAAGGACAAATGAGTATGTATGAGTGGATTCATATCAAAAGACTTGACATTTGCAACATTTCTGTGTCACTTGGTCAGTAGCTCTGTGACCATAAGACAATTTAATTCACTAAGTCCCTCATTTATAAAATGGGGATTATGATGGGCATAATACTTACTCATAGATTGTGGGGATTAGATGGCACCATGGATGTAAAGCACTTGGCAAACCTTAAAAGGCTATATAAGGGTGAGCTATTATTTCCTTCTCCACAAACAGGGATTTCCATTTCTAAACCTTAAATGATCTTCCAGTTGGAGCAAGGGAAAGAGCCATGGATATATAAGCTACAGAGAACTAGAGAGAGACATGTGCCAAAAATAATTTCTCAAGGTAAGAGAGAGAAAACTGGAAATATAGGATTTGTTGGAAGTTATAGTCTATCAATTTAGTGAGAGAGCCTAGTGGACCCAGAGACCTACTAAGATTATTATTGGTATGGACTCATGGAGGAGAGCAGTCTTTCTTGCTTTCTTGGTTGAAGTATCACCTTTTTCTTAAGCATAATTCCTTTTCTTATGTTTTCATGAGTATCTTTTACCACCTGCCAGCTCTTCCTCTCTTCTTCTAGGGACCACCCTTTCTTACTCACTGAAATTTAATTTTCCCAGATGCCATCCTTTTTCATATTCATTTCTTGGTATTCTTACTTATCACCATCTCTTCATTTAATCTATTATTCCGGTTGGCACACTTATACTTAGCACACTATAGCATTTCCTCTCCTCACTTTGTTACCTAGCCTTCCTCCTCCCATTTCTATCTGCTGATCACAGTTTCCTAGATTCTCCCCAGATTACAAGGGGATTTTTTGAGAAGCGACAGTAGTGTGAATGCCTAGTGATCTTTATTTTCTACTGCATTATCCTCTTTTCACTATGGTATGTTATTTTTTATCCAGACAACAGAATAGATTCCATTTGTGTTTTCTCTTTGTTTCAGACTGGGAGAGTAGGCTTGAAATTCAGGAATCAATTCCAATGTTTGGAATAGTCCATGTACCTGATAACCAGTTAAAGAAAGAAAACTCTAAAGAGGAGACAGGGAAGGAATTTCTTTCCCCTGAGAGAGATGTCAAACAAGTGTCAATTGTCTGCCAACAAAACCCCACTCAGGAAAGAGTCTGTGAATGTAATGAATGTGGAAAAACCTTCTTTGATAACTCATCTCTTATTCAACATCAGATAATTCACACTGCAGAGAAGCCCTATAAATATCAAAAAGTCTTTAATTGCTCTTCTGCTACCTGTAATAGTAAGGAATTTAAAGATCCCCCTGTATTGGCTTGGTTTTTGGATTGATTGTGTTAAAACCCGGAGCTTGTGAATCCCACTTGTGGGATGGACTTGTTGATGTGAAAAGAGAGTACTGAACTGGGAGGAGCTGGTGACGTAAATTTGGAGAGACACAAGAAAAGAGAGAGGCAGAAGAACTTTTTGGAAGCAGCATCTTGGAGGCAGAGAGAGACTGAGGATTGCTGAGGGCCAGTTTGAATTGCCCAGGACTTTTGAGAGCTTCCACCCAGAGCTGCCAAGGACTGAG
The DNA here is from genome assembly GCF_028583685.1 of Petaurus breviceps papuanus. NCBI lineage: Eukaryota > Metazoa > Chordata > Mammalia > Diprotodontia > Petauridae > Petaurus > Petaurus breviceps. Next base: position 23,979,595 of record NW_027187378.1, on the reverse strand, counting down.
GAGACATGGCTGTTATGCTGGTACTTTGTCTGTCTGTTTTGATGTTGTTTTGCCCGATTTGTCCACTGGTGAAAGACAGTCCTGTTGTTGCAGAGGTTCTGGATCCTTACTGTTGGTTCAGAGCTCCTGAGACTGTTCTGCAGACAGAGAGAGAATTCTGTCCACTGGTGAAGGACAGTGCTGTTGTTGCAGAGGTTCTGGAACCTGGATGTTGTTTCAGAGTTCCTGAGACTGTTCTGCAGGCAGAGAATGAATTAATGAAGACACTGGCAATGTATCTTGTGACCTTGCTAAGCTGTGTCTCCCCAGGAACAAAGATTGCTGAGAACTTGCCTTGGGTCAAGATGAAGAAAAGACCTCTCTTTGGGTATGAAATGCTGTGCTTAAGCTTGTTGTAACTCTGGGGTAGATGGCCTATTCAGTTGTAATCCAAGGGTGGGAAACTTTTGACCTTTTTTTGCTCTCTGATTGAACAAATGAATGTACTTTACTTATGATTGGAAACTAATCTCCATTTGAGAAGAAGGGCTTTGTGATGGACTAAATGAATGTACAGCCTAGGGGTGGAGTAGTATTTAGAAGAGGGACTTTGTGACTGATTAAATGAATGTAATGTCCAGGGGTGGGGTAGTACTTGATTGAATTACACTTGGTAAATGCTGTATTTTGAATAATGCTGTATTTTGATTTTCTCTGTTCTTAATTTTTCACTGAATAAAATGGAGAGCACCTATGCTGGTATTTTGAACCTTGGGAAGTTGCCTTTGCTTGGCATTACAAGTGTGTATGTTATTCCCTCCTTAAGCCAAATTCAATGAGAGTAAGGTTGTCCCATTCCCTTTCACCTTCTTGCTCTTCCCCTCCATTGTAACAGTTTTCTCTTGCCTCTTTTATATGAGATAATTTACCCTAATCTATCTCTTTCTTTCTCCTTCTCCCAATAAATTCCTCTTTCACCTAACACATATACACATACTCACAAATATATAAATACATACACACTCCTATACATACATACATACATACATACATATATATATATATATATATATATATATTCCCTTCAACTATCCTCATACTAAGAAAAGTCTCATGAGTTACAATTATTGTTTTTCCATGTAGGAATGTAAATAGTTCAACTTTAATAAGTTTCTTATGATTTCTTTTTCCTGTTTACCTTCTCATGCTTCTTGTATTTGAAAGTCAAATTTTCTGTTCAGCTCTGGTTTTTTCATCAAGAATGCTTGAAACTCATCTATTTCATTGAATGACCATATTTACCCCTGAAGCATTATACTCAGTTTTGCTGGGTAGGTGATTCTTGGTTTTAATCCTAGCTCCTTTGACCTCTGAAATATCATATTCCAAGCCTTTCAATGCCTTAATGTAGAAGCTGCTAGATCTTGTGTTATCCTGATTGTGTTTCCACAATATTCAAATCGTTTCTTCCTGACTGCTTATTATATATAATGTAATGTAATGTAACATTATATATATATTTTCTCCTTGACCTGGGAACTCTGGAATTTGGCTATAATATTGCTAGGTGTTTTCTTTTTGGGATCTTTTTCAAGAGGAGATCAGTGAATTCTTTCAATTTCTATTTTGCCCTCTGGTTCTAGAATATCAGGGCAATTTTCCTTGAGAATTTTTTGAAGGTTGATTTCTAGGCTCTTATTTTGATCATGGCTTTCGGGTAGCCCAATAATTTTTAAATTATCTCTCCTGGATCTATTTTCCAGGTCAGTGGTTTTTCCAATGAGATATTTCACACTGCCTTCTATTTTTAATTTGTTTGGATCTGTTTTATAATATCTTGATTTCTCATAAAGTCATTAGCTTCCATTTGCGCCAATCTAATTTTGAAGGAATTATTCTCTTTAGTGAGTTTCTGAAATTTCTTTTCCATCTGGGCAATTCGACTTTTTAAGGCATTCTTCTCCTCATTGGCCTTTTGGGCTTCTTTTGCCATTTTTTTTTGAGGGCAGTTGGGGTTAAATGACTTGCCCAAGGTCACAAGGCTAGTAAGTGTTAAGTATCTGAGGCCAGATTTGAACTCAGGTCCTCCTGACTCCAAGGCCGTTGCTCTATTCACTGCACCACCTAGCTGCCCTCTCTTTTGCTGTTTGAGTTAGTCAATTTTTTAAGGAGTTATTTTCTTCAATCAAGCTCATCATTCTCATTTCTCTTCCCAATTTTTCCATTTATTTTGTTGTCATAGTGTACTCGATTTTGTAGAGAAAAGACGGCTTGGAAAACCTGTCTTCAATTGCTCGATGTCCTTTCCCTTATGTCCGTCTCACGTCCCTCCCCCACAATATTTAGTCACTCAAATAAGATTCGTTTCCTTCAAAATGATCAATGCCCAATTTAAAAAATCGCCATCTTTTCTTTTCACATCACCTATATTTCCCACTGCATCCCTCCTCCCCTACTTCTTCCTAGAGAGCGATCTCCTTTATAATAAAAAAAATATGGAAAAGAGGAAGAAAGTTCCACAAAACTGACAGGTGTGTGTGCGCGTGTGCGTGTGTGTGTGTGTGTGTGTGTGTGTGTGTGTGTGTGTAAGTGTAAGTCTGACGCCACACTGCACACCCTTGGTCCTCTGCCTCTGCCTTGAAGCTGGGGTGGGGAAGGTGGAGGGGGATAGGGGAAGGTGTCTGGTCATGACAGCTTCGCATGTTCAGTTTGGATTTGCTGATGTTTTCTGTTCCAATCTCCAGCCTCAGGACGAGAGTCCTCCTGGGCTCTGGCCACTTCAAAGCACCCTTTCCTCGCGAGGCTCCGCGGAGCCGCCTCCGGGGGTTCCGTGTCCGGGCTCCCTCCCCGGCAGGGACGTTTCTGGCCCAACACCGCTTCCCCGGGGCGTCACTAGCAAGTCAGTGAGAACCCCCAAGCTTCTCCGCCTCGGGAGCACCCTCGCGCGAGGGAAGAGCCATGGACGCTCTGGTTTCTCATCCTGAATGATCCTGCACAAGAAGCTTCACCTTTCTGGGCCTTGGTTTCTTTCTCTAAAATGACAGGTCCGGCCCTCAGGGGAGGGGGGAGGTAACACCTCCAGCGCCCCCGACCCCCCCACAGCCCAGCGCCCTAGCCAGGCGGGTGGACTCTGGGACTCCATTTCCCAGACTGCACAGGGCCGCGCTGCCTCATTTCCCAGAATTCCTCTCGAGGCTGGCCAGACCGCCTCGAGTGTGGCAAGGAAGCTGCCGGAAGAAATCTGGGACTCATCCTTCAGGGAGGGTCTGCGCATGCGTAGTTCCGGATTAGCCCCAGCGCTCCGAGAGAAGCGATTTGCACAGGGTCACACAGGATTAGCACCCAGATCTTCAGACCCCTAGTGCAGTCTCTGCCCCATAGGACGAAGAATCCTCCCTGCTCCCCTTTTCCGAACAAAAGCCTAGCGCCCATCCCTACCCCCCAGCCCCGTGACAGTTGTTCTATTAGCTGGGCACAGTGGAGAGGAGCAGTGGAGGAGGGAGTGGGGGAAGCGCGGTCCAGGCTGAGGAGTGGGGAGGGAAAGAGCAGAGAGACGGGGAAGCAGGGAGGTGGGGGAGGGTAAGGGGGAGGGCTTGTAGCTGCTGTGGGGAGGGCGCGGGAAGCTTGTTTGGAGGCAGAACCCGGGGGTGTAGCTTGCAGTTAGCTCAGGCCCCTCGTGACCGGTTCTGATGAGGCAGGAGGCCGAAGTGGCGGTGACCCTGGACTGGCGTCCGCCTTGTTGTCAGGGAATCTGGGGGGTCGTAGAGCTGGAGGGCACCTTTCTCCTTTAGAGGTTATCCAATGGATTCCAAGCATGAGGTGTGAGGATTCCTTATTACGTTTCTGGCCAGTGGCCAGCCAACATCGACCTTAAAGGTGGCTCCCCGAGGAGGCATCCCATTACAGTGTGGGGAAGCTCCAATTATTAGAAAGTTTTCTCGCTCTGTTGAGCCAACATTTACCTCCCTGTAATTTCCACCTTTTTCCACAGAACTATCCTCTTGGAATTGGAAGGGGCCTTCCGTCTCAAGTTATATCTGAATAGGAATCCTCTCTGTACCATCACAGTAAGTGGTTATCTCGCCGTTACATGAACAGCTGGTAATAATAGCTAGCGTTTTTCCATATAACCCTTTTAAGTTTGTGCCACACGTAGATTTGATAAGCATGCCAGATATTATTATTATTATTATTATTAGAGCTAACATTTATATAGCATTTTAAGGTTTGCAGAGTACTTTACAAATATTTTCTCATTTTATTCTCACAATGACCCTGGGAAGTAGGTGCTAGCATTCTCCCCAATTTATTGGTGAAACAGGCAGGCCGAGGTTAAATGACTTAGCAAGGGTCAGAAGCCGGGAAGCCTCTGAAGCTGAATGTGAACTTTACTCTAGGTCCAGTTCTCTATCCACTCTGCCACCTAGTGGCCTCTAAAGGGGTACACACTATTCCAAGGCAGCCCATTAAACTTGGGGTAATTCTGTTACTAAGGAAATCTGTGCAAAGTGAAATAAACAGAACAGAAAACTAATGTACACTATGACAACAAAATAAATGGAAACAACAACAACAAAACAGCTGAAATGAAATTATAATGAGTACCTTTCTCATTAAAGAAAAGTTACGATACTCCCCCCTGCTTCTTTGTAGATGTATAGGAGCAGTGATGTAAAACATTGCATATCATATCAGACTTTTTCCTATGTTAGTTTGGCTAACCTTTTTCTTTCATTTAAAAAAAACTCTTTTATTATAAAGAATGGTTCTCTGAGAGGGAGTGGACAGAGAAACAATAGGAAATGTAGCTGCCGTGGAAACAAGGTATAAATAAAAATTTATTTAAAAAAAGAGAGAGAAGCTAAATCTGTGTCTCTGAAACTTCCACCCTTTGTTCCTATTTCTACCCCCTTGGACCATGCAGAACAAATTTATATCCTCTTTAACATGACAGCCCATTGCTATTGAAGATAGCATTTATGTTTTCTCTATATCTTCTCCAGAATAAATATTCCAGTTTCTTCAGTCAGTCTTAACATCATTTTGGGGAATATACTCTTTTTTCCTGTAATTGATGTGGATTGGAGGTGGCAAGTCAAGGAATTATAAAGTTAAAGAGTAAAATGAATGGTCATCATCAATGTTGAAAAGTGTGGAGAATGATTGCAGGATGAAGATATAGGCAAGAGGCCAGTGTTACAATGGTAAGAGCACTGAGGTTTCTATCTCAACTGCCATTTTATATCAGTCTGACCTGGAACAACTCACTTAAATTCTCTGACCCTCATTTTCCTCAGTTGACCAACCTGATAGGGCTATTACAAGGATCATATAAGATGGTAAAAAGCAAGAGGTAAGATATTTAGTGAATATTAAATGCAGTCTATGAACGTGAAATGGGTTATAACAGTAGTGACAATTGAAGAAGGTAGAATAGACAGATCATATGGATTTCTAAAGCTGACACTCCCTCTTCCCTTCTCCCCCTCCACATAATCCCCACCATTCCTGGATTTCCTCACATGACTATACCTTCTTAATGTGTAGTAAGTACTCTGTTACCCTTCTTCCCCCTTTACCTGTCCTGTTTCTTTTGAATAAAGTATGACCATCCAGAACCATAATTCAGTCATGGGTTTCATTTCATCAAATCTCAGTGATTCTTAAGAGGTCTAATTTTCTTTATTTGTCATAGATTTTACTACTGGCTCTTTTCCTGGATTTTGGTTTCTGGTGAATTTCTGGGTGTCTTTTCTGCTAGTCTTCCTTCTTTGTGGCTACTCTATAGAGGATCTAACTTGGAGGGTATGTCTAGGCAGTCTCCTCACCTCCCAATCCTTTTTAAGTTTAAAGTTCTGTGCATTGTATTTGTATGACACTTGGCAAATACATTCTTACTTCCAATTTTAGGTGTGCTCGGTTTCTGGCCCAGAATCTGTTAACCTGTATCATAGAACATGATCGAGAAATTCAAGTCACTTTCTTGGATACTATCTTCTTAGCCATCACTTCCCAAATTAATTTCTCTCTTAATCCCTTGCCTTTATTAGTAACTGTGTCCTTATGGTCTCCAGTTTTTCTTGCCTAGAATTTCATAATTGTTGGCCATACTTTTTGTGTTCCTTCTCAGATTATCATTTATATTCACATTGATCACAAGAAATGGTTAGTTGTCATTTGTCTTGATAAGTCATGGGAGGTTCTCTGTTATATCTTGGTATGTGCCCCATGAAGACAATAGACATCATTCTTTTTATCAAGATGACAAAAAGCTGCCATGGTACCTCTGATTAGGGAATTACCAACTACTATCACTGTTCTTCCTCTGTCTCTTACAGTATAATCTCTCACTTGATAACTTCCATGACTCCAGTATATTATTCTTGGAAGGACAAGCAGCTTCTTCCTTAAAGCTCTCTCTTCAGGGGTGGCCAGGTGTCTCAGCGAGTAAGAGCACCAGCTCCAGTGTTGGGATGACCTGGATCAAATCCGGGCTCAGATACTCAGCACCACACCCAGAAATAACTGGCTGTGTAACCTTGAGCAAGTTACTTAACCCCTATTGCTTTAAAAAAAAAAAAAGCTCTCTCTTCTTCTTCAGCAGAACCTATTTGTAAGCTGTAATTTGACAAATGCTATTTTCCCTTCACTTTGATCTCTCTGCATCACTCTTCCATTTCCCATTACCTTAACAAGAATAAACTCTCCCTTCTGGTACCTCAGAACTCCCTCTCTATTTTCCCCCCAGTTGAAACCTTACTTTTATATTCCTTTAGCCATACTCCCTAAAAACCTGGAGCATAGTAAAGCATTTAGACCCTTCACCTTTGGCTAAGGGGCACTCTGGAGAACACTGGGCCTGGAGTCAGGAAGACTCTTGAGAGTTCAAATGTAGGGCATGTCCCTTAACCTCTGTCTGCCTCAGTTTCCTCATGTGTAAACTGGGGATAATAAGAACACCCATCTTACCAGGGTGGTTGCAATGAGATAGTAATTGTAAAGGGTTCAGCACAAGGTCTGGCACATAGTAGGCACTGTATAAATATTATTATTATTATCCTCCAGTAGGGAAACCAGTATATGATTGGAATACAGCTATTGTCTACAGACTAGGACAGAAAAAACGTGGCATCCTCTATGCAAGTCATTGTACAATTTCCCCTACTTTCTATAATGTTTGAGATTTTTAGTATTGTCTTTTAAAAAACCAGTGCTGTCAAACTCTAATAGGAGATTCCTACAGGCCACATATTGACTTAGAAAACCACAAATTAGCATCTGTGTTGCATTTTCATTTTTAAAAAACATTTTCGCATTACATTTTAATCTGATTTGGGCTTCACTGGGGAGTTTTGGGGGCTGCTCAGGGTCAGTTGCCAAGAGTTTGACACCTCTTTCTTAAAACTACTTCTGGATGTTTATACCTTGACCCTAATAAAATCTGGCTCAAACTTTTACAATTAATTATTAATTGTTTAAAAGTTAAAACTTTTTACCACCAATTTGAACCATCCACAATCCACTCAATCAATTTACTCAACCCTTTATTTGTTCCACTTATCTTACCTTGCAAGACAAACCAACTACCTTCACTTTTTCCTTCTATATCCTTTTTCATTGTCCTTGATCTTGCTTCTTTTACAACCAGGAAAAAACAGCCCTTGCTTTCTGTTATTTTTTTTTTTTTTGCTTTTTGGAGGGCAGTTGGGGTTAAGTGACTTGCCCAAGGTCACATGGCTAGTTTTTGTGTTTAGTGTTTGAGGCTGGATCTGAACTCAGGTCCTCCTGACTCCAGGGCTGATGCTCTATTCACTGTAGCACCTAGCCGCCTCAGTCCTTGCATTCTGATATCAGATTAAGGTCTACTTTCTTTTCCTGGGCCTAAAGAAATAGCGCTCCTTCAAATTTTCCTCATTTTTTCCCCAAATTTTGTCAAATTTCTCCAAATTAAATCTCAGACCCCTCTAAACTTTCAAACCTAGTCCACTCTACCCCACCCTCTCTAAATCCCTACATGATTTTCTTCTTTTTCTTATTGAGTTCAAATCTTTCTGTCTTCCACTAATCCTATAGAAGCCAGATTTTCATAAAATATGTATCTGGTTAGCTGCTGTAAATTTTCATTGCTTTTATGTTAGTTATTTTGTTAGGTGTTAGGGGAATTATGAGGATGAGTGAGCAAGTGACTTCTAGGAGTTTATACGTTAACTGCAACAAACATGCACATTCTTTATAAGTTGTTGCTTATAGTAAATTATTATCTGCTCATATCTTTAAGAATCAGAGGAAATTGGGTGGATTCAGATTACTAGGGGTTAAGGAAGAAATAAACTGTGAGGAAATGGAGATAAGGTATAACCACCCATTGCAGGGGTTTGACTGTGAAAGGAGCTAAAGAGTTAGGGTATAGTCAGGTTTTAGACTCTTGGTCTCATATATAGTAGAATTACATTTTTGGTTGAATTCCAAAGTAATTCTGTAAGCTGAAAATTAAAGATAGTTAAAATTACCTTAAAATGCCTCATATTCAGTATGTTATCTTTAAAATTCTTGGCTATAAAGGGACTAGGGTATCTTTTAAAGAAGGTATTATCAGGTGTTAGATGGGCCTGAGGTTGTTGTTATAAAAAAATGGAATGTAATATTTATGTTTTAAAGTATCCACAAGAGAAGAAGCATGGACCAGGATTTCTATTGAAATAAAAGAAAATAAAAACAGGTAAAACCTAGCTGGCAGGAAAACTGAAGAATAGGAAAAAATATTCCTGTAAGGGCTTTACACATCAGTTTTATTATAATAGAGGGTGTTTATACCACTATTCAACTGTATTCTTCTTCCTACTTCATGAGGCATGTAAGTACACAGGACAGTAAAAAGGAAGATGAGAGGATGTCTATCTACTATTCTAAGTAGAAATGAATATCTGCTAGTCTAAGCAGAATGATAAAATACGTGAAAAAGGAGAGGGTCTAGGATCACACTCATGGAGAGGAGATATTCACACGACAAGAGACATACTCTGTGAGCAGCATACACTGAAAGTGACAGAGGAACAACTGATTCATGTCTCTTACACCATACTCTATCTGTAATATATACTTATTGATTAGAATGGTAGAGGAAATGACCTATATTATTTTATTATATTATTGTTCCCTTTCCCCCCACCCCCCAGCAGCTTCTCCATTCTTCTGACTGATTTTTTCTATTCCTTAGCAATGGCAGACCTTACCAGAACCTACAGTGATCCTGCTTATGGTTCAAGAGAGTTGACTTTATGCCAGGTAGATTATGCTTCTCCCCCCTCCCTTCCTTTATACAAAAGGCTGAGACCATGCAGTATGAATTTGTTACATATTTCCATTTTCATCTCAGTGATCCTACATTTGCTGACTATACCTTTCCTTTCTGTATCAGAAGAAAAAGTAATCTTTAAAAGTGACTTATTTATCCCTGGATACCATGCCTTTCACACTTTTCTAACAACATTTCAACATGATTATCTCTTCACTAATATTTTTTTTTCTTTTTGAAGGGGGGAGGGCAGGGCAATTGGGGTTAAGTGACTTGCCCAAGGCCACATGGCTAGGAAATGTTCAGTGTCTGAGGCCGAATTTGAAATCAGGTCCTCCTGACTCCAGGGCCAGTGCTGTACTCACTGTACCGCCTAGCTGCCCCCTCCCTAAGATTTTTAATACTTATATCTCTATAGGCTTATTCTTTCTGTTATTAGACATTCCAACTCTCCTCTGCCCCAGAATAAAAAGAAAAAACTCACTGAATTGAGTCCATCTCTTAGCTGTGCCTTTTGAACCTTAAATCTTGACTTTACAGAGTTGCATTTGACTGCTGATCAGAAGAAATCTATTTTTAGGACCCTAAATCTAATCTAGATACACCCATTATACTCTGACATAGTTTAAATATCAGGAAGGAGCAATGCCTTGACAGACACTTCAGGAGCTCTGATCTTAGACTGAAGCCTAAGGTTTTCACAGAACAGACAGGGCCTATTGCTCTCAGTATTAGTATAATGTCTGACCATTCTGTTAGGGACTTAGGTGGGAACATATCATCCTGAGAACAGTGAGGATGTAATGACCCTTATTGGAGAATCTGACGCAAATGCTTACAGACAGAAGAGAAAATGATAAAAATAAATGAAAAATCAGGGAGAAGAAAGTCAGCCTTGCTCTGATACCAGAGAGCAAGGACTGTTTTTCCCATTCTTCTTATCCACAGTGGTTAGCATGGTGCCTGACACATACTGTTTGTTGTTCAATCACATCTAACTCTTGACCATGTTGGACCATATTGTCCACAGGGTTTTCTTGACAATGATCCTGGAGTGATTTGCCATTTCCTTCTCCACTGGATTAAGGCAGACAGAGGTTAAGTGATTTGCCCAGGGTCACACAGCTAGTAAGTGTGTGAGGCCAGATTTGAACTCAGATCTTCCTAAATCCAGGCCCAGTGCTCTATCCACTGAGCCACCTACCTGATACATAGTTGGTGCTTAAGAAATGATTGTTGACTGGCTGGCTATCAGGGCAGTCCACTGATTGAGCATATTTGAGGCTTCAGAATAAGGCTGTTATAAGTCTTCTAGTTCACCCTACCCTCTTTCAATTTCACTATATATAACCGCACACATTTGGAAGCTATGATTGGAGGAGAGCACCATCTATTGGCCATTCCTATTAAGAACACTATTCACTTTTTCCTTGCACTCTCAAAAACATATCCAAGGAGGTCCCTCTATAGCAGGCTATGTGCTTAACCTGGGATCCATGAACTTGTTTTTAAAATATTTTTATAATTGTTTTAAAATAATTGGTTTTCTTGGTTATTCAGTGTATTTTATGCACTTAAAAACATTATTCTGAAAACTAGAGGTCTAAAATGCTGTTTCAGTCTTAAATCTTTGTTTTTGAGAATTGGAGTTAATGATGTAGTAAGAATTGCATGTCTGACATTGAATATTTCACATGCTTTCCCATGTCCTTTCTCCAATGTCCCCTAACATCAACTTTGTGAGGTATTTTATTAAGAAGTAATGAAGTCATTTTTCATGACTGATTTGTGGACTCATTCTCATTTCTTTATATTGGTGGTGCAGTAGATAGAACCCTGGAATTAGAGTCAGGAAGACCCTAGCTCATATCTGGCCTTAGACACTAGCTTTGTAACTGTGGGCAAGTCACTTCACCTCTGTTGGCCTCAGTCTCCTCCTCTATAAAATGGCTATGATATAATAGCACCTACTTTCCTGGGTTATTGTGAGGATAAAATGAGAGAGTATTTTAAATGGCTTAACACAGCCTGTCATCTAGTCAGACTTGAATGAATGCTTGTTATTATCATCATTATTACAATTATTAGTCATATAAAATATTGAGATAGATAGCAAGTTAGAGGCTAAGTGAATAGTCAGAAGCAGAGCTAGAAAATTCAGGTTTCTTTATTCCTATTTTTGTGCAGGGTTTAGGGGAGAAAGTACAGGAAGTCAGAGCACTTGAGCTCATGTTACTAATTACCATTTTTTTTACACTGGGCAGGCAAATCACTTAACTTCTCTGGGCCTCAGTTTCTTCATCTGTAAAATGAAGGTTTGGACAAGATGGTATCTAAAGTCTCTTCTAGTTCTAAATCTACAATTTTGTTATCCAGGTTGCCCCTCTTCTACTAATGTCTTCTATCTGTAAAACATAACATTTCTCTGTTCCTTATTATTTGCTTTCTCCTCTGATGAAGCTACCTCATATAACAGACAAGGTCTCTTATCTCCATGTCACTACTTCTATAGTACTGGTCCCCACTAAGAGAAAGTATCAGAGTAGAGAACATTCATTACAATGTTTATATATATATATACATATACATACATACATACATATGTATCTTAATGAAGAAGAACTAGATTTTTGGTTTCTGGAGGGGAAACAGCTGAGCAGAGAAACTCAGTTTCCATGATGAGGAAAAGAATGTTCTAGCAAGTGAAAAGATATCTCATATAAGAAGATATCTACATATAAGATACATATATTATATACATATACATATATATCCCCACTAAGAGAAAGCATCAGAGTAGAGAACATTCAGTACAATGTTTATATATGTATATATAATATTATTATGTATATATTATGTATATTATATGCATATATGTATATATTGCATATATAATCATTGTAATGAATGTTCTCTACTCTGATGCTTTCTCATATATTACATATGTATATATATGTATACAATATTATTATGTATATGTTATGTATATTATATACATATATGTATATATTGTGTATATTATTTACATATATAAACATTGTAATGAATGTTCTCTACTCTGATGCTTTCTCATATATTATATATATATAAACATTGTAATGACTGTTCTCTACTCTGATGCTTTCTCTTAGTGGGGACCAGTACTATAGAAGTAGTGACATGGAGATAAGAGACCTTGTCTGTTATATGAGGTAGCTTCATCAGAGGAGAAAGCAAATAATAAGGAACAGAGAAATGTTATGTTCCAGATCACAGATGTTGAGCTGTTTATTCAAACAAGGTTTCCTGACTCAGAAACAGCCATTTGTTTCTTGCAATATCCTAAAAGTATATTGAAGAGAGAGAAGATTCTGGGGAGCAATGCCTGAGGTCTTCTCTCCTGATCCTTGGAAGGAGAGGAGCTGCTTTGTCCATGTTCTTTCTGATTTCCTCTTTGAAGGGTATTAAAGATGGGGTTTAGAGACTTTTTAACCTGGTCACTCTGGGAACCCCAGGACATTGCTTTTCTCCCTCATATTGCCTTTTTCCTTCCCCAGCCTGTGCTCTTGAGATGCAGCCTCTTCTCTAAGTGGGTTGTGCAGACTTGGAAGCCATGGCCACCTTGTTCCTCACAGCCAAGTGCCAGGTGAATTGACCTTCCTCACTCTTTCCTGAGATATCTTCTCACTTGCTAGAACATTCTTTTCCTCATCATGGAACCTGAGTTTCTCTGCTCAGCTGTTTCCCCTCCAGAAACCAAAAATCTAGTTCTTCATTAAGAAATTAGGCCCATCCTGGTAGATGTGGACCATCATAAGAAATATCCTTTACTCTTGTGTTTTTCTTCAGTGGGTTCCTATTCTATAGCTATGGTAACGTGGGATCAAGACCTTTTTTTGACAGGTCATATGCTTATACCCCCTTTCACATTCTATAGTATTCAGATGCCTCAAAGTTATCAGAATCACTCTATCTCTCCATTTAGTCCCTCCAAGTGCTCTTATTTTCATACTTTCCCATTAGGTAGGAAGAGTTTTATGGGTGAGCAAGAATGTGTTTGTATTTCAGGAATCAGTGACATTCAAGGATGTAGCTGTAAACTTCACCCAGAAGGAATGGGGGCAGCTGAACCCTATTCAGAGGAACCTGTACAAGGATGTGATGCTGGAGAACTACAGAAACCTCATCTCATTGGGTAAGGATGGCTTCTCCCTGGGCTTCAGAATCTATCTTAAATTAAGGAAATTCTCTTCTCTGCTAAACACTGTAGTAGTGAATGCAGAGCTGGGACTGGATTTATTTATGTCTCACTGTGGCTGTGTGTCTAAAGGATAGTCATGTAACAGATACCTGTAGGAACTGCTTTGAAACAGCAGTGTTGGCCGTGTAACTCTGAAGGTGAGCATGAAGTCCTATTGTTTACTCTGGGACCAGGTGAAGGGTGGGGTCCTGGAGAGGATGAGGACCTCAAGAGGTCTGAATGCATCCAGAATAAGATCAGGAAGAAGAGCTGCAAGACAGATGCCATGGATTTAGAAGTAGTAATTAAAGGCCGGAGAGAGATATCAGGGAGAGTCACAGGATAATTATAATTATTCGGAAGTTCTTCCTCACATCAAACCTAAATGTGCTTCTCAGCATTTTCTACCCATTACTCCTAGTTCTGCCCCCGCCACCACACACAAAAAATCTAATCCCTTTTCAACATTACAGTCGTTCAATTACTTGAAGGCAGTGACCACAGCCTTCTCTAAGTCTTTTCTTCTTTAGGTTAAATATCCTCAGTTCCTTCATTTGGTCCCTCTACGGTGTGTTCTCAAAGCCCTCCATCATCCTGATCACTCTCTTCTGGATTCATTCCAACTTATCAATGTCCTTCTTAAAATGTGGTGCTCAGAACCAAACATAGTTCTTCATATGTGATTTGATCAGAATAGAGGAAAGCAGTATTAAAACCTCCCAGTGTAGTAAAGTATAAAATTCTTGTAGTTAGAGTTTTGTTTTATTTTTGTCTTTGTAGTCACAGGACTTAACACAGTAACTGGTACAGAATATTAATACATAAATAATGGAATATGGATTGGGCACTGCCTTTGGAAAAAAAATTTGTTGACATATTTTGGTTTGATATCACTTGTATTTCCCAATATATACCTCCTTCCAACCCAGAGAGTCATTTCTTGTCACAGAAATAAAAAAACACCATCCCTTTTTAATATCACAGTTTTTTTGTCTGCTTTATCAATCATACTATTGATTCAATATTGAACTTGAAGTACACTAAAACCATAGATTTTTTTCATACAAACCACAGTCTAACCATACTTTACCAGCTTGTATTCATGAAATTAATTTTTTTAACCCATGGGTAAGACTTTACATTGACTCTTATTAAATTTCATCTTCCTAGATGTAACTTAATGCTCAAGATGTTTTTGGATCTTGTTAAACAGTATGTTAGCTACTCTTCCTAACTTTGTGTTACTAGCAAATTTGATAAACATACCATTTGTACTTATCTTCAGGTCACTGAGAAAAATACTAAATAGCCTGGGGCCAAACACAGATCCTTGGGGCACTCCACTAGAGACAACTTTTCAAGATGATATCAGATCCTTTGGGTTTAGCTATTTAAGCCAATTTTGAATCATCCTAACTATATTGTCATTTCTATAAAGTGAGACAAGGTTATCTATATCTTGTCCACAAGTATATAGTAAGATTTTACCAAGTATTTTGTTAAAGTTTAGGTAAACTATATCTATAGTATTTTCCAATTTTGCAATATAGTAAACCTATCAAAAAATAAGTGAAGTTAGTCATGACCTGTTTTTCATGAAGTTGTATGTATTTTCTGAATACTCACTATCTGTTGTTTTTATAATTCTGTCTAGAATTTTCCCAAGAATCAAAATTAAGTTTACTGGCCTGTAGTTTGCATACTCCAATCTCTTGCCTTTTTTGGAATCCTGTGGCCTTCCTTCCTTTCTATATGATATTTCAAAAATCAGTGAGTGTCTCAGCAATCCCAATCCAGTTTTTTCAGTACTCTAGGATGTAGTTGGTTCATGTCCAATGATTTGAACTCATCAAGGATAGCTAGGTATTACCACAACCCTTCTTCTCCTGGGAATCAACTTCACCTCTCTATTAGCAATTTTTGTTCCCTTATTTCCAGCCCAAAGATACTTCTTGTCAGAAAATACAGAAGCAAAAAAGAAAAAGAAAGTTGAGCAGCTCTGCCTTCTCTCTATCATTCAATGTCATTATCTCATATTTTTCTAAACAGTGGTCCTATTCTCTTTTGATCCTCTCTTCCCCAGTATAGCTTTAAAAAAAAATTTTTGTTATCTTTCGCTTTCCTTGCCAGCCTTTGCTCATTCTGACTGTTTTCATCTTTCTTCTTCATCCTCTTGTTACTAGATGTCTTCTTCTGTAATGTATTTTCAAAAATCTAAGTAATTAATTCTTCATGCATTTATAATGGTCTCTTTAAACATTTCTCCTTTTCCTTATCAGAATTGGTTTTTTTTATGTCTTCAAAATTTCATTCTTGAAAAGTTCCTAAACAGACTTCCTGTATAGAATTTTAGGAGCCTACCTTTCCTTTCTGTGAACACTTTGAAATCTGTTCTCCCCAAATCTAGGTTATATGTCATGCTCTGCCTGGCTTACCTTCAGAAATTCTAATATGGAATGATCACTTCTCTCAATGTTCCTATCATTTCCATTCCAGCCTCTAATTCCTTCTTATTAGTGAGAAAAGAATATAGAATAAACATTTTCCTTGTTAGTTCTTATCCTGTTTGGTAGATGCAGTTATCATTGAAGTTGTTAACTTCAGCATCAAGAAGTTGTTAGCTGCTCTGTTTTTGCTAGAAACTGCAACAGACATTTGGATGATTGGAGTGTCCTAACACTATTATATTATGCCTCGATTTTAGGCTTGTTCCCTGTTCTCTGAACTCAATTATCTCCACTTTTGGTCTAGATAATCTGTAGGATATTCTGATGACAATTTTGCTTCTTTTTTTTACTTCTGTTGATATTTTTGTAATATTTTTATAACTATATTTAGTACCTCTAATTCCTGGATTTCCTCATATGAATGTCTCTTTTTAATACACAATACTGTTATACTCTCTGAGATGGGAGTAGTATCCTAACCCACTGTATCTGTGAAAGTCAAGCTAGTTTTTTCCTTAAAAGGTATTAAAACCTTAGAGACTTAATTGGCTCAGTTTAGGTTGTTGACATTATTTCACGGTTGCCTGAGTACAAAACAGCCACAAGAAGAAGCAAGTACTCTCTGTTGCTTGGCTGGTGGATCACCATGAGCAATTAAGAGGCAAGGGAGTTTTGATGAGCTGAATCAAATCATGGAGACTTGATGCATGTCCTTGCTGAATATCTTTTACCTGCTATAGCTAAATAAATTTCCTTTTGTTAACTGTTAAATGGCCTACATGAGTGTTTCATTTCATTCAGAGGTCAGACTTAAAACTACCAGGGTATTGTTCTAAGTCAGGCACACTCCTTTTTTAGACTGTCCTTTCTTGAAAAAGGTATACTCTTCTTGAGGAATAATCCAGTCACGTTCCTGTTCTTCCAAAACTCAGTGTTATTTATGATGTCGGTTCAACCTCCTTGTGTCAGTTCAGGGGTTCTTAATATGGTCTCCACAAAACCACAAGGGTCCATGGATAAATATCATAGCATCTCTTAACTTGGATATGAAAAAAATTACATCTTCATCTCAATATAATTTATTTCCTTTGTAATCCTATGTGTTTTATTTTATACATTTAAAAACATTATTCTGAGAAGCTGTTCACAAATTTTACCAGATTGCCAAAGAGGGGTTCTTACAAGAAAGGTTAAGAACCCCTCTGTTAGGTTCTTCATTCACCTTGCTATCCTTATTTTGTGCATGCTTGTATAGATATCTGAGGTGCTATGGATTTTATTGCTTGCTCTTTTCTTGGATTTTTTCTCCACTGAATTTCTGGATATCTCTACTTCTATTTTTTCCCTTAGGTTATAGCTATTTCATGGTTTGATAAGTATCCATAAGCATTTTTCTTTCTCACTCTTCCTTTTCAGTTTAAAACCCTTTTGACTAGATTGACAGGATACCAGTTAAATACATTATTACTACAACTTGTTGGGTACACTCCATTCCTAGCTATTCAGTAGCTATTGAATTTCCAGAGAATGAGTCTTGATCCAAGAAAACAGGAAAGAATAAATCCATATTTGTTAGTGTCGCTGGGCAGTGTCATACCACTGTGGATTCTGCTCAAATCAGAGTATATGAAGAGGAGGTGTGGTTTTCTGGGTGTCCTCAATGTATCAATATCAGCTTCCTGGGAGTTTTGATGAAAAAAGCTCAGTCTTATCTTAATGACAAAATTCTAAGCCCCTTATGACCTCTGTAAGGGAAAAAGTATTCCTAGAGGGCACAGATAGCTTGAGTATTACTGGAAAGATTGGCAACTGATAAAATGCTAATGACTGTATATGAGGGTGGGTTCATATCAAAGGATTAGAGACTAACTTTTGGGACATTGGTGTACCCTGCTAAGACCACTGTGTTTAATATCCTTCTCCATAAACAGGATTTTCCATTTCTAAACCTGATGTGATCTTCAAATTGGAGCAAGGGAAAGACCCATGGATATTTAGCCTTAAGAGATCTGAAAAGGAAGACATGCCAAAAAATTCTCTGGGTAAGTAAGAACCAAACATATGATATATATTGGATGTAACAGCATTTTAATGAGAGGAAGATCTCCTCAGCACTCAAGGCCCATAGACCCAAGCAGGAAAGCTCTCTTCCTACTTCCTTTTTTGGTGGGAAGAGTATGCCATCTTTTCTTCAGTTGTGATTCCTCTGGTTTCCTTTTCATATACACACATGTGCACGTATGCATATATATATATATCTATATACACATATACACAAAATGATCTTTCAGTAAATAAAGAAGGGGGAGTCTCTGAAAAGAATGAGAAGGTGGTAAAGGTTAAATATATGGCAAAGGATACAAATGTATATAAATACTTGTGTATATATATATATCATATATATCTACATGTCAACATATCTATATCTAGCTACTAAATACTTAATTATTACCATCTTCTCTTCTTTCTAGGGATACCTTCCTCTACCCCTTCTTTACTCAATGAAAGATCATTTTCCTAGATCCTATCCCATCTCTTTATTTATACTTTGCTATTCCTACTCATCATATTCTCCTCTACTTAGTATAAAACCCTGGTAATCCTTGTTTTCTGCTTACTTTCCTTAGTGACCAAAAACCACTCCTTCCATTTCTGTCATCTGCTCACTTCTTTTCTCCCACTTTTTAACTTTTCCTCAGATTATAAGGTTATTTTTGAGAGGTGAAAATTGTGTGTACATGTGTGTGTCTTTGTGTGTATACATACACACACACATATATAGTTCTTGTGGAAATTATTTTGTTTTATTGTATTGTATCTTCCCTTCCCCCACAAAAAACCATTTTATTTTCTTACCTTATAGAGAATAGATTGCATTTATTTTTCCTTTGGTTTCAGATTGGGAGAGTAGGCCTAAAACCAAGGTGTCAGCTCCAAAGAAGAATATTTCTGAAAAAGAATCTTTTGAGACATTAATGGAAAGACTCAGAAAGGATCATCTAGATACTGCATTTGCAAGAGTTTATATACCTGAGGGCAGATTGGAGAGGCAGAGGGAAAATTTAAAAGAGGATAGTTGGAATAAATTCCTTTTCCATGAGATCAATTTCAAACAATTATCAGTCAGCTTTCCAGAAAATTCTACTAAGGAGAGAAGTCTTGAATGTAAAGAATGTGGGAAAAAATTCTTTGAACACCTATCTCTTACTCGACATCAAAGAATTCATAATGGAGAGAAGCACTATAGATGTACTGAATGTGGAAAAGCCTTCTCTAAACATTCATCCTTAATTGAACATGAGAGAATTCATACTGGAGAGAAGCCCTATGAATGTGATGAATGTGGGAAGGCCTTTCGACAAAAAGGCACACTTATTCTACATCAGCTAATACATACTGGAGAGAAACCTTATGAATGTAAAGAATGTCAGAAATCTTTTAGTCTTAGAAGTAGCTTTTTGAGACACCAGGTAACTCACACAGAAGAAAGTCTTTACAAGTGCATTGAATGTGGAAAAACCTTCATTAATTTCTCATCTCTTAGTCACCATCAGAGAAGTCATAATGAGAAGAACCCTTATGAACGTGGAAAAGTCTTCTTTGACTGATCATCCATTACTCAACATCAGAGATCTCACAAAGGAGAGAAACATTATGAATGTAATGAATGTAGAAAAGTCTTTTCTGCACATTCATCTCTTACTGAACATGAGAGAATTCATACTGGAGAGAAGCCCTATGAATGTGATGAATGCGGTAAAGCCTTTGTTAATTGTTCATCCCTCAGTAGGCATCAGAGAATTCATACTGGGGAGAGTCCTTATAAATGTAACGAATGTGGGAAAGCTTTTGGACAGAAAGGTACACTTAATCTACATTTGCTAACACATACTGGAGAGAAGCCCTATGAATGTAGTGAATGTGGGAAAACTTTCAGCCATAGGAGTAGTTTTTTGAGACATCAGATTATTCACACAGGAGAAAGTCCCTACAAATGTGGGGAGTGTGGGAAAGCCTTCATTAACTGCTCATCTCTTTGTCGACATCAAAGGATTCATACTGGTGAGAATCCTTATGAATGTAAAGAATGTGGAAAAGCCTTCCGACAAAAAGGTACTCTTACTCTTCATCAGATAACACATAATGGAAAAAAGCCCTATGAATGTAATCATTGTAAAAAAGCCTTCTTGAAACATTCATCCCTTATTCAACATCAGAAAATTCATGCTGGAGAGAATCATTATGAATGTAATGAATGTAGCAAAACCTTCTCCAACTACTCAGCTCTTAAACAACATCAGAATATACGTTATGGAGAGAAGTCCTACAAATATGTTCCATGTAGGGAAGACTTCTTTGATTTCTCATCCCTTACTCAATATCAGGAAACTCATAAGGGCAAGAATCATTATGAATATAATGAATGTGGAAAAGCCTACTCTAAACATTCATCCTTTCATGAACTTGAGAGTATTCATATAGGAGAGAAACCCTATGAATGTGGCAAATGTGGCAAAGCCTTCAACTCCAAAAGTAGCTTTATGGCACATCAAATGATTCACAGAGGATAAAATCCTTATGCATGTGATAAATGTGGGAAAACCTTTTTTTTACCAAAAATCTATTAATTGACACCAGAAAATTCATACTACACTGAGGCCCTACGACTGTGATAAATGTGGGAAAGCCTTCCTTGACTGCTCAACTCTTACTCAACATCAGAGGACTCGTACTGGAGAAAAGCCCTATAAGTGTAATAAATGTTGGAAAGCTTTTAGCCATAGAAGTAGCTTTTGGAGACATCAGCTAACTCATACAGCAGAAAGTCCCCATAAATGCAATGAATGTGGAAAAACCTTCTTTGACCGCTCATCTCTTACTTGACGTCAGAGAATTCGTGCTGGAGAGAAGCCCTATAAATGTAATAACTGTGGAAAAGCCTTCCTTAAACATTCATCCCTTACTGTACATGAGAGAATTCATACTGGTGAAAAACCTTACAAATGTGAAAAATGTGGGAAAGCTTTCTTTATGGCCTCTTCTCTTACTCGACATAAAAAAATTCATACTAGTTAATCCAAATGAATATAATATGGTAAATCCTTTAACCATCCCATGTTATAATAAGATAATTCATATTAGAAAGAAATTTTAATCATATGGCTGTGTGGATAAATACTCAGTAGCATAGTTGTTAGACAGCATCATTGATGTTATGCCAGGAGAAACTTAAGCCATACTTTTAATATCAGTCACTTTTTAAAACTTCAGATTGATAGATAAGACAAGACACCCCAAAATATTTTAAATTACTCCCATATTAAAGTATCCAAAACTGATGGTGCTTCTTACTTTTATTCAATTTCTATCCCTTTGCCACCAGCCTTTTTGGGTAAATGATCTCTGTTGTGAACCTGGCCTCGGGTACCTTAAATACAAAATGTATCTCAAGAACCCTATTTTTCCCAAAGCTGGCAGGCCCATGCTCCTGTTAGGCTTCAACCCTTGGGGTTCACAAATGCTTAAAGGGAGGACTTTTAGGAAATTGCGGGGAGAGGCTGTAAAATAGCATATTTTCTCAATCTCTGCCTCAACAATAGCATCATAGACAACAAAAGGAGAAGCAGGGCTACCAGAAATATTCATAAAAAATTGTTTTCAGAAAAGGAATACTAATGAAATGGGCAAATAAAAGTTCCAGTGTGATAAATACTATTTATATTTTGTTGATTTATTAGCATTGTTCTAGTCCTGTTTTTCTCCCAATTATACATTTCCTGAGTAGGTTTTTTGTGCCACTTCTCTTGTGTGGAAATATACTGCTGCCCAACTGTTGCTAGCATGTGTCTCTTTAAAGAAGCTGGGACCAAAAAAGGAAAATGTTATGGTTCAAAACCAGCCACAGAAGCAAAGCTGAAATTATTGCAAGATATCACATTAAGTACTCTAAAGAAAGTAAAAGATGTAATGAAATTAGCAAAAATATCATGAAGCTAAAGAACAGTGAACACTAAGGACTTTCAGGGTAAAGTGATGGTGAAAACAGCCTGGAAACTCCCATGGCAAATGTATGTAAAACAATGGATTCTCTGAGAAACAGAATAGTTATGCTGGAGGACAAAATGATAGAATAGAAAAACAAACCTAGGGACGGCTAGGTGGCGCAGTGAATAGAGCATTGGCCCTGGAGTCTGGAGGACCTGAGTTCAAATTTGGCCTCAGACACTTGACACTAGCCATGTGACCTTGGGCAAGTCATTTAACCCCAATTGCCCTGTCCTCCCCCCCTCCAAAAAAAAAAAGCAAAAAAAAATTTTGAAAAACAAACCCAGAAAAGTACCCAACTCAAAAAATGTCTGGAAACAATGCAAACAGATGTTATAGATCTGGAAGACAACACAGAAAGATAGCTTTTGAGTTCTCTGAAACCTGAAGGAGGGAAGAATTTGACAATTATATGACAGAAAATAAAATGTCTGAAATGCTGAAAACAAAGGTCAAGCTGCAGATCAAAATAATCAGGACAAATCAGAGAAAGGAAGTAAAGACCAAATAAGGAGAAAGCATCTTCCACCTAATCTTTCTCTTCTGCCTCCTTGTTGATTGGAGGTGCACTGGGTTCCTAAAGGTTATGCCAGCAGAGTTCTGGAAGGTTTTACACCAAGCTGTAAAACTACTAGTATGGTTCTGATCCTGTCATTGCACAGAACAATGAAATAGGTGCTTTGTCATTCACAGAGCAAGGAGACCAAAGCTTCTTGTGAAGACCATCCACTAAGGTGTTTAAAGGAGTTGTGATCTGCATTGGAAGAGAGATTACCTACACTGACAAATTCATAGATTCCTGACAGGGAATTAGTGTGCATATATTTAATATAAATGTAGGTATACATATATACTGACAAAAAGTATAACTTCTTGTTTTGGATCCAAGTCAGTTTCTTAACATCTGTTTACCAAGATAATCCAGAGTGGTAACCAAAGACACATAACAGATTAGTGTTTGATAAATGGAAGTCCACAAAGAAGGGCTTCCTGAATAATTTGGGGAAAGAATTAATTATTCAATGCATAATGGCAGCTAGGTGGCACAGTGGATAATGTACGGGGCCTGGAGTCAGGAAGATTTGAGTTTGAATATGACCTCAGACACTTAATAGCCATGTGACCCTGGGCAAATCAGTCCTTTACCTCAGTTTCCTCAACTGTAAAATGGGTATCATAGCATCTAACTCTCAGGATTGTTGTGAAGATAAAATGCAATATCATTTGTAAAATGCTTAGTACAGTGCCAGGCACATGTGTTTAATAAATCTTTTTTACCTTCCCCCTCTTCCCTCCAATTACATTTGTAAGGGAACATGTATAACAGTATGACAAAAAAGGATTGAATCCACATCTTACAAAGTGTTTACTTCAATGCTTATACTTCAGTGGATCTGTGATCTTACTGATGTGTTTATTCACTCTATTTTTGCAGACCACAATTCATTCACCCTTTCTCATCTTGTGAAATTTTGACCCTTGTTTTCTCATAACTTTTACAGAGGATCTACTCAGTGTGCCAGAAACTTTCCCATAGGTTTTTTCTTTTTAAATATTCTGTGGGTTCCAGTGCAACACTTTGGTTGTTTTGTTGATTTATTTGTACTGCTCTGGTGTACCTTCTTTTCTGTTTCAGGGATAGGGCCTATTCTGTATATGTGAAGTCATATACCAATCCAATATACTGGCTTTCTAACTGTATGAGACTGGACAATCAGCATTTGTCATGCAGTTAGATTTTCCTGTATGGATCATTTGAGTTCATGAATCTCATTGAGCAGGTCCTTCAATATTTGGGGGTTTGGTATATTCCATCCACAAACACAAGCATCCTCAGATTTCACTATTTATTTGAAGTCAAACTTGGGGGAATGACTTACCATTTCTGAGACTGAGTTTCTTCATCTGCATATCAAAGGGGTTGAATGAGGTGACCTTCAAGTTCTCTTATAGGCTTATACTGCTTTTCCATTTGAATTCTACATAAGGCATCCTTCTTGACACTGGAGCCCACACATGTCACTGTTCAATTCTTGGGCAATAATCTGACAATCATTGAACTGAGTTATTTCTCTGGTTGCTTTTATTAATTCTTGGATGATTGTAACATGTATGAGACTCCTTGTTTGAGGTAAGACTTTAATGTGGCATTTTGTTTTGCCAAGTAAATGATTTTTTGTAATCAACAAGCAATAAATAGCAGAATCTGTTGTACAGTTCATTCTAACCAAAAAGATGTGGTCAGTTGTAGAAAACTGTAAAAGCCTGCCTGTTCCTTTTTTCAAATTATCATCAGGGATACCTTCACTGTGCGTATAGATCATCTCCTTAGATTGTATAGACGTGAGAAAGGCATATGGTTGGGTAGTTATGCTTATCCTCCTGATCATCTTTTCTGGTAAAAAAAAATATTAAGTGATTTCTCCCCCACTCTTTTGCTCCCTATTTAGAAAGTGATTCCTCATTAATGGTAGCTAATATTTATATAGCTCTTTAAGGTTTATGGAAGTACTTTATACCTCACTTCATTTTAACCCTATTTAACCCTGTGAGAAAGGTATAACAGGTATTATCCCCATTTTATAGATGAGCAAAACGAATCTCAGGTAAAGTGATTTGTCCATAGCCACATACTTATTAAGTGTAAGAGATGAGATTTGAACCCAGACTTCTTAACTCCAAGTCTAGCTCTCTGCCATGTCATGCTGCTTCTCCTGAGGACTTTGTGAAGATTGTGGAGAGGCCTCCATATGGAAATTCCTCTTTGTGTACTTGGTTTGGTTCAGCTGCTCTTCCCAATTTTGTGGCTTTTAAATGCCATTTCAAGTTCCTCATTTAGTACATTAGGGACTGAGGTGTTAAATCCTAAAAGTGTTTCCTCTAGTATTATGTCTTTCTAAATGTATGTAATCCTGTGGGTTTTGCCCCATTTTTGGTGCCTCTCGTAAAGTCCTTATGCCTTCTCTTTTAATGGACCTAGGGTACTAAATTGTTATCAAATGGTATAGGACTAACATTCTTATAAATACATAGAGGAAGTATATCTTATATGATTAAAGGGACTTTGGAGGTTACTTTTGAGTATCTGGCTTAAAATTTTTATTATGGATATTGTAACCAGAAGCAAATTAAAGTAATAATTTTTTAAAAGAGATTGAACATGAAATTATAAACTTTAATTATTTTCAATATGTTTTATATTTTAAAAGGGTATGCTAATTTTCAGAAGATAATAAAAAATAACATTGTTCATTTCCATTCCCCTTTTTTTTTTTTTAAAGCAATCGGGGTTAAGTAACTTGCTCAAGGTTACATGGCCAGTTATCTAAGCCCAGATTTGATCCCCAACTCATCCTGACACTGGAGCCAGTGCTCTTACTCGCTGTGCTACCTGGCCTCCCCTTCCATTCCCTTTCTGAACTTCATTTTCTCTTTTTTGTATTTTTCTGGATTTAATGATATGCTTGCCAAGTACCTGCTATGTCCAAAGCACTGTGCCAGATACTGAGAATCACTTGATGCCAGGAACAGACAATTGACATAAATTCTGGCTATAAGACATAAACATTCTTTTGCGCGTGCATGTGTGTGTGTACACACAACACTGATGCAGGTGTAAGGGAAAATCAGGACAGAAGAACATTAACTGAGGGAATAAGGAAAGACATCCCATAGTAGGTGGCACCTGAGTTGAGCTTTGAAAGAAGAAAAGGATTCTGAAAAGCAGACCAAGGAGTACATTCCAAACGTGATTTGTGAGGAAGCAGAGAGGGGGCAAATGCAGCGTTGGGCTCGAACATAGCATTTGTAATAGGAAATACTGTTAGATGATGATGAAAGGGTATGTAGAAACCATGTTGTAGAGGGCCTAACATACCATATTAAGAAATATTTTATCCGAGAAGCAGCAGGGGAGCCACTTTAAGTTTTTGAGTCAAGTAGTGACGTAGGTGGATCTGTATCTTAGAAAGACTATTTTGGCAGCCTTATGGAGGATGGATTAGAGAGGGGAGAAACTGGGAATCTGGGAGATCAATGAGGAAGCTACCTATTCTACTAGAACAGGACAAAGGTGATGGGGGATTAGGTTTTGGCAGTGGCTGTGTGAGTGTAGAGAAGGGGGCTAATGTGCAAAATGTAGTGGAGGTAGAACTGATAAGACTTGGTAGCTGATTGGATGTATCAAGTGAGAAAGAGGAAAAGAGACAATCAAGCAAGCATTTAATAAGCACTTATCAGGCACCATTCTAAATGCTAGGTATAGAAAATGAAAAGCAAAATAGTACCCTGTCCCAAGAGACATTCTAATGGGTCAAGTATGATTCCCAGGTTGTGGGCTTGGATTACTTGGAAGGAGAGTGGTATCTACATGAGAAATACTGAAATTTAGAGGATTGTTGGGGAGTGAGGAAGGACAGGAGATAAGGAGTTTGAGATGCTTATGGGTCATGCAAAAGGAGGTATCCAGCAGGCTCTTGAGTAGTTGCAATTAGAGATTAAAGAGTGATACAAATATCAGAGATTCATGTAAGGGTGAGATTTACTCATGGGAATTAATTAGCTCTCCAAGAGACTAGAGAGAATAGTAAGAGCAGAGCTCTTCAAATCATTCTATACCCAGGAATCAGGAAATGGATGATCCAGCAAAAGAAATTCAGGTAAGAGAACTGTGTCACAGAAGCCAAGGAAAGAGTGTGTCTAGAAAAGTGTGGCCAACTGTATTAAAAAAGCTGCTAAGAACTCAAGAATGATAAAAATTTTAGCAGTTAATTGAGCATTGGTAACCCAGGAGATGGCAGTTTAAATCAAGTGGTGGGACATAAACCAAACTGCACTCTGTGGACTACATCATGACCCCCAAAACTTCATTATCCTGCAAGATCACATAGACCCTGAAACATACTTCATCAGTAACCCCTGCCCCTGGGGCCCTATCCTCCCCCTGATTGGAGGTGAAGGGCAGACAGAACCTCCATTCAAGGAGCATGACCCAGGAAAACCATGTCTTCATTTCCACACTGCTGCAGCTGTCTCCTCTCCTTAACCCCTTTTCAGAGCTTCTTTTTGTATTTTCTTCTCCCATTAGATTGTGAACGCCTAGAGAACAGGTACATTTTTTTTTTTGTTAAAGCAACTGGGGTTAAGTAACTTGCTCAAGGTTACACGGCCAGTTATTTTTTGTGTGGGTGCCAAGTATCCGAGGCCGGAACTGATTCTGGATCTCCCGACACCAGGGCCAGCGCTCTTACTCACTGTGCCACCTGGCGGCCCCTAGGTACTGCTTTTTACCTTTCTTGTAGCTCCTCTCTCTCCCCTCCCCTTCCCATCAGTCCTCAGTGCTTAGTACAGTTCTTGGCATATTGTAGGCCCTTGATAAAAGTTAACAGTGTACCTGTAAGGTACTGAGAAGTGGGTGGTGGGGAATGGAGAAAGTTAGAATAGTTAATTTTTCTGGAAGTTTGGTAGTCAGTGAAAGGAAAAGATAAAGGTTATTAATTTGAGGGCCAGCTGTTGAATAAGACAGAAAGGGATAGGACACAGAGTGAGACAGGACTTTGCAAAGGGCCTCCTCTTTCTCAGAGAAGGGGGGTGAGGATGAGTGAAAATGTTTTGAGGTACTGAGTAGGGGGAAAGTGGGAGCTTAGAGTAGATGGCTTCTATTTTTTCTGTAAAATAGAAGGCAATGTTTGCTCAGAGAGCAACTGGAGTTGTTGGGGTCATTAGCAAAGGTTTGGAACAGCCATTAAAGAAAGTGGGAAGGGAAGGCAAGGAAAGGTAAAAGTTTTGCTGTGCAGCAATAAGGACCCAAGGGGCAGGTAGGTGGTGCAGTAGATAGAGTGCTGGGCTTGGAGTAAGACCTGAGTTCAAACCTGGCCTCAGACATTTACTAGTTGGGTGACCCTGGGTAAGTAACTTAACCCTGTTTGCCTTAGTTTCCTCATCTGTAAAATGAGCTGAAAAAGGAAATAGCTAATTGCTGTAGTATCGTTGCTAAGAAAACTTTAAATGGGGTCATGAAGAATCCGATATGACTGAAACAACTGAACAAGGGCCCAATGGGAATAAGTTAACATGAATTTTCATAGGGCCTAGTTGACCAAGTTGTGACTTCCTCTCATCCACACCTAGGAAATACAAGCGGATTAGATGATAGGGATGACCAAGAGTTGAAAACTAGCAGAACATGAACTTGTACTAGAACAATTGTACCAGTCATTGTTTATATCGCTAGAGTCAGCATATTGTTGTTTTGGTTGCTTTCTTCATTCTGCATCACTTCACGTTTTCCCCTATTTATCTGTCTACATATTTAGCATTTATAACGGTACAATAATATTTAATTATTCATATAAAAATTTTAAAAAATAATTTTCCAGTTGCTGGCCATAGCCTTTTTTTTCCCCACCAAAGAACCTGAGATTTGGAAGAAACCCAAAATATTGAGTCCAGATCCCTACCTGACCCTTCTCCAAAATCCCTAGCAAGTAGGCATCCAGTCTGCTTGAAAACCTAGAGGATTTTTCAACTCTGAAATTCTGAGGGAGTCTTCCATTTTTGGATAGCTCTAATCTTTAGAAGTCTTCCTTCTATCAGTTCTAAGTCTGCCTCTCTTTGAGGTCTACCCATTACCACTAATACTGTTAATACCTATGTAAAGCTAGGCCTCTTGTCAATATCCTTGCAATCTTTGTAATGGTATCCTTGGGTCAAAGGGTATGAACAATTTTATAGCCTTTATTGTATAATGCCATAGAATCATGGAATTTCAGATTTGGGAAGGACCTCATTGGTAACCTATTTGAATCCATATCTGAATTATGTACCCTCTTTACATAATATCTTAAGTGTTTTTTGAGTTTCTGCTTGAAAACATCCAAGGAGAAACTACAACTACTTCTTGAGGTAGTCCATTCCACTCTTGGAGAGCTCATTAATAAGTTTTGTTCTTACATAAAACCTAAATTGGTCTTTTTGAAGCTTCTCCCCATTGCTTCTAGTTCCACCCTTTGGGGCCAAACAGGACAAGTCTAATCCCTTTTCTAAATAATAGCCTTTCAAATATTTGAAGTTAGCTAATGTAATGTTATCTTTTCTTCTCCATGCTACACACCCCCAGTTTCTTCAACAAATCCTCACATGGCATGATCTTGGAGTTCTTCAGCATACATAATACTTTCCAAAATGGTTACACCAATTCACAGCTCCACCAGCAGTGCAATTGTCTGCCTGTTTCTTCAATGTTCCAGAAGCATTGGATTTTATTATTTTTATATTGACAATGTAATGGGTTTAAGGTTATATTTCTTTTTTTTTTTTTTTAAAGCAATTGGGGTTAAGTAACTTGCTTAAGGTTACACGGCCAGTTATTTTGTGTGGGTGCCAAGTATCTGAGGCCAGAACCGATCCTGGGTCTCCCGATGCCGGGGCCGGTGCTCTTACTCACTGTGCCACCTGGCTGCCTCTTAAGGTTATATTTCAAAATAATTTTAATTCTCATTTGCCTGGTTATTTGGGCATCTGAAGAATTTCTCAGGTGGTTGATTATATGTTGTTTTCCCTCACCCTCAAACTGACCGTTCTTATTCTTTAATTGAACAATAAATTTTACTCTCATAAACTTGTCATTTCTTCTCTGGTCTGAGTTTCCTAATCTGTAAAAGGATGGTATTATATTAGATGAGTTTGTTGCTTCTTGCTTAAAAATTATGATCCTTGCAGATTTCAGATGCCAGACTTTTACCAGAAATATTTAAAGGAAAGATTTTCCCTACTCTGCTTCCTTCTTTTTTAAATCTAGATTGCTCTTTGTTGTATAAGTCCTTTTTTATAATCAAATCTATGTTCTGTCTCCCAAAATTTCCTCCATTTCTGTAATTGTTATATACATACACATATGCATAATATACACACATACATATATGTATTCCACAACTAATTATTTTATGTACTTCATTTTATATTAGATCATTTTGTCTACTGGAAATTTATTATACTGATGTGGATTTACTCTTTTTGCCACTGTTAACCAAAAACAGCATACTGATTTATTCTAAAAACAATATTGTTTCCAAGACTTCAGATGGTTCTAATAATTTGAGAAGTTTTTGTAAATTAATGTTTTATAGGGGAAAACTAAGGAACTATGTTCTTTTTTGACTGCTCAATCTTTCATTTTCCCAGAGGTTTCCTTTCAAGTATTTGTGCACACCATGAGTTATGAGTCTATAAGAGACTTTGACAGACCAGGGGTTTTCTTGAGCAGGGAGCCTCAGAGTTATATCTTGTATCTGGGGTACCTTGGGTCAGATTCACAACACAGTATGTGTAGAAAAAAGAGTTTGGCTAGAAAAGGAGAGAAACTGAACAACAGCTAAAAGTGGCAGCAGGTTTATATAAATCTCTGTTAGCAAGTAGGCACATTGGATAAAGTGCTGGGCCCAGTCTGAGAGATTTGAATTCAAATCTAGCCTCAGGCACTTACTAGCTATGTGACCCTCAACAAATCACTTAACCTCGGCTTCAGTTTCATCATGTGTAAAATGGAAATCATAACAGTACCTACTTCACTGGGTTGTTGTGAGGATCAAATGAGAAATCTGTAAAGTGCTTAGCATAGTGCCTGACACATAGTAGGTGCTTACTAAATGCCTGCTTCCTAGTGCCCCACCCATCTGCTTTAAGGCCATTTTTAAATGTCTATGGGGGCCTATTTTCCCATGTTGACTTTTTGGCAGTCAACAAAATGACAAATCTGATGGAAGTTTTCCTTAAATTATCATATTCCTACATTACTCTCTGGCATAACGTCGTTGATGTTGGATGACAGATGCCTTGCTACTGAAGACTTTCCCACACACACTACATAAATAGGGTTTCTCTCCGGTATGAGTTCTTTGATGCCTAGTAAGGGATGAACAGTCAAAGAAGGCTTTTCCACATTCATCACACTCATAAGGCTTCTCTCCAGTATGAATTCTCTGATGTACAGTAAGGGATGAATGTATAGAGAAGGCTTTCCCACATTCATCACATTCATAGGGTTTTTCTCCAGTATGAATTCTCTCATGTACAGTTAAAGATGACTGGTTAGAGAAAGCTTTCCCACATTCATCACATTCATAGGGTTTTTCTCCAGTATGGATTCTCTCATGTTCGGTAAGAGACGAAGGGTTAAAGAAGGCCTTCCCACATTCATAACATTTATAGGGACTTTCTCCTGTATGAGTCATGTGATGCCTCATAAGTCCACTTCTACGGCTAAAGGCCTTCCCACACTCATCACATTCATAGGGTTTCTCTCCAGTATGTGTTAACTGATGTCGAGTTAGGTTACTTTTCAGGCTGAAGGCTTTTCCACATTCATCACATTCATAGGGTTTCTCTCCAGTATGAATTCTGTTATGTTCAGTAAGAGATGAATGTTTGGAGAAGGCTTTTCCACATTCATTACATTTATAGCGCTTCTCTCCCTTATGAGTTCTTTGATGTCGAGTAAGAGAAGGGTGGTCAAAGAATTTTTTCCCACATTCTTTACATTCATGGTCTCTTTCTTTAATGGGGCTATCTGTAAGACTGATTGACAACTGCTTGAAAGTGTTCTCATGGGAAAGGGATTTCTTCCATTTTTCCCCTTCTGAGTTTTCCTGATGCTTCTCCAATCTACCCTCAGACAGGAGAATTTCTTCAAATGTAGGGCTTATAGGTACTGCTGTCCCTGGTGATTCTGCTCCTTTAGAAATGTTTTCATTTTGAGTTGACTTTTGGATGTCAGGCCTACTCTCCCAGTCTGGAACCAAGAGAAAAAACAAATTAATCTATTCTTTGTGCTGTGAGAAATGAAATGCTAGTATATTAGGAAGAAGATAATGAAACAGAAAATAATGCCCACTAAATATCCATGGTATTGTCACCTCTAAAAACAATCTTGTAATCTAGAAAGAGGCTAAGAAGTGGGAGAGGAGAAATGAATAGGGAATAGAAGTAGGAAGAGGGCAGCTATATCATCAAATAAGGTGAACAGAGAGTATAAAGTGCCTATCCAGGAGTATGGTAAAGGTCACTAGAGTGTTGTGTTGAGTGCAGGTGATAGTGATAAACAGGAATAGCAAATAAATAAGAAATGGAATGTCATCAGTGAAAATGAACTTTCAGTAAGAAAGGAAAGGTAGTCTCTAGAAAGCACGAGGAAAAGAAAAGAAATGGCAAGTACGTAAGGATATACATGAAGGACAGTCATGGGTGAGACTCATACTTTTTCTTTACCCCAAAGTTGGAAGAGAACATTCTCTCACTAAACTATTATGCTGTTTCTCCCAATAAGTTCCATAGATCTAATTCTTACCCACCTGGCGAGGAATTTCTTGGGACCTCTCTCTCTCTAGCTTTCTGTAGACTGAACATCCATGGCTCTTTCCCTTGCTCCAATTTGAAGATCACATCTGGTTTAGATATAGGAAACCCTGTTTGTATAGAAGAGAATAAAACACAGCTGTTTCTTATGGAGACACAGACCTGTCAGGGATCCTCTGACAGGACTCACCTGAGTTAACTTACTAGTACTTCATCACTTCACTGTCTTTTTAAAAACATAATGCTTGATGTCTTTTGTTGCTCTTTTACATTGCAATCAACAAAGCAACCTTGTAACACTGCATCTGTGGTCTCCTACCTAGCCCCTAAGGAGAAGGGAGATCTACTTCTCTGTATTTTGGAACTAAGAATGTTTCATGCAGCTAATGTCTTTTAATACCATTTTTAACGTTATTTTCATTTATATAACTGAACTCTTTGTGTATATTGTTTTCTTGGTTCTGCTTTCTTCATTCTTCATCACTTCATATAAGCCACCCCATTTTTCTATGAATTTCTCATATCATTTCTTACAGTGATAATATTTGATTACATTCATATACTACAGTTTCTTCAGCCATTCCTCATTCAATGGACATCCACTTTATTTTCAGTTTGTTTATTTTTTATAGAAAGTCCTGCTAGAAATATTTTTACAAGGCATCTTTCTGTCACTAACTACATATATCCAACACTGGAATCACCAAGTCAGTGTTGGAAAGGCTGTGGGAAGTCAGATACCTTGCTACTGAAGACACTAATTGGAGGAAATGTGAATTAGTTAAACTGGTTTTTTTTTTTTTTGGTCTTTTTCGAGGGGGGAAGGCAGGGCAATTGGAGTTAAGTGACTTGCCCAAGGTCACACAGATAGAGTGTTAAGTGTCTGAGGCTGGACTTGAACTCAAGTTTTCCTGACTCCAGGGCTGGTGCTCTATTCACTTCACCACCTAGCTGCCCCTAGTTAAATTGTTCTTAAAAACAATCTGGAAATTATGGGAGAAAAAAATCACTAAGATCATCTTTTCTTATATAATTCTAAATTGTTTCCCAGTACTATTAGTTCAATTCATAACCCCACCAACAGTGTATAAGTGTCTCTGGTTTACCAAACCCCCCTCTGCCACTGACAATTTCTGTTTTTTATCACCTTTACTAATTTGATGGCTGTAAATTGAAACTTGAGAGCTGTTTTTCTCATTATTTATAATTGAGATATGTTTTCCATATGGTTGTTCATTTCTTCCGAAAGCTGTTCAAATCCTTTGATCCCTTATACTTGTCAGTTTTTTTCACTCATACTACATTTCTGGATCACTTTTCCCCTTCCGCAAACAAGATGCTCATGACTTTGTCATCCAGCTATACAATGTGTAATTAGGTTCCCTTTATTCCAGCCCCTACCCCCACCCCACCAACTGGTATTAGAGGCACATTATGACCCATAACAATGTCTGATCCTACCCCTGTCTACCCTGTCTCTCCTCCAATATGAACATTCATTCTGACTCAAGAGAATTTCCACAGGGTAGCAGCCTCCAACTTTCATATACATTGATCTGCTGAGCCTTTCATCCTCCCCAGACATGTTTAGTTCTGATGCAAACATAGTTTCCTCCTTTTTTTAAATTGTTTTTTTGAGAAGGCAAAGCAATTGGAGTTAAGTGACTTTCCCAAGGTCACATAAGTGTGTCAAGTGTCTGAGGCTGGATTTGAACTCAGGTCCTCCTTACTCCAGGGTTGGTGCTCTATTCACTGCACCACCTAGCTGTCCCTGTCTCCTCCTTCTGTACAAAGGAGGAGATTTTCATCTCTAGATCATTATCTCTAGTCACTTCTGTAAACTGAGGCTTTTAGACAGATTCTCTCCTAACTTTTCCATGTTCTCATTCAAGCTCTGTTCTCTGTTTATCTTACAAATGAAGAACAGGGGAAAAAAACTGACTTGATCAGTGGGTGGCAGAACAGGTACCATGCCACCTATGGGAATTACCCATATGGGATTATCTATGGTAACCAAGCCTAGCTGAAGAAATAAAACATCTTGAGGGAGAGATGAAGTAGCACATGCCAGGAAAGTCAAACCACAACCTCTCCTCAGACCCTAATAGAGATAGCTGAGGACTCAGAACTCAAGAGCCTTAGGAATAGCAGTGCCCCAAGACTATTGGCCTTGTTTCCAGCCTGTACTTTGTAGCCATCATTGAGGAAAGCAATCACTATAAAGAAAGGGCTCACTTTCCTTGGCTGACTGTCACAATTGGGAAGATAAGCCCCAACCTTGGGGAGTGACAGAACCCTCTATACAACAGCCCTGCTTCCAACCCAGCCCTCTGCAACCATCATCCCAGGAAGCAACCCCTGTAAAGATGTGATTGGGCAACTGCTTAGAAAATTCCTGCCACCAAAGTCCTTGGCATTGTCAAATGGTTTAGCATTACAAGTTGATAAGATTATCAGGAGAAATGACATTAAAGAATATTCATTATCATCAGCTTTGCTGCTATACCCTAAGGACCATGGCATCTTTCCATCTGACACTGCAGCTGAAACTTACATATATATATATTGTCTCCCCATTAGAAGAATGTAAGCTCCTTGAAAGCAGGGACAACCTTGTTTTTCTATTTGTATCCTCAGCACCTACACAGTAAGTGGCTAATAAATGCTCATTCATCCCCCCCCCCTTACTAATACTACTTTCTACACCACTATTCTAGTATTCCAGATATTAATATCACATCCTTATGAACTAGCTTCTAATAAGATACCTGGACTATTCACCAGTGTTAGGTAAGAGCCTGGCTGCTCTTTCATAGACCATGGAGTAATTAACAACTGTGGTCCAGCACAGTTGTCTTTCTATCTTAAACAAACATTTTTTCTTCCCTCTGCTGTTTATCTCTGCCTAGAGTAAGAGTTTAAGGAAGCCTGAATTCCTGGGTCCCAGAAAGGAAACTGAGGTTGCATTACACACATCCTGTAATTTTTTTCAGCATTTAGGCAGTGTCTCCAATCTAACCAGGTTTCCCCACATTCAATACACTTGTAAGTGGTCTTTTCACCTCCCACAAGAACATCTATTTCATCTGTCAACTCTTCCCTCATTTTCCCTCCTTTTTACTTTCGTTCTTTCCTCTGCCTGGAGAAGTTCTTTTTCTCTGTTTTCTTCTTGTTTATTCCCCAGCCTGTCCAGGACATTTTTTTGATACTTAGTCCTCTAAGTTTTTTTTTCTTGCTTCTTCCCCACTCCCTTTCACCAGATACCTTTCTTCTTCTTTTTTTTTTTTTAAAGCAATCGGGGTTAAGTAACTTGCTCAAGGTTACACGGACAGTTATTTCTGGGTGTGGTGCTGAGTGTCTGAGCCCGGGATTCGATCTCCAGGTCATCCCAACACTGGAGCCGGTGCTCTTACTCACTGAGCCACCTGGCCACCCCTAAGCAATTGGGGTTAAGTAACTTGCTCAAGGTTACACGGCCAGGTGTTTCTGGGTGGGTGCTATGTATCTGAGCCCGGGATTCGATCTCTAGGTCTTCTCAACACTGGAGCTGGTGCTCTTACTTGCTGTGCTACCTGGCTGTCCCAATACCTTTTTTCTTAAACTAGTAACCCCCTGCTTTGCATCAGTCCATGCTTTCAATCCAGATCTTTTTAGGGACTCTATCTAACAATGCTTTTCCTTGAAGTGGATAGTATAGAGATATAATCTTTCCCACCCTAAAAAGCTTTTGAGCAGGCATTGGAAATTCTGAGGATTGTAGATTCAGATTCTTGTTGTCATAGGGACATTATGAGGTAGTTTTTAATCTCTTCTCTCAGAGCTCAATCTCAAAACCCAAATCTCCCATCAAAGTGAGGGTAGTGCTGTCTGCAAGTACCCTAGATCACTATATTGGAAACATGATCTTGGACTAGATCAGTATGGGCACTTCGTGGGGACCTCCCTATTATCCTTTGTGGTAAGTTTCCCTTGCCTCTACTCATGAGGGTGTCATGTACCATCTGGAGCATAGCTCCACCTCCAATGATGAGCTGGATGGCTCAGGTTTCTATACCAAAAACATTCAAATGCTCAAAAAATTAAATGCAAATTAAAATAATTGTGAAATATAACCTTAAGCCTATTCCACTGATAAAGATGGCTCTTGGTATGCTCTACAATGCCCTGGCTAAAATGCCTACCTAGTTACTCTCTTTTGTTTTGGCCTAGACCGTGGCAGCATGGGCGTCATGGTCTTCATAGTGCTAGAAAGCTCCAAAGCCACAGGAGAGACCAAAAGTGGCATGACAAACAATACAAGAAAGCTCATTTGGGCACTGCCTTGAAGGCCAACCCATTTGGAGGAGCATCTCACTCAAAAGGAACTGTCTTGGAAAAAGCTGGTGTGGAAGCCAAGCAACCCAATTATGCCATCAGGAAGTGTGTGAGAGTCCAGCTGATTAAGAACAGCAAAAAAAAAAAAAATCACTGCCTTTGTTCCCAATGATGGCTGCTTGAACTTTATAGAAGGAAAACGATGAAGTTTTGGTTACTGGATTGGGTCGAAAAGGTCATGTTGTTGGTGATATTCCTGGAGTCTGATTCAAAGCTGTAAAAGTTGCAAATGTTTTTCTTCTGACCTTGTACAAAGGCAAGAGGGAAAGACCAAGATCATAAAAATTGTATGATGTCTTTGTCATAGTAAAAAATTTTCATGTAAAAATAAAATGCCTACCTATACCTGTTAGGCCCTAATTACAAGAGCTCCAGACTGCTCATCCCTTAACCACTTGGGTGGCTCCAGCTTCTCTAGAAGGGAAGTCATTCAAATACTTTCCCTTAGGCAAGTCTGCTTCTCAGCTACTTACACAAAACAAAACAAAACAAACAAAAACACCCAAGCAGCTGATGCTAATACAATTATTCCTCAAGACTGCCTAGGCCAAACACTCTAAAGAGACCAGAAAAGGGGGACTGCCTTCCAGGGAAATGCTAATTCCAGCCTGGACCCACTAGTACAGACTCACCAGAATTCTACCACTAGAATCCAAGGTCAGTTTGTCGTGCCCTGTACATACCCCCTCCCTTCCCCCTTGCTCCCCAGCCTTCTCTTTCCATGTGGAGACTACAAGGAGAACAGAACATTTTCATACCAAAATCTGATCAGGGTTTCCATTGCAGTTGTGGACAACTGACTGGTATCCATGAATCAGATGTCCAAACAATGTCCAGCGCATAATGAACACTCTCTGATATCCCTTGCCGGGAAGAGAGTTTCATAAATACTTATGTCCTAAGCTTTTCATTGAATTCTGGCCACACTAAGTCCCAGCATAGACTTATTTTCAGCTTCTCTTCAGAGCACAGAATTATTCTCTCCTAAATCTTCTAACCAACACTAGTATTCCAGTCTTTTATTCTGTTTGCACTAAGTAACTACTCCAAGATCTGTCTTTACAAGCCAGGATCTAGTATCCTTCAAGATATCTGCACTGGTTACCAACTTGAGGAAACTTATAGACTGGGAGATTAACTAGAAATTGTAAAGAGTTGTACACAAAGTTCACCTTCCATGAGCAATTTGTTTGCCTTACATTAGAGTTTTCAATCCTAACACTTTTGTTCTGTAAGAGAAGAGAAACAGAGAATCATTGTCTCACACTTGGGTTCCAAACACTTAATTTCCAAAGTACAAGATGGAGGAAAAAGATCGGGACGGTTTAGTAGCCTGAAAGCTCAGGATGAATCAGCCATGTGAGATGGTAACCATGAAAGATGATCTGAAGATAGGGCTGGTGATAATCTTGCTGTATTTTGTCCTGGTCTGGCCACTGGCAGGATATAATTCAGGAAGGATACTGATAAAGTCGGGAGCATCTAGAGGAGGACAGTCAGGACAGTGAAGGGCTCTGAGGTCACACAATGTGACTGATTAAAGGAAACAAAGATCTTTGCCTGGAGAAGAAAAGATTTGGGCACTGGGAAGAGGGAGCAGAGAGAAGGAATACTGGTGTGACCTGACTTCAAGTATTTGAGGGGCTTTCCCATGGAACAGAGCATGGCTCCATGGATAGAAACAGGACTAACAGATGGAAGGTGGCAAAGAAGAAAATTTAGGCTCAAAATAAGAGAAACCCTCCTAATAGAACTCTCCAAAAGCAGACTGGATAACCTTGGAAGGTGGGGGGCTTCCCTCAGGGAGGATCTTCAAGCAAAAGCTGAGTGGCTACTCATGTGGCTAGAACATTCTGAACGGCTTTCAACTCTGAGATTCTGTGAATCAAATAATATTAGAGCTGGAGAGAACTAAGAGATCATCTAATTCAACCACCACTGTTGGAAAGAAAGCTTAGGGTAAGAGAGGTAAAGGGACTTGGCCAGGGTCAAATGGTTAACAATTAGAGGATGAGACTTGAACTCAGGCCTCCTAACTCTTCTTCCCCCTACACCAGGAGTAGAAAACCTTTGGCCTTCAGGCCACATGTGGCCCTCTAGGTATCTCAAGTGCAGCCCTTTGACTGAATCCAAACTTCATAGAACAAATTTGTTTGGATTCAGTCAAATGGCCACACTTGAGGACCTAGAGGGCTACATGTGGCCTGAAGGCCCAGGTTCCCCACCCCTGCTAAGCTGCCTCCCTATCCAAAAAGGATATGATAGGAAAGCCCAGAAGGAGTTGTGGTAACTTCTGAAGAAGGTTCAGGCTTATTTTTCCAGAAAGCAGATATGTGCACTCTTATCTTAGGTGAAAGCCCTTGACCTGTAGAAGAAGAGGACAAGGAAGTTAATAGTCTTAGGACCAGCATAATGAACCTTCTTAGTTTCAACATAAGATGTACATCATTTTCACCTGTTAAGGAAGAAAAAAAATGCTTTGTTTCTTGACCAAAAAAAGATTTGATATCTCTGAACCAGAATTCAGTTCAGAAATTCAGAGGCTCCATGGTTTTTACCAGTTCTCTCTGATACCCTGACAACTTCAGAACTGCTATACTTGGCAAACCAGTCCCCTCCTCTGCCTCACTTCTTGCCTGGCTTATTTCTTCATAGGTTCCACTTGCCTTCACTTTCTTTATATGGCATACTTGTTATCAGTCCTAGGTCATATTACCTTTCTTTCTCTACTTAGTCTGGTTTTGAGATTAGGATGTTTCCATTCTATTTGAGGTCTAGGCTCCATGTGAAATTACCTTGCCATTACAACTACCCTCCTTCACCTTTACTTCTGGTTCCCTCCCTTTAGAAATCTTATTTTTCTATACTACCTTCTTTCTCCACAGCTCTTGATCTAAGTACTATAGTTTCCCTAACGGTCTACTGGATATTGTTCTACCTAACGTCTGCCTGAGTAGTTCTTGGAAGGTTGGGCCCTTGTTTTGCTGACCCTCCACTTCTGAATTCAATAGGTGACTCCTTTTCCTCCTGCATGCCTCTTCTCTTTACCTTTTGGCTCACCACTTCTAAATCCATGGCATCTACCTTGCAGCTCTTCTTCCTCATATTATTCTGGATGCATTCAGACCTCTTGAGGTCCTCATCCTTTCCAGGACCCCACCCTTCACTTGGTCCCAGAGCAAACAATAGGACCTCATGCTCACCTTCAGAGTTACACAGCCAACACTGCTGTTTCAAAGCTGTTCCTACAGGTATCTGTTACATGACTATACTTAAGACATGCTGTCACAGTGAGACATAATAAATCTGCATTCACTACTATTTAGCAAAAAGAATTTCCTTAATTTAAGATAGATTCTGAAGCCCAAGGAGAAACCATCCTTACCCAGTGAGATGAGGTTTCTATAGTTCTCCAGCATCACATCTTTGTACAGGTTCCTCTGAGTAGGGTTCAGTTGCCCCCATTCCTCCTGGGTGAAGTTTACAGCTACATCCTTGAATGTCACTGATTCCTGAAATACAAACACATTTTTGCTCACCCATAGAACCTTTTCTACCTAATGGGAAAGTGTGAAAATAAGAGCATCTGGAAGAACTGATGGGCTGGATAGAGTGGTTCTGATGATAGTGAGAACTCTGAATAGGAGAGAAGTTGGAGAATTTGACCTGAGATAGGAAGGTATCTTTTCCATGTTCATATGCTTATCACTAAGCTCCAATGAGGATAAGCACTAGTCAAAAAAAGCCCATTTTGTCCTTAGTCCTACATCCACAAGGAGGGGGGGTCAAAGAGACAAAGAAGTTCCATGATGATGAGGAGAAAAGTGTTGTAATGTTAATGGGATTTGAAGATCTTCCAAGCCCTTGATTGGCAAGTAAACAGGTATTTAGCACTTAGTTTCAAGTTAAGTATATCAAGCCTCTGTTAAAGACACAAAAGGATTGAATCCCTATTGCTGATGTAACAGGAAGGAGCTAATACTATATATATATATATATATATATATATATATATATATATATATATAT
>NW_027187378.1:23894004-23938847 GCF_028583685.1 Petaurus breviceps papuanus | reverse complement strand
ATATATATATATATATATATATATATATATATATATATATATATATAGGGAGGTGCTAATACCATATATAAGGAAGAGCACTAGCTGGACAGTCAGAACTTCTTGAAGAACTTCTTGGAGCAAGCCACATGGAGGCTGGAGAAAGTGATTTTGATTTTGAGAACAGAGCTTCCGCTGAGACTTTTCTTCTGGGAAATTCTGCAGATTCTTCTTCTGGGAACCAGGCTGAGGAGATACCGTGAGTGAGAGAGGAGGATCCCTGCTTGAGGGAACCTGTTTTGTTGTGAAGGCTTGGGAATATGGGTGTTCACTGCATTAACCAGGTGTACCAACTTTGTGGCTACTGTAATGACTTTGGTTTTCTGGTATTTGAATAAAGGCTTTGGTTCTATCCTCCAAGTGGAGAGCCTGTTACATTTTGTGATTCACAACTATACCAGCATATTCATAACCACCGTGGGTATTGTGAATATTACATTATTGTTACAAGTGTCTACACTCTGGAAACTGAAATTTCATTTAGAAAAGAAGAAAACTCAGCTCACCCGGGCTTTGGTTAGCAGGGACACAGTAGCCATTCCCTCCTCTTCTGCAGTCCTCTCCTGGAAAAAGGCAGAGTTCTGAGAATGCAGGCCTAGAGGAGGAGAAGAGGGGCAATGATCATATTTTGGAGCTTCCAGATTTACCAGGCTAGAAATATCTAAATAACTGAAGCATGTGATTTCCCTATCTCTCCAAACTCTTCAAAGGAGGCCAAAGGTAGCCCAGGCACAGCAGTCTTGCTCCTTCCAAGATCAAAGAGATCAAAGAAAGGGGAAAAGAACCCTTATGTACAAAAATATTCAGATCAGCTCTTGTGTAGTGGCAAAGAACTGGAAACTAAGGGAGTGTTGATCAACTGAGAAATAGTTGGACAAATTATGGTAGAAGAATGTTATGGAATGTTGTGTCATAAATAATGGAAGGGACAGTTTCAGAGGAATTTGTGAAGACTTAGATGAACTGATACAGAGTGGTCAGAGGATAATACAATAGCAACAAAAATATTGCAAAACCAACCACTGAAGTGGTGCCCAACCACAATTCCAGAAGACTGATAATGAAGGGTGCTACCCATGTCTGGGCAGAGATGGAATGGATTCAAGATACCAAATGAATTAATATATTTTTAGACATGGCCAACACTGGAATTTGATTTGTCTGACTGTATATTTTTTAAATGGGTTTTGTTTTTCTTCTTTTTTCGAAGTGGTGGGGAGGAAGTGGAAAAGGGGGGGAAAGCTTGCTAACTGAAAAACATATGAAAATTTAGGAAATATAAAGAAAAGCAAAGATACACTGCTCCCACAAAGTGGCTCTTATGTTGATTGTGTCTGTCTCATAGCACATCACTAGATGGATCTGTTTTTGTCAGGAAACACGATGGAAATGAATAGTTCTGACCCCAGCGCTGTATGATACAGAACATAACAGCCAAAATCTATGTGACTTATTCACCTGCTCCTTTAATATTTCCATTCTCTTTCCTGACTCATGGAGTTAACAGAAACCACCACTCTGTACAAGCAGGGAGGTAGGACCTCGTTATGGTTCTGGGCATCCTGTGGAGCAGAGAACCTAGCCTGGGGCGTCCCACCACCTTGGACTGACTCCCGCCTCCGCCGCGGACAGACTGAGCGACTCTGGGCAGGGCTTGCCGTGTCTGCCTCAGTTTCCTGATGTGTCAAATGTGGGTCCTCAAGCCCCCGACCTGCCCAGTGTCTGCAGATCCCACAGTCCCTGAACGCCCCCACAGACAGGCCTTTACCTCCGACCGGAGACGGTCCGGACAAACTGCTGTTCTTCAGGTCCGATCCTGAGTTATGAGGCCACAACCGAGCTCTCTCTAGAGCCCCAGGTAGCTTTTCCTCGGGTGCCCAGACTGCCAGGAGCAGCCGCTACAGGGGGATTCTGGGGGATTGAGTCTGAGGGCAGGAGTCTGCGTGGCTCTATGCTCTCTGGGAAATGTAGTCCGGGACTTCCATCTGCGCAGCCGCAGTGAGTGAACTTTTAGATGGGGGGGGGGGGCGCTTCTTGGTTGCCATAGTAACCACCTCCATAGCAACTCCAAGAAAAGAACCTCTTGGTAGTTGTAGCTCTCGGTGTCACCTTTCTCCTTACTACTGAGG
Organism: Petaurus breviceps papuanus; assembly: GCF_028583685.1. Classification (NCBI taxonomy): domain Eukaryota; kingdom Metazoa; phylum Chordata; class Mammalia; order Diprotodontia; family Petauridae; genus Petaurus; species Petaurus breviceps. The sequence goes on along the minus strand of NW_027187378.1, from coordinate 23,936,679 downwards.
AGGGGCCCAGCGGGGTCCCATTTGTCATCCGGCTGTGGGCCCAGACAGTAGGTGAGGTTTTTTAGGGGTAGCTGAGCGGAGATCGGGAGACGAAGCTGATCCCTTTGCCTAAAATTTTATCCAGGGCAGGACTTGACCTATTCCGTCTTAAACCTTTGCTTTCAGCAAATTATGCGAATCATGTTTACTAGCTTTTTTTTGTTCAAGTTTTATTAATGTCTTGTTTTTATATGACAAACATTTACAGATCATTCCCACTTCATCCAAGTTCAGCGGATAGAGCCCTGGGCCTCAAGGTGGAAGGACAAGTTCACCTTTGCCTCAGCTCAGTCTCTCTGAGCAAGATAGAAGTTGTAGAAAATGGAGCCACTTCTTACAGGAACAGATCAATGTATTTAACTGTGACTGTGTGTTTTACTCTTGTTATGCAAACAAAAATGATTTTGGGGTGGGGTGGAAAGCAATCAGGGTTAAGTGACTTGCCCAGGGTCACACAGTAAAGTGCCAAATGTCTGAGTGAGGATTTGAACTCAGGTCCTCCTGACTGCAGGGTCCGTCCTTTACCCACTTCAACAGCTTGCTGCCCCAGAGACAAAAATAATTAAGAATACGTATTTAAATATTTAACTGAGTAGGCTATGTGTAATCTACAGACAGTACCCAAGGGAACTTGACCCCAGAGCTTTTAGGAATGCACAGTTCAGTTTGGTTATTGACTGCTAGGTATTGCTCCTGCCTTGGGGAAAAATAGTTTAGAAAACCTAACACAGAAAGGGATGTGGAGCTTGTCTCAAAGGTGGTGCTGAATTTGCTGTGAAGGGAGAACCCTTTCCTCTTTCCCACAGGCTGCTGGCTGAATTTTTGCATAGTCCTGAGGTGGAAACCTTGACTTGTGTTCCAAACCTTCCTCTGACTTTTCACAGAAGCTGCCAGGTCTTGTATAAGCCTGACTATAGTTGCTTGAAACCAAAACTACTTCCTTCTGAATGCTTGCAGTACGTTTCTTTGATGTAGGAAATTTAGATTTTTGGTTACTACACTCCTAGGGCTTCTCCTTTTGGTGTTTCAGGAGTTAATCAGATTTGTTCTATCATTACTTTGCTCTCTGATTCTACATCTGGACAGTTTTCCTTCATGATTTCTTGAAATAAAGTGTCTAGCTTTTTTTTTTCTTTCAGTATTTTATTTTATTTTTAAAATTTCAGCATCATTCATTTATTTTTAAATGGTTATCCCCATTTTATTTTTAAAATTTTCCTATCTTTTTTATTTTTTTAGTTTACATCATTCATTTCCACAAGATTTTGAGTTACAAATTTTCTCCTCATTTTCCCTACCCACCACCACAAAACAACAATCCCACTGAATATCCCCTCCTCCAATCTGCTCTCTCCCATATTTTCCCCTGCCCCTCCTTTGACTTTCCAGTAGGGCACGGTGTATCTCAATGCCCCAGTGCCTGTATCTCATTTCCCAGTTACATGTAAAAAATATCTAATAATAATAATAATAATATGTATATATATTTAAACATTTGATTTTAAAACTTTGGATTCCAGATTCTTTCCCTTCCTCCCTCATCCCTACCCTCACTGGGAAGATAAGCAGTTCAATATAGGTTGTACATGTGTAGCTATGCAAAACATTTCCATAGTGGAAATATTGTGAAAGACTGACTATATTTCCCTCTGTCCTATCCCACCCCTCACTTGTTCTATTCTCTTCTTTGATCCTGTCCCTTTTCAAAAGTAGGTGCTTCCAACTTCCCTCCCCCCAGCCTGCCCTCTCTTCCATCCTCCTCCCTCTCATCCCCTTCCCTCCTACTCTCCTGCAGGGTGAGATACCCTATTTAGTGTGTATGTAATTCCCTCCCTAAGCCTAATTCAATAAGAATAAGGTTGACCTATTCCCTTTTGCCTTCTTGGTCTTTCACTCCATTGTGACCATTTTCCCTTGCCTCTTCTGTATGAGATAGTTTACCCCATTCTGTCTCTCCCCATCTCCTCTCATTATATTCCTCTCTCCCCTCTTAATTTCACCATTTAAGTATCATCCCTTCCTATTCAATTGGTCCTGTGCCCTCTATCTATGTATACCTGTACACACATATACACACATTCATATATGTTTTCATACACCCATATACCCTACTATATAGACATATATATGTATGTATATGTGTATACATACATATACATTTCTATTTCCTTCAACTATGCTCATACTGAGAAAAGTTTCATAAGTTACAATTATCCTTTTTCCATGTAGGAATGTAAATAGTTCAACTTTGATAAGTTCCTTATGATTTCTTTTTCCTGTTTACCTTCTCATGCTTCTCTTGCTTCTTTTATCTGAATGTCAAATTTTCTATTCAACTCTGGTTTTTTCATCAAGAATGCTTGAAAGTCCTCTATTCCATTGAATGACCATATTTTCCCCTGAAACATGATAATCAATTTTGCTGGGTAGGTGATTTTTGGTTTTAATCCCAGCTCCTTTGACCTCCAGAATATCATATTCCAAGCCCTTTGATCCCTCAGTGTAGAAGCTGCCAGATCCTGTGTTATCCTGATTGTGTTTCCACAATATTCAAATTGTTTCTTCCTGGCTGCTTGTAATATTTTCTCCTTGATCTGGGAATTCCGGAACCTGGCTATAATATTCCTAGGAGTTTTCTTTTTGGGATCTTTTTCAGGAGGTGATTAGTGGATTCTTTAAACCTCTATTTTGCCCTCTGGTTCTAAAATATCAGGGCAATTTTCCTCGAGAATTTCTTGAAGGATGATTTCTAGATTGTTTTTTTTTGGTCATGGCTTTCAGGAAGTCCAATAATTTTTAAATGATCTTTCCTGGATCTATTTTCCAGGTCAGTGGTTTTTCCAATGAGATATTTCACACTGCCTTCTACTTTTTTCATTTGTTTGAATCTGTTTAATAGTATTTTGATTTCTCATAAAGTCACTAGCTTCCATTTGCTCCAATCTAATTCTGAAGGAATGATTCTCTTCAGTGAGCTTTTGAGATTCTTTTTCCATCTGGCAAATTTGACTTTTTAAGGCATTCTTCTCCTCATTGCCTTTTTGAGCCTCTTTTGCCATTTGAGTTAGTCTATTTTTTAAGGTGTTATTTTCTTCAGTCAGGTTGTTGACTCTCATTTCATAATTTTCTTGTATGGTTCTTATTTCTCTTCCCAATTTTTCCTCCACTTCTCTTATTTGATTTTCAAAATCCTTTTTAAACTCTTTTATGGCCTGTAACCAGCTGGAATTTTTCTTGGAAGCTTTTGGTGCAGGAGTTCTGACTTCTCTGTCTTCCTCCTTTCCCATTCTTTGCTCCTTTTTGTCCCCAAAATAGGAATCTAAGGTTTGACTGCTGTGCTTGCTTTGCTTCCTTTGCTTGCTCACGTTGCCACTCAATTACTTGACTTTTGAGCCTTTTGCCACAGTAGAACTCTGTTACCAGAAACAGGAGATTTATCCCAAATGCTGAAGGCTCCACACACTCTGCCAAACTGTTCATACACCCCAGGACCTCCACTCTAGACAGCAATCCATATCCAAGCAGGTTAAAGCAAGAGTGATTACCCCTCAGACTGGTTGCTTGGTCCCCCTGCAATCTGCAGACTAGGAGCTCTGAAGCAGCCACCTGGCAGGAGGCTGCATGCCGTGGAGCCTCAGGTGCTTTTTGCTCTGGGGGCAAAGGCTGACCACACTCCCAAACTCTCAGGTCCCAAAGTCCACACTGCATTGACCTCTCACTTTGTCCTTAGCATCTATGGGTTGATAATTCTGGAAACCGCGACAGCTGCTGGTGATCTGAAGTCCCTCCAGCAGATGGCTGATCAGCCCGCCTGGATGCTAAAACCTCAGGCTTTGAGCATGGCTGAGCTTGGCTCCCAGAGTGCTGTGCTGGTCTCTTACTGCCGGCCTGTCCTCAGAGGGAGGTTAGCTTATCTGTGTCATTTTGTGAGTTCTGTAGCTCCAAAGTTTGTCTAGAGTAATTTTTTACATGAATTGGAGGAGGTGGGAGTGGGAGCTTTGAGGAAGTCCTGTTTCTATTCTGCCATCTTGACTCTGCCCCACCCCCCCACTTTTTTTTTTAATAAAAATTTTTAGAGTGTCCAGTGATTAGAAATTATTTCTCTTTGACCTGTTTTCTAGGTGAGTTGTATATATCCTATGCCTTAAATTTTCTTCTGTTTTTCCAATCTTTTGATTTTTTTCCAATATCTCTCTCTGTCTTATGGGGTCTTTGATTCCTGTTTGTTCTATTCTAGTTTCCAGGGAATCCATTTCTTTTTTTTTTTTTAAGCAATAGGGGTTAAGTAACTTGCTCAAGGTTACACAGCCAGTTATTTCTGAGTATCTGAGTATCTGAGCCGGTCATCCTGACACTGGAGCCAGTGCTCTTACTCTCTGAGCCACCTGGCCGCCCCTAAGCAATTGGGGTTAAGTAACTTGCTCAAGGTTACATGGCCAGGTGTTTCTAGGTGGGTGCTAAGTGTCTGAGCCCAGGATTCATCTCCAGGTCCTCTCGACACTGGAGCCGGAGCTCTTAATTGCTGTGCTACCTGGCCACCCGGGAATTCATTTCTTAAGTAAGATTTAACACTTTCTCTTCTAAGCTACTAATTCTTCTTTCCATTCTTTCTTCCAGAGTTTTTCTTTCTTTTAATCTCTTGCTTCATTTCTTCTTGGTGTAACAGGGGTTTGGCACACATGGAAAGCTTCTCAGCTTGATCAGTTGATAGAGCTTCTCCAAGTGGAGGACACTCGGGAGATGGCTTCTGGGAGAATTGTGAGGAGCAAAGGAAGTGCCTAGAAGGGACTGTGGAGCATAGATGGATGTTCTATAGCTGCTTCTGGTAGGCTCACCATATGGTTGAAAAGAGCCTTTCTGAGCTGGCTGCACAGCAGGAACTATAGCCATCTTCAAAAAAAGCCTCACATGTACCAGGTCCCTGTTGCATACATATTCATGTAGTCCTTGTAGAAAAGCCATTTTTTTCCTTTGAGTCTCTGCCTGTAGTTGTTACAGTTAGATTTGTGACACTTTTTTTTTTTATGTTTATGGGTATTTTCTTTGGCTTACTCATCTTTCCAGCTTTAGTTTCTGAATTGGGCTTTATGCCAGGGCCAGTCAGCCCTGCTTGATCTCACCTCAAATTCCCTCAGTTCTTGTGGTGACCTCCACTTCCTGAGGTTAGGTCCTCTATCCTCCCAGTACCCCTCATCTTTAAAATTTAGGGCAGTGGATTGTCAGGGTGCTCTGTGGGTCCCTAGAACAATGTTAGGGACTTCAGAGATTGTGGTCCTGGGCTGTCCAGGTCTGAGTGCTGGGTCACTATTCTGATTCACTGTCTGTGGCTACACTCTGGGGCTTCTAAGGTTCCCACCCTGTGCCTTGGTAACCAAATCTGGCCTTTCTTAGGGAAGCCCTCCCTTTGTAGTGCCTCTAGATAGAAATTCTTATAGGCTCTATATATCCTGTCTCAAAAGCAGCACTGACTTCGTTGTGAGGTTAGGAGTCTTTCCTTTTGCCTGGAGGTTGCTGGCTAAATTTTTGTGATGTCCTGGGATGAAAAATGTCACTTACCTTAGTTTTTCATTGGATTTCTCAAGCAGTCTTTAGTTTGGAGTGAACTTCAGGTTTTAATTAGGTATGTGGGCATTTGGCCGTCAGTCTCCTGTTCAAATGGCCATTTTGTTTAGAAGTTTCAGGTGTGACTATGGTGCTACCACCATGAACCCTCTCAGAAAACCAAAAGCTCTGATGGCTTTTCTCATTCTTCCTAACTTCTTTGCAGTACTGGATACTGCTGACCATGTTACCCTCTTGGATTCTCTCTCCTCATTAAGTTTTCATGACACTGTTCTCTCTAGGTTCATTTTCTACCTATTTGATGTTTCCTTCTTGGGCTGTTTTGCTGGATTAACATCCATATTCCACCTCCTGTCAGTATGCCCCCAAAGTTCTGTCCTGGGCCCTTTTTTCTTCTCTTTCACTTGGTGACCTGAAAAGCTCTCAGGGGTTCAATGATTATCGCTGAATAGATGATTCCCAGATGATACCCAGCCCTAGAGAGACTCCTGAGAGTTAATTTAACATCACCGATTGCCTATTGTACATTTTGAACTAGATGTCCCATGTTTATCTCACTCATTTATCTTTCTCCCCAAATAAACTTAAACCTTTTCCCCTGACCTCTTCTCTTTCCTATTTTCTTCTTTTTTGCCTTATTTCTTTCAAGGTCACCAACATCCTTCCAGTCTCTCAGATTCACAAATTAGTGTGTTGTTCAAAAAGGTTTAAGAGACATAATTTCTGGGTGATTTATTCATTTTCTTAATGATGCCAGCATTTTATTAAAAGGATGATAATTTGTCTGTCTCTTCTTAGACCAAAGACCCCTCATGGTGATGGGATCACAGTTATATGCTTAGAAGAGGAGGTGCTCCTGAGGCTCAGAATCAACTCTGATTGACAACAATCAGTGAGAGAATGAATATTACAATGAGAAGTTGGGCTATATTACAATGAAGATCTTGGGGTACATGACATGGGTCACCCAAATCTTGGTCAAAGGGACTTATCAATTTCTGTATCACCTATTTGACAAAAGGGAGAATCAACACCTCCTAGATCTGTCTGTGCAAACACATTGAGCAGGAGTGCACCTATTAGCCCAAACTTAGAATTTCTTTTACTATCTTTGATTAGATCTTGGCCTGAGTACATCTTTGAAAGAGATTTCCCACACTGGTGGATTTCTGGATGAGGAAGTATAAAAGGAGAAAAGCCTTGGTCCTAATACAAGAATTAGTCATTAACTACAAAAGAGAAATAACTATTTCTCCTCTTAGTGCTACACTTGATTTCTCAGTCTTCCCACCCCAATTAACCAATTGGGTGCTAAATTTTGTTGATTGTACCTCCACCCTAATTCTCAAATCTCACCTGTTCTCTTTACTCACAGTGCTACCCCCCAGTCCACTTCCTTATCTTCTCTTGCCTGGACTCTTGTAATAGCCTTGTAATGGGTAAGCTGAATCAAAGCTCTTCCCTTTCCAATTCATCTCCCACATATGATTCTCCTTAATTGACCATGTCAATTCTCTGTTCAATAAACTTCAGGGGTTTTCTGTTGCCCCTAAGATAAAAAACAAGCTCCTCTGTTGCTTTTTAAAGTCCTTCTGAATGGACTCTAGTGTCTTTCTGGATCTATTTCACATTTTTTTTGTCCAGCCAAAGGACCACAGGACATTTCATTTGCTGTCTCTGTACTTTTGCATAGATTGGAATATACTCCTGCCTTACTTCCACCCCTTAGATTCCTTAGCTTCCTTCAAGGTTCAGCTCAAGTACCACATCCTATATAGGGTGTTTTTTCCTGATATCCTTTAGCTGCAAATGGCTCTCAGCTCAAGTTGTTCATATACATATACATATATGTTACTTCCCAAGAGAACTTAAGCTCCTCAAAGGCATAGACTATTTAATTTTTGTATCCTCAGTGCCTACCACATGGCAGTCATTTAATAACTTTTATTTATTTGAATTGACCCTAAGCATGTCACTTTAGCTTTTTGAGTTTCAGATTGTTCATCAGCAAAATGGGCACCTCATAGGATCTTTGGGAGGATCAAATGAGATAATATGTGTAAGCAGTAGATGGCTTTGGGGAGGGAAGCAATTATTTTTAATCCACTCAACCTACAGATCTATCTGAGTATGCTCAGACAACTAGCTACCCATGTATTGTTGAAGTTATGATTTTATTTTAAACTTACCTCAGCGCAAAATATGGTATCTGCCATTAAAAAAGGGAAAATACTCTCCCTCAACTGCCTTCCTTTTAGTTCCCTGAATATTGCTGTTCTTACTAGCTTGGGATTTTGTCTCTAGGAATGTCTAGATTCCAAATTTATTGACAGGTTTTCTCTCCCCCTCTCCTTTTGCCCAAAGGTTATAAATTAGCTCCAAATATCATGTCTTTTGAATACAAGGAACAATTATTTTCTCTTTATTTTTAGGTATCACATAAAACACGGAGGTGTATGGGGTGTTTGGAGAGGACTAGCACTTCTGGTGTGAGGGCTTGCCAAGTCCTTTTCAGGGCTGCTCATCCGCCTTTGGTGTCCACCTGGCACTCAACTCTCACCTGTGGTTCCAAGAAGCTGTAGCATGTGCAGTTTTACCCTGGTAAAACCTTCTTGGCAGACAGGCTAAACTAGGTTGAAGGAAACCAACTAGCCTCAGATCTGTTGGTGAGTTAGGGAGGGGTTTACCCCAAGCATGTGAAGACTTTCCCTGGTGGAATGGTCTGATGAGTACAATTTGACCCAAAGGTCACAAAGGCAACTGAAGCAGGCACTGTGGAGCACTTAGGTTTTGGTTAGACATTGAAGATAACAAGGTCATCCACTGTATCCTCGGTTGTTGATAGTTGTCTTGACTTTTGTCTTGCCACTGGTCTCTGGAGGACAGAGTGAGGCTGACAACCTTGTGCAACTTTGCCTCGCTTAAATTCAATTCATACACAAGCCAAGACATCACCCTGTGATGTCAATGGTCCTCTTCAAAATGAAAGATGAACAACAACAAAACACAGACAGAGCTTAGCATTTCTATTGACCATTAGGGTACAAATTGAACATAAGAGATAAAGAGCAAAAAAACTTGCCTACCAACCTAACCCAAAAAGGGACCAGGTTTTGGTAGGAGGTGGGATGGGATGATCACAGGTTTAGTTCTCTACTTTTGGCAAGTTCTAAGTGTTGATATAGCTCCTCCAGGTGGCGGCTTGAGGTCTCTCCTCTTTTTGCCCCTGCATTTGACTCCTTCCCTTCCTTCTTGGGATCTTGCAACAGTCTCTGCTTGCTTGGCGTCTTGGTCTTATCTCCCTCCCTCCCACCCCACTCCGAAACCCCCCATTAAGGTTAGTGTCACTCTGGGATAGTTTACTCTCAGCACCTAATCCCCTCCTGCTAGTAACACAGTCCTCCTGTAGACAACTACTGTCTCCACCTTGGCTCTCAGTTTAAGCCTCTTAGAGGGGCTCCAAAACGTAGTTTGCATCAGCATAGTGCCCACTTTAAAGCTCTATATCAAGAATTCTTAAATTAGGGTCCACTGATCCCTGCCACGAGAGGCTATGGATAGACTGGGGAGGAGTCTGTGAATTTAGCTGAAAAAAAAAATACATCTTTATTTTCACTAGCCTTTGGTTTCTTTAGTAATTCTATGTATTTTATATAATGAATTACCATTCTGAGACGGGGGTCACTAGATCGTCAGAGTGGTCCATGACACAAAAAAATGTCCTGTTTAATATAAATATTATCACTATCATAATTTATCATCACAATCATAATTTTTATATGTAATTACTATAGCTGGTAACTGGAGGAGCCCGCACACAGCTGAATAAAAGTTGAATAGAAAGCACCGCCAGCCTACCCACATGGCTCTCCAAAACGTACTAGATTTCAAAGGTACCGCGCTACTCTGAGCCAAGGACTTTCGCCACTTCCGGTCTGTTCCTTTTCGTCAATTCCTTGGGTCCTTCTCCCGGCTCCAGGCTCGGGGTCCTAATCTCATCATCTTGTAGTTGACCTAAGATGAGCCAGATTGCGACGGTCCTAGGGACCGTCCCTGGAGTCCTGGCGTGAGAGGGTGGGTGGGTGGGGGAACACTGCTGGATGGCTAGGCCCCGCGGGGAATGAGTAAGGGTCCTTCGGTCCCCGCCCCCCTCGTCTGCCGGGCGCCTCTCCAGAGAGAGCTTTTCTCTCAGGCACTGTGTAGTCTGGTAGGGGGCGGAGCCTGACGCTATTCCGGCCGCGCAGAGATGGCGGCGGCCGTGGTTGTCCGGGCGGGCAGCCGGCTTCCCGTGTCATGGGCTTCGGGGACAGGTGAGGCCCTTTGAGGTTGGGCACTGGGCGAGGGCAGTCGGGCTGCACGTGCTCAGGGTCCCGCGAGAAGGGAGAGAGACCCCGGCATGACGGGCGCCCTCCTGGAGGTGTAAGGCTGTTGCTTAGCTTATTGCTTTCTGTGGAAGAACCTGGGCTGTCCCGAGGATACCGAACGGCCTGAGCCTGCTCCAGCCCTTCCCAGGGCCTGCCGCTCCCAGCCCGCCCTCCCAGCCCCTTGGGCGGAGGACCGAGGGACGCCGAGCCCGGGGTGACCTTGGGTCCAGCAATGGGGGCAGGCGCGGTGTTGTTAACCTTCGAGGAATTACATAATAATAATAATAGTAATAACTCGTATCCACATGACCCAAGAGCCTTATGTATGTTATCCTGTTTCATTTTCACGGCAGCCTAGTAAGCAGGTGCTTAGTCCCTTTTGGCACATGAGGAGACCCAGGCTCTGAGATATTAAGTGGTAACACCCAGTGTCTTCCAGCTTGTCCGAGGTGGGATGCAAACTCAGGTCTTTCTCGTTCCAAGCTCTGCACCTCCATCTGCCACACTTTATCATTCCTAGAATCATTGTTGCTGTTTTCTTTTGGATAATGACAGCTAACATTTATACAGGCTTACTGGCTGTGCTAGCAGTTTACATTTGATTATCTCATTTGATTGACAATCTCATTTGATTATTACATAAAAAATGATATCTCATTTACAGTTACCTCATTTGATCCTCACAACAACCCTGATAGGGAGGTATTGTTATTATCCCCATTTTACACATGAGGAAACTGAGGCAAACAGAGGGTAAGTGACTTGGCCAGAGTTAAAGAGCTTGAAAGTGTCTTTGGCTAGATTGAAACTTAAATCTTCCCTTCTCCAGGCTCATGGCTCTAACCATAGAGGCAAACAGAGGTTAAGTGACTTACCCAAAGTTACACAGTTTGAGTGTCTGAAGCTAGATTGGAATTTAGGTCTTTCTGACTCCAGACCCATGGCTCTAACCATTGCTGCACTGAGTGCAGGACTTTCCCACAGACTCTTTGAAATGATTATCTTGTTAGCTGCTGTTATAAAAAGTCGAAAACCTGAACCTCAGAAGGATAAGCAAAACTGTTGGTTATAACATCAATGAAGGATTTTTAGTATTTTTAGCAAATTTGTCCACTTAATATCATTTAGGGTGGGGATCAACCCCCTTTGAACAGTAATTTGAAAGGTTTCAGGACATGTTCTGTGTTTCTTGGTAGCAGTGGGGAGTGGGGAGGGGAGGGAAGCAATCCTTTACTGTTTAAGAGAGTCTTCTTAAAAGCAGAGGGAGGAGAGGATGGCAGTAGGGAGGGGTCTTGTGCCTTACTTCAGGGCAGCTCTTGTCCAGTATTTTACATTTGTGCTCTGCTGTAGGTTATCAAAACTGATAGAGAGGGTTATGTTTCTGCATTTTTTAGGTGGATGTGGATGGAAGAGGGAATAAACAAAACGTTTCCATTTTTCCTTCACATTACTTTCAAAAACGGTTTGGAAAAAACGTTGGTCTACTGGTTTTCCTGATAAAGTTCCTATTCATGAACCTGTACTTAAGTACTTTAACTGTGTTTATACTGAATAGGATAATAGATTTAGAACTGAAAGGAACTAGAGGTTATCTAAGCTAACTTCCTCATTTTGCAGATGAGGAAACTGAGACCTAGAGGAAGTAAATGTCTGAGTTATGTTTTGTATAGATGGTAAGTAGTAGAAAGGGATTTGAACTAAGGTCCTCTGACTCAAGTTGAATTTTGTGGTATAGCCTGATTGGCTTTGCTGTTTCTCCCACTTAACTTTCCATTTACCATCTTTATACAGGCTATCTACCATTCATGGAATGGTCTCATTCATCCTCTTTAAAATTTCCTTTAAAGCTCAACTCAGCTTCTTTGACAGGTAGCCTTTCTGATCTCCCTAATACTTGCCACTCCCCTTCCAGACCCAACATTGTATTTATTTTGTATATACTTATGTATGTACTGTACCTGTCTCACCTGGCATTCTTGAGGGCAGGGACTTTGATATCTGTGTTTGTATCCTTATCAAGTACACAGTGTCCAACACAGGAACTTCATGCATGTTTTTTGATTAATTGATTAATGATTATTTCCTCCTCCAAAAGGTGGAGGCACCAGGGAGGAAAATTTCTATTCTTATTCTGACTGACCATTATGGAGAAACTGATTGCTGGGACAGAAGTAATAGGAATCTTGGGAAATGACCTTTCCATCTTAGAATTTGTAATGAAGGTAGGGGGAAGAGAACAGCTGGGCATAGTTTGACATACACCCTAGATTTTAGGAGAGCAGATTTCTGTGGGTTCAGAGAACTAATGGGTCAGATACCATAGACTATATGTTCTATATAAGTTCTATAGGGGAAAATAACCTGTAAGAGATGGAAGTAAAGAAAGCGGTTTTGATGAGGACTAGAAGAAAAAATTGCCTAAAGAGACTGATATGGATAAACAAGAGACCCATTAGCTAAGTGACGAAAGATAACATGCAAACTATGGACAGATAACAGGTGAATACAAATAGCACAATACTGTAAGTGCTGTTATTCTTAATGAGCTGAAGTTGGCAAAGAAAGCAAAGGATGGCAGAAAAGTTCCTTTAAAAAAGCCAAACTATACTGAGGAAAAGAAGATCAAGAGTTAGGTGGATAAGACTTTGACAAAAAATGTATTCAGTTCTTAATTTCTCTTTTGACAAATCCTATGAACTGAAAAGATGGAAAAATGGCTGTTACAAAGTCACTACCCTAGATAATTAGGAATATAGTAAGAGAGCACTTCTGGAGATACAAAGACAAAAGTGAAATCACTTCCCCTCAAGGAACTTAAATTATTTTGGAAAAGATATCATGTATATATGTAAATATATTCAATATTTTTCAGAATAAAGGAGAGACAGCATGGGATAGTAGATAGAGAGCTCCTCATGGAGTCAGGAAGACTGGGTTTCAGGTTCTTCTGACACATACTGACAGTGTCAGCTGGGCAAGACATAAACTTTTTAGTGACACTGGTGACTTTCTGAAAACTGTGTAAGTTTCAGAGAAGATGCTGATCTGCACTGGTAGGGGAAGTTTCCTCACCTGGGAGTTTCCTAATAATGAAATTGCAGATTCAGATTAAAAAAAATAATCCAAAGTATATAAAATAATTTTTTGTGAGAGGCATTTTCAGCTGGTAGAGATCAGGTCAAACCTCTCAAAAGGTGGCAATTAAATTGAACCTTGAAAACAACTAGGGATTCTGGCAGCCACCAGGCCTGGAAATGAGAGATGGAGGGTTATATGAAATTATCAATCAGCAAGAAGGCTTGGTCAGCTGGACCAAAGAGTATATAGAGGATAGTAATGTAAGTCTATAAATGTACACTGGAGCCAGGTTATGAAGGGCTTCGAATGCCAGACAGGAGTTTGTATTTGATCCTTTAGGTGGTAGAGAGGCACTGGGATTTTGAAATAGGGGAATAGCACAATCAGCCTTGTGCTATAAGACTGTTGAATTGGCAACTCTAAGGATGGATTGGAGAGGGCAGATACTTGAGGCAAAGTAGGAGGCCATTGGAATAGTTCAGAGAGATGTGCTGAGAATCTGAAGTAGATTGCTAGCCATGTGAGTAGAGGGAAAGGGAGAGATGTAAGCTGTAGCAGAGGTAGAATTGACACTATTTCGCAACTGATTGGTAGTGTGGGTTGAAGAAAGTGAGGAATTAAGGAAGACCTCTAAGGTTATGAACCTGGGTGGGAAAGATGGTGATGTTTTCAATAGAAATTAATAAGTTCGAAAGGGGGATGGGTTTTGGGGGAAAGATATTTTGGACATGTTGAATTTGCAGCACCTATAGGGTATCCAGTTATAAATGTCCAGTGCACTGATGGGATTGGGGGCGGCAGAGAACTGGAACACAAAATGGAGACTGGAACTGCAGCTATATCTCTTGAGTACAGCAAGAAGATGATCACTGGATATATGGGATCTGCTCTATTCACCAAGGGAGAAAGTTTAGAATGAGAAAAGGCCCTTGATAGAGCTTTGGGAGAATGCCCATATTTTTGGGCCTTAGGATATGGGTGACAATCCAGAAAAGGAGACTGAGGACTTTATTTTTTAACTAATTTTTTTTCTATTTCTTTTTCAGGCTCTTTGTGGACAAGGCAGCTTTACCCAGTTGTCTTACCTGCAATTTCCAGTTTTACATTGAGGGTCCCCCCTTGTAATGGTGAGAAGTTCAGTATTTTTATTCTGAGCTTTCAGGATTTTTGTTTTCTTTTTTGAAGTTGGGAATAAATGACATAGTGCTTTGTAGTAGAAGAAATGTCATCACTATTTGTGATTTTGTTCTTAGCTATTGATATGATAGATTTTATTAGAGGGGATCTTATAGGTCAAATTGAGCCCCATAAGTCCCCCCAAAAGTCCTTTTTTCACATGGTATTCCTTCAAGTGTTTGAAAGATATTGAGCATGTCTCCGTTTCTTTTATGCATTTGAAGTTCCTAGATTCCTAAACCTTTCTAAATGTGTTAAAATGTTCAGATTGCTCACCACCAGTTACCCTCTCTAACCTGTCTAGTTTCTCAGTGACCCTCATGGAATATGGTGCACAGAACTAAGATGACAGTACTCTTGATTTGGACCGACCAGTTCAGAGCATAGGGAAACATTGCCTCTGTTCACTGGGCCCTTATGTTTTTAGCCTCTCAAGAGCTTTGGAATTGATAATGTGACATGGGAGACACTGGCACAGGACAGCCCAGCATGGCGTGCCCTCATCAGAGAAGGCTCTGTGCTTTATGAGCAGCTCAAAAGAAACATGAGATGTGCAAATTTGGAGAATCCACTCCAGGTGTTCACATGGATTATTTGTGCCCTACCTGTGGTGGAGCATTCCGAACTCTTATTAGTCTGATCAGCCAGTCAGACATACTACTGTAACTTAGCTCTAATGTAGTGATGTCATTTTGGTCTACTTCGAGAATGAAGGACAACAACCAAGGTTTCTAGAATTTCTACTGACACTGCCACCCTTCTGGTTCAGGCCCTCATCACCTCACATCTGGACTACTGCAGTAACCTGCTGGTGGGTCTGCCTGCTTCAAGTCTCCACCATTCCAGTCCATCTTCCATTTGGCCACTAAAGTGACCTTAAAGTGCAAGTCTGATTACTTCACTCCCTGGTTCAGTAAACTCCAGTGGCTTCCTGTTTCCTAGAGGAGCAAATACAAAGTGCTTTGTTCAGCATTCAAAGCCCTTCATAATCTAGTCCCCTCCAGCCTTTCCAATCTTCTTAAACCTTGTTCCCTAACATATACTCTTTGATCCCATGACACCAGTCTCCTGGCTAGTCTATGAAGAAGATACTCCATCTTTCTTCACTCTAGGCATTTTCTCTGCCTTTCCCTCTACCTGGAATGCTTTCCCTACTCTGCTCTGAGTACTGACCTCCCTGCCTTCCTTTTAGTCCCAGAAAAATACTATCTTTTACTGGGAGCCTTCTTTAACCTCTCTCAAGTCTAATGTCTTCCCTCTGTTAATTATTTCCTATTTATCCTGTATCTAGGTTGCTTTATATATATTTGTTTTCATACTGTCACATTAAATTGTGAGTTCCTTGAGGGCAGGGTCTATCTTTTATCTCTTAATATCCCTGACACTTATCAAAGTTCTTGGTATATATTAGGTGCTTAATATATAACTGATTTTATTTTTTCAAACTTTTGAGTTTGTCCTAATATTTCTTTTTTTTTTTTTTGGTCTTTCAGAGTTTTTGATTTATGTATGGTCCATTCTGATTTTCAGGGAATCTGTTAACTTGCATGAATTTTTCCACTTTCTGTTTTAAGCTATTCTTCTGGTTCTTTCCTCCAGATCGTTTAGTTCTTTTACAATTTCTTTCTTTATTTTTGGCTCTTGCTTTTCTTATGGGTACTCTTATAATATATATGACCAACCCCTTTTTTTCTTTGTGGTTCTCTTGTACCTGTTGTGGAGTTTCCCTGTTTATCTGGGGTTGTCTCTTGGACATTTTTGGATCCATCATATTTCTTTATAGTGTTCAGTGTATCCTAGTTTTTTTATATCTTTAGTCTTAGTCCTTGATTTGATACTTTGTACTAGGAATAATTTATATACCTTCTGTTCCCTTAGATGAGCAGGCCCATTTGGCCTTAATTTTTATTATCTGGAATCTTGCCATTGGCATCTACTTCTACTGGTGTGATTGTACTCAGAAAGGTGGCAGGTTTCCACCATCCTCAATCATTCTAGTTCAAAGTGTTCTGGTTAGGACTTTATGGAGTATCTCAGTTCAGAGTGTTGTGAACTTTGGTTCCCCTGCTGGTTTGGAGGCTGTTGTCACAGGTTCTGTCTGCTTGGTCAGAGAAATCAAGTTCTTTTTCTGAGCAGTGGTCCAACCCTTTCTTTTCCTAGGTGCTACAGGCTTTAGATTGCCCTAGGGACTCTTTGGATTGAACACTGGCAGGCTCCTCGCTCGTTTTCCTTGACTGGTGTGGACTATTCTGGAAGAATTCCTTTCCCAGTGCTTTTTCTGTGTCTTTTTTGTGTAGTCCTGGGCTTCAGAAAGATGCTTACTCTAGTTCCTCTTTGGATTTATTGATATGCCAGTTCTCTTTGTATATCTTTGCTGCAGTATGTTTGTGAGAGCTGGGCTCCTGTAGGACATGCAGGATCTTAACTGGGAGTCCTTTTGTATGACTTGAAATCTGGAGAGTCCCACAGATCTAGAAAATGCTGCCTAGCTTCAGGACGACAGTCTGGTCCTCATTTTCCTATCTTCTCCATACATCTTTCACAAATACTTATTACATCGAAGATTATTATTCAAGCTATTATTTATGTACACTGCTACACTGGGGCTATACAAAAAGAATTATGTGGACAGTAAGGGTTTTTGTTAAGGTCATCTGGTTTTAACATTTTTTCATTGGCCATATTAGCCTTAATAAAGGTTCTGTTCTCTCCACAGGTAGTTATTTGCTGCAGGGAGCCAGGAGCCATCATCATTATACCAACTTGGCCCATGCTCTCCAGTCTCAGTGTTGTATATCTGCTCCCAGCAGATTGATAGAACAGCAACACAGACATTACAGTTTCTTCACCAAATGTAAGTATAATAAATAATGTGTAAAAACTGGAATTTAATAGGAGAAAGGAAAGTAAGATTTTTTCTAGGTCTTAGCTCTCCTTTAATTGCCTCACTTTGGGGATATTTGTTTAAGCCTGTGCTCACGTTCCATTTGGATGCCATTTGGAGGAGAACTTGGGAAACCTTTAGCACAGTTTTGGTGCAGTTGTTTCAAATCATTTATTTTCTCTAGAAGTACAAAGGCAGAATCTCAGGGTCTACAGAGAAGGGTAAGATAGTTTAGATTTGTAGAGAAATTGGAGCACCAAGGCTTTAGTCTAAATCTACCATGTCCCTCTTTGTTGTTAGAGCCATATAGGAGAATGAATATCCTTGTTCTATTTCCAGTTTTTGTAAAAACTAAATGACGTGATAGTTAACTTGAAAGAATAAGCAAGAAGAGTTGGGACAGGAAAGAAAAAGAGAAATGAAGTATGCTTATGAGGACCGTACAAGTCAGTATGTGATTAGGGGCAACAGGGAGGTGTGAGGAATCTCCTTCTACATTGGTTCTTTGAATTCTTGGGAATCAGATCATAAACAACTCCTACCCAAGAAGGACTCTGCTCTGGATGCTGCTGTTTTCCTTTTAACCAGTTCTGAATGCTCTAGATATCCGAGTCTTTGAGCTTCCTGCCTCCTTAAGCACTGAGCAGTCTGGATCATCATGAGCTCTGTGTACTGAATTCTCTAGTTTTGAACTCCTAAAGCCCACTCAGCTAGGCTCGCTATAAGAAGTCTTTCTTTAAAGAAAAAAAAAATCATGACTTAACAATTTGGGCTTCTTGGTATTTTAGGTCATCTAGTAGGGAGGAAGAATATGATAATCAGGATGTGAAGAGGATTTATATAAATGAATGACATCAACTGCAGGGGCTATTGAATGATGCTATCAGAATCTTGGTCTAGAAGTGGCTGTGAAGAACCAGCAATATACTAGAATAAAACTGAAGCAAAGAAAAATGGGAGGTATTCTAGATCAAGATATGAGCCCAGGCTTTTCTGGGGCTGTCCAGATATTAGTAGATGGTTTCTGTCCTGTTTTAGAACCTGGAGTCACTTTTAAGTGGTTTTCTCAGGAAATAACCTGGCCAAGTACATTGGTTCCCATGGTGTCATGAGGCCTTTTTTGTGTTAAAGCTAAACCTCTTGGGAGAGACAGCATTAGTCACAAATTACTAGAAAGGTTTTTCATTGCCTTTGTGTGAGATTGGGATGAAAGCTGTGTAAATATAGGAAATGTAAGGACAATAAAGACTTGTTGGTTTTTTGTCTTCAAAAAATAATGCATAAAGAATGCCTTGCCATAGTGAGTGTTGGGAAAACTAAAACCTTAGTTGTAGGACAGTATCTTTACTGATTGATCACTTGTGCCTCCTTTGTATGTCTTCATTTGAAAAACAAAATTATCAATATAGTTTATTTTGACATAAGAAACTTTCCCCAAGACCCCTGAATAAACCCTCCTAGAGGATATCTGCTCTCAAGACAGTTAAGCAAAAGAATATACTAGAGTTTGTTTAGCCATTCCCCAGTCAAGGGGAATCTACTTTGTTTCCAGTTCTTTGCTACCACAAAATGTGTTGCTATAAATATTTTGGTGTGTGTGGGAACTTTCTTTTTACTGACAGCCTCCTTGGAGTTTAAGTCTAGTCACGAAATCTCTGGGTCACTTTATTTGCATGTTTTAGCCTTTTAACTTTCTAGGAGACTGTGGTCCATATCTCATGAAACTTGTTTCTTTGCAGTGACAGCAGACGAGCTATGGAAAGGGGCGTTAGCTGAGTCTGGTGCTGGAGCAAGGAAAGGAAGAGGAAAAAGAAGCAAGAAAAAAAGGAAGAAGGACCTAAACAGGGGCCAGGTTATTGGTGAAGGTACGTTTGTTTATCATAGAAGTTTAGTTCTCTTTTTATTGTTATGTTAAATGATTCTCATTTAAATTCTAAAGAAACTGAACTGGGGCCACCATCACTCACTGAGATTTCCCTCATCTTAGTTTTCTTGAAAAAGCTAGAGGATTTGAGTGTTGGGCTGCTTTGAGGGGGCTACCTGAGCTCTCTGAGGAAACATGGGGCTTGGGAGTGAGGGACAAGCTCATGCCTTCTCATGTTGGAGACATACCTCTGTTCTGTTTATCAAAGAAAGTCTGGGTGGGAGTCCATTATGGAATTTGGGGATGTTTTTCTAGTAGAATGTGAGCTATTTAGGACGGGAGCTGTGTCTGCCAATATGTTTTGCATGTAAGTCTGGTTGCTTGATACGTGGAATATAAAAACCACTACCAAACATAAGGAAAGGGAATAACATTGCTCACCAAGCCCAGGGATCCTAGGGCTGTTGCAAGAAGAGAGGGGACCACTTGATCTTGGGTTTCAACGTGATGTCTGTTTTACTCCTCTTATTTCCTTCCCTCTCTAGAACTCCTCACCCTTTTGCTAGCAGACTTCTAACCTCATCACTCAGTTGAAACGGCTCTCTCCAGAGTTACCAGTGATCCCTTGATTCATAATTTTGATAGGCTTTTCTCAGTCTTAACTCCTTCTTGACCTGTCTGCTACATTTGATGCTGTTGACCCCTCCCTCCTGGATACTCTCCTCTGTTGGGTTTTCATGACATTCCTCTTTTGGATTGCCTTTTGCTGGTCTGATTGCTTGTTTTGTCTCCTTTGCTGACTCATTATTTATATCATGCTTCTGTTGTTGCCAGACTTCTTTCCTAGGGCCTCTTTTCCCTCTACATACTTTTTCTCATTAACTTTGCCAGCAACTGATGTTGTAGGACAGATGTTGAACAAAAGATTCGGGCTAGGCGAGCATAGTTAGGCAACAATGTTGGTTTAATGGAGCAGTATAGTTGACTATATATCTTCTTTTTTATGCATGGAAAGTTTTACAGTGAACTTGGGATCACCAGTTTCTCACGGATGTACTCAGCTAAACATAGATATCAGCAATGACCTTGACTGCCAAGCGGCTTCCTGCATGCCCAGACTGCTTGAAGCAGACACAGCAGTATTTCTTGATACTGATTGCCAAATATTCTTCTTGGGGAAACATATGGCACACCTGTCCAGAGGGGACTTTGTACCCTCCCGGATTTGAACAAGTCAATGAGTCCAGACTCGGAGCAAGTCACAAGTGTCTGAACTTAGACACAAGCTCAAGAATTCATTAGACTTGGCTCCCCACAAACTTCATCAGCTCCCATAGATTTAATTGTCATCTCTTTGTAGATGATTTCCAGGTCTATAGATCCAGTCCCATTCTTTCCCTAAGCTTCAGAACCACACTACCAGTTGCTTGTTAGAGAACTGTATGATCTGAAGATATCTTAATCTTGACCCATCAAAACTGAAGTCATTACCTTTCCCCTTATCTTTCCTCTCTTCCCAACCTCTCTATTCCAGCTCCCAGGTTCATAACCTTTATATTATTTTGGAATCCTCACTTCCCTATGTAGCCAATCAGTTGTCAAATCTTGCTATTCCTGCTTTCATGACATCTCTCAAATCTGATCCCTTCTCTATACTTCCATAGCCCTTATCATCTCTCACCTAGGCTATTGAAATAGCTTTCCGATTTCTGTCTCTGCCTCAAGTCTCTCCTCACTCCAGCCCATCTCACACATTTACTGCCAAAGCAGGCTTTTTAAAGTGCAGTTATGATTCTGTCTCTGCCCTAATCAAACGAATCCAGTGACTTCCTGTCACTGGAATAAGCTCTTCTGTTTAACTTTTAAGGCTCTATACAACCTGACCCCAGCTTGTCGTTCCAGCCTCACTGGCTGTTGCTCTCCTTCCTGTTCTCTGGGATCCAATCAAAATGACCTTCTTGCTGTTTTTCTTCAAAACACTCTATAGCTTGTCTCTCTGTCTTTGCACCACCTGTTATCCATGCCTGTGATTTATGGCCTTCCTTTCCACTCACCTGAGATGATCCTCTCCAATGTTAATAGTGATCTCTTGATTCCCTTGCCTCACAGAGATCCACGATTCCTTGAAGATGTAGCTTAAGGACCATTTTTTGCACAAAGCCTTTCCTTATTCCTCCAACTGTTGGTGCCTTCCCTCCCACTTACCTTGTATCTAATTACCTTGTCTATCCATATTAATTAACTTTATGTTGTATGTGTTTTATACATTTGACCTGTATGTGTTGTCTTCCCCATTAAAATATAAGCTCCTTGTGAGTAGGAATTGTTGTATTTTTTATATTTATATTTCTGACTCCTCACATAATACTTGGCACATAGTAGGCACTTAATAAATGTTTGATTGATTGACTGATTTACTACAACAGTGTTTTTAAAAAAAACTAGATTTTTACTTTTAAGGCAAGTAATTTTCTTTCTGTTTTCAGGAAGATCTGGTTTTCTCTGGCCTGGTTTGAATGCCCCTATTTTAAAACATGGGGTGGTTCAAGGAGTTGGCCAAAGAGGCAAAGAAGAACAGCAAAAGATACAGGCTGAAATGATCCAGCAGAGAGACCAGTGGGACAAAAAGAGAAAACAGAAGATTAAACGGGAGAGAGGTTGGACTGGAAACTCTTGGGGAGGAATCAGTTTAGGACCTCCAGATCCTGGTCCTAATGGAGGTAATGATACCTCTTTTTGTTTTTGTCATAGGATATATTTACCTTTATAACAAGAAGAATGTATTTACTTCTGAAATTTAAAAGTGCATTAATTTTCATTTTAAGAAAATAATTATGTTGTTGAACCTCACACACCAGTAAGAAAACTCTTGAATATACTTGGCCAATTTTGAATACCTTTTAAAATAGACCCTATTAAATAGATTGCCTCCCTTCACTTGGTGTATGTTCAGAGAATACATCACAAAATTTCAGGATTGGAAGAATTTTCAAAGAATGTCTGTTCCAACTTCCCCATTTTAAAGATGAAGAGACTGAGACCTAGGGAAGTTAAATTATTTGCCCAAGATCATTCACTTAGTAAGTAGAATAGTAAATGATATGGATGTGTTCTGCTATTTTGACCAGTCCCTGAAGGGGATAATTTATAAAATCTTAGTTCTCTTCTTGGAATTTAGAAAGGCTTTTGTGGAGATGATTTTGGTCTCTTTAAAGTGACAACAAAAACTAGCCACTGAAATTTGATGCCTTTTTTATCCTGATGGATTGTCCTGAATGTACATGTTTAGACTAAGACATATTTGAAGAAGAGCTAGAAAATGAACTGGGAGAAGAATGGCTAGTGGATGATGACCTGACACATAAAAAGATCTAAAGAAGACCCTCGGCTTGTTGGGCGTGGCCCTCTTTGGGAATCTATGAAGGAGCGTAGGGAGAAATTGCATAGGATAAGAAGACTGGGTAGGTTTATTTATATTGATGGAGGAGATACCCACATCAAGGAGGGTACAAGTGCTTTGAAGTATTTTACCCTATCGTGAGAAAAGGCTTTCACAGTCGTTCCAGTGATCTTAGGCTTTTGTTCAGAGGAGTGTGTTTTTAAAAAATGCTTTTTGCTAGTGCTGACTATATTTCACCAAAAACATTTTAAAATTAAGAGCTGACTGCCTAGTATTTTTCTCCTCTTTACTATTTATTTAGCTTTTCTCTGTTTCCTTTGTCAGTTCATTAAGCCAGGTGCCTACCGTGTGCAGGAGTATTGCATTTTACCTTTGAGATGCCCTCTAAGATCGCTTCTAGTTCTTAATATTTTATGATTTCTTGCCTCAGAGTATTTAAAACTTCAAATTCAGTAGCAGAGATTTTTAATCTGGGGTATAAACTTGTTTTTAATATTTTGATAACTATTTCAGCATAATTGATTTATTTTGTAATTATTGTAATGGAATTTGGGGGAGATCCAGTAGTGTCAGTACTCACCAATCTGGGTTCTTAAGATTGGTGTCAGATAATAACAGTAAGAAGTCAATTAAGAATAAATCAAAGAGCATTTATTTGGCCAAGTGGATAGCAAGGTGGATGGCATCCACCATGAGCCTGACCTAAGAGGTTCTTTATAGACACATATTAGGGCAGCTTCCATAAGCTAAAACATTATTCACAGTGTATCATTGTATGAGTAAAGAAAAGAAAGATTGCTGTTCGTTAAACACAGGTGGTCATATGAAATTGAGTTGTATACTTGTTGGAGGAAAAATGTTTATTATTAGTTACAGGAGGAAGATAAGGAAATTATTGTCTAAGTATGGCTTGTCTCACTGAACAAAGAAATATGTTGGTCAGACCAGCTAGGGAGGAGAACGTTCCTGGGACTCGGACGCTAAGGGACCCTGGCTGCTGCTGCTGGTCTTACTAGGGGGTCATTTACAGCCACATGGCTGACACAGAACGAGACAGAGTCAGCATGCCTAGAAGCCAGGATGTTTTTAAGGAGGGGAGGGTTTCTGTCTTACACAAAGAGGTCAGGAAAGTTAGTGGTATAATAGTGGAGCAGATAGGGATGTGAAGGCAAGAATGGGGAGGAGGCTGAATGGAAGCTGCCTGCCTCAGGAAACTTGCTGAAGTAAGTCTTGGGGATTCATCTGGGGAGGATAATTTTGTCCACTTGTTCCATATTATGTATTTTTTATTTTATATGTTTAAAGACATGATTCTGTGAAGGGGTCTCCATGCATCTTCACGCTGCCTGCTCCGAGGGCCCATGGCACAGTCAGGAGAGGCTGGATGCCTCTGTAGAAGCAGTAAAGTGTAATAGGTAGAGTGTTGAACTCCAATTCAGGAAGACTTGGATTTGAATCCTGCCTCAGACTTTTAGAAGTGATGTGATCCCAGGCAAATCACGTAGGCTCTTTGGTTCTGAGTTTACTCATTTGTAAAATGAGGGAAGTTGCATTGGATGACCTCTAAGCTCTCTTTCTGCTCTAAATCTTTGATTTCTGTGCATATGGGGGTTTTCAAGAGGGGTTCTGTCTTCAGACATTTTAAAGAGCCTCCCTTGGAAAAGGGCCTACCCTTGAAAGCAAAAAGGAATTAGCAAACAATAATGAGAAACGAACTCCTTGATGATCTCTAAGGTTGTTTCCTGCTTCATGGGCATTTTTTTTCTCTTTGTTAAAGCAGTTGGGGTTAAGTAACTTGCTCAAGGTTACACAGCCAGTTATTTTGTGTGGGTGTTAAGTATCTGAGGTCAGAACTGATCCCAGGTCCTCTCGACTCTGGGGCTGGCGCTCTTACTTACTACGCCACCTGGCCGCCCCTATTCGTGGGCATTTTTAAGAGAGGTACCTGGTAAGAATAATGATTTAGAATATGAACTATATGAGCAAATTTACATAAATACCTTCTTTTATCTTGACAGAAACTTATGAAGATTTCGATACCAGAATACTTGAGGTAAGCTTTTATTGGTCAGGCATTTCTAAAGCCCCAGCTCTGTGCCAGGCACTTGTATCAAGGATACAATGACCCAATTTTAGTCTTCAAGGAGAATTGGGGAAAATAACACACACACACACACACACACATATACACACACTATGTACAAGGTTATTTTGGAGCTAGAACACTTAGCCCTGGAAGAATTAGGAAAAGCCTTGTGGAGGAGCTGGGACATGGCTGGGCCATGAAGGAAATGAGAAGTCTCAGAGGCTGCTGCCCCACCTGGAAAGCAGGCTGCTGCTCTATATATCTATATCTATGTATATATACATCTACCTATCTATCTGTCTATCTGTCTGTGTGTATATATAGAAAGAGTGTGTGTGTGTATGTGTCTTGTAAAGAATGAAACAGTACCCCCTTACAAGGACCTTACATTCTAACTGGGGAGATAATCACAAGTACATACATATAAAGAGTAGAAAGATCATAATACAAATAGTACAAAGCAGTTTGAGAGGAAGGGCGCTAACAGTTGGGGAGGATCAGGAAAAGCTTTGGGTAAAAGGTGGTGCTTGAAGTGGGTGTTAAAGTAAAAGAGGGATTCTGAGAGTTAGCAGTGAGGAGGGCGTGTGTTCCAGGAATGGAGGATGACTTTTTTTTTTTTTTAAAGCAATCGGGGTTAAGTGACTTGCTCAAGGTTACATGGCCAGTTATTTCTGGGTGTGGTGCTGAGTATCTGAGGCCGGATTTGATCCAGGTCATCCTGACATTGGAGCCGGTGCTCTTACTTGCTGAGCCACCTGGCCGCCCCTAAGCAATTGGGGTTAAGTAACTTGCTCAAGGTTACACGGCCAGGTGTTTCTGGGTGGGTGCTAAGTGTCTGAGCCCAGGATTCGATCTCCAGGTCTTCTCAACACTGGAGCCGGTGCTCTTACTCGCTGTGCTACCTGGCTGCCCTGAGGATGAGTTTTGCAAAGGCAAAGAGATGGGAGATAGAGTATCCTGTATGAGGATCAGAGAAGGCCAGTTTGGCAGGTGCTGGAGGGGGAAACCTGTAAATCAGGTAGAGGGAAGGTGTTTAGACAGCAGTTTTTCTGAAAAGGCTCTGGGGATTTTAGTAGACTGCAGATGCAGTATGAGTCAGCAGAGTGAGGTTCAGACTAAAGCACTAATATGATCTTGAATGCATTAAGAGAGGCAGAACTTATGGGAACAGAGAGGCTCTGACCCACTTGAGAAGGACTGTGTTCAGTTTGTGGCACCACAGTTTAAGAGACTAAAGAGGGATTAGAGGAGGCAGCCAGGAAAGTAAAGGGCCTCACATTCGTGCTGTGGAGAGGCTGGGGAGATGTAGCCCGGAGAAGGGAACATTCTTTGGGAACCTAGTAGCAGTCTTCAAGAGCTTGAAAGGCTGTTTTGTGGAAGAGAGATTAGACTTGTTCTTTTGGGTCTCAGAGCCTGGCACAAAGAAAGACTGATTTCTGCTTGAGGTCTGGAAGAACTTGATATATCCATAAGTAGAATGGGCTGTCTGGGAGGTGGCAGGGTATCTTCTTGAACTGAGGCTGGGTGACCACTTACCTGATGTGTTATGCAGTAGGGATTCCTTTTTTGGCTATGGCTAGCTAGATGACCAGTGGGGTCCCTGCCAGCTCCGGAATCCTATGATTCTGTGTGATTTTATCATCCAATAAAGGAGACTGAAATGGAAGGATCCAAAAGATAGGAGAACCAAGAAAGCAATGTCACAAAAATTAATTAACAAATGTTTACTGAATGCCTTCTGTGTGTTAGGCACTGTACTAGGTGGTGGGGCTACAGATATGAAAGTGGAAGAGCCCCTGCTCTCCTGGAATTTATGCTCTCCTTGTAACCAAGAAGACACGGTGCTGAGGAGGAGACAGTGGCCATCAGTGTCAGATGTTACAGAGAAGTCGGGAAAGGTGAAGACCTAGGAAAGGGACGGTTTGGCAGTAAAGAGCTCCTGAGTAACTTTAGAGAGAGGATTTTCAGTTGAGTGGTGAAGCTGAGAGTCAGCTTTTGAGGGGACAAGAAAGAAGTTAGTGAGAATAGAGGAGGTAGAGAAAAATGATTATAGTTAACTTTTCCTTGGAGTTGGGCCAAGAAGGGGAGGAGAAATAATAGGGGAGATGGTGGATCTAATGAGTGTTCTTTAGAAAAAGAATTAGGATTATATGTGTGGTTGTTTTTATAGGTTACAAGGAAGGGACTAGCAGATTGGAAAGAATTAGAAGATTAGGGAGAGGGGATGATTGTGGGAGTAGTCTTCAGGAAGAGATGAGAGGGAATAGGATCAAGGATACTTGTGGAAGGGTTGGTTTTAGTGAGGAGAAAAGCCTTCTCTTATTCAGAGACAAAAGCAAAGGAGAAGAGCTGAGTGAGCCTGTTACTGACGGCTGTTTTATTCTCTAAAATCTTTGGCAAAGCCCTCTGCTGAGAGGGAGGTTGGGGGTGCGGTGTAGGATTGAGAGAAGGTAAAACTTTTGGAATAGCTGCAACGGGAAGTATGATAAGAGCAAAAAGACAAGTCTAAGATCCAAAAGCATAGTTATGTGACTTTCCTTAGCACTATTTGACAAGTAAGAGTGGTGACAGGACAGAGTGATGAATTATTGGGGACTAGAGGAGGGTATTCAGTTGTAGCAAAGTGAAGCCAGAGCAGCTGCAGTGGCCTGGGAGAACGCTGTGGGCAGAGAGTAGGGAGAGGAGTGTCACACAGGAAATAAGTTGCAGAGCTGAAAGTCAAACCTAGGTCCTCTGACCTCAGATACAAGAGTCTTTCCATAGTGCTCCCTTAGAGAGTAGTAAAGTGATTAAAACTATTCCAACATTTTATTAAAACGTCTGATATGTTAATTTTTCTGAGACAAGGGAGATAAGTTGATTAAATGAAATCTGAAACTAATTTCAGTGATTGAATTTTTTTTCTGATTGATAACTATAAAGATAAAGCTTTATGTAGATTTGGGGTGATGTATTCCATTTTTCCTAAACTAAAGTGAGAATTAGTGTTCCCTTCCAACTTTAAGCGAGGAGATAGTAAGTATGCATGTATTCCTCTTGATAAATTCAAGTTACCTGGGCCAGCCAGTTAAACTGAAAGAAGTTGTGGATGTGATTGCTGTATCACTATGAGTGATAAAGACCGTGGACAATAGGAGAGCTACTGCAGGACTAGAGAATGGTGGTTGTCCCCATTTTTTAAAGAGAGAAGAGAGCAGAATCTGCCAAGTAAATGCAGTTTAGGTAGCTGGATGGTGTAGTGGATAGAGCCCCAGGCTTAGTATCAGGAGACCTGGGGCAAGTCTTTTATCTCCCTTTTTTTTTGGCCTCAGTTTCTTCATCTGTAAAATGGGTGTAATAATAGCACCTACCTCCTAGGGTTGTTGTGAGGGTCAAAGGAAATGATATTTGTGAAATGCTTAGCACACAACAGTGCCTGGCACATGGTAAGCACTACGTAAATGTTGACTAGTATTACTATTATCAAATCTCAAAGACCTTAAACCTATATAGATCAGGGAAATGCTATAGATATAGTTTATTTAGATTATAGCAAAATGTCTGATAAAGTCTCTAATGCTATTCTTTGGAAAAGATGGAAAAACCTGGGCTAGAGAAGTGATTCGATGGATTGTGAGCTGTTTGAACAGACTTAAAGAGCAGTCCTTGATGGTTTGGAAGCACCAGGGGGCTCTGCAGGCATCTGCATGGCCATGTGCTGTTTAACACATAATCACAGTGCTATAGCTTTAGAGTTGTAAGGGAACTCGGAGGCCTCCTCCTTGTTGATGACTCTCATTTTACAGGTGAGAAAACTCTAGCCCAGTGGAGTCGAGTCATTTGCCTGAGGCCACACAGGAGCTTTATGTGTAGGCTTTGTATATTAGTTGTTTGACTCCTGAGGATACTGTAGGCAGCCTGCTTATCAAATACTTGATAACACAAAACTAACTAACACAAAACTTGAGGAGAGAGCTGCCATATTGGATGGCAGGATTCTTGACAGGTTAGAACATTGGGCAGAGTCTAGTAAGATAGAATTCCATAGGGGTAGATGTAAAGTTTTATACTTGGGCTAAAAGAAATTGTACATTGCAAGTGCAAGATTGAGGAGGTACTAGGGGCGGCCAGGTGGCTCAGCGAGTAAAAGCGCTGGCTCCAGTGTCGGGATGACCTGGATCAAATCTGGGCTCAGATACTCAGCACCACACCCAGAAATAACTGGCCGTGTAACCTTGAGCAAGTTACTTAACGCTGATTGCTTTAAAAAAAAAAAGATTGAGGAGGTACCATCAGACAGTAGACTTATCTAAAAAACGTCTTGGGCCTTTCCTGTCTCCTGTCTCTGTCTACTCTAATCTATCTTCAGCTCTCTTTTTCCTCAGAGCACAAGCCTGACCATGGCATGTCCTGAAGCACTGTGTTCATGAAGCCTTTTGTTTTTCAGGTAAGAAGTGTTTTTAATATGACAGCAAAAGAAGGAAGAAAGAAGTCAAT
The DNA here is from genome assembly GCF_028583685.1 of Petaurus breviceps papuanus. Classification (NCBI taxonomy): domain Eukaryota; kingdom Metazoa; phylum Chordata; class Mammalia; order Diprotodontia; family Petauridae; genus Petaurus; species Petaurus breviceps. The sequence continues at coordinate 23,907,750 of NW_027187378.1, read as the reverse complement.
ACGGGTCCTCGTGGCAGTTGGGAATGGAAAAGGAGCTGCAGGTGAGTATAGTCTGATGATGCCACATCAGACCCTTAGAAATGAGAAATGACCATTTGTGACCAGTACTCTGGGAAGCATGATGGTTTATCAGTTTTTTTTTTTAACTATTTCAGTCCTTTAGCACTATTTGTCCTTGTCCCTTATAAGAGCAATGAAAGTGTTCCATGCTACAAATTTTCCTGAAAATATGCTTTACATTTTAAAATACTAAGGCAGCTTATTTTATGAGACCACATATTCCTTTCTAAAAAAAGTTTGATTCTTATCTTTTATGTAATTATAGCATAGAATTATGTTATTTTGAGATTTGTAAAAATTAAACGTTTCAGTTTTACACATCTGATCAAAAACTGATTTTTTTTTTGAGAGGGGAAAGCAGGGCAGTTGGGGTTAAGTGACTTTCCCAAAGTCACACAGCTAGTAAGTGGTAAGTGTCTGAGGCCCAATTTGAACTCAGATCTTCCGGACTCCAGGGCTGGTGCTCTATTCACTGTGCCGCCTAGCTGCCCCTAAAAACTGATTTTAAAATACCTTTTTCTATGTGTCATTGAATTTTAAAATTGTCATGCTTTATCATCCTTTCCATTACTTATTTCTCACATACAAAAAGATTTATCTTTTTTCTATTGCTGCATTTTGGACACCACAGTAAAATACAAATTAACAACTCAAAGATGTTTCATTTCATTTTCTGTTTAACCTAGGTTGAAGTAAGGTTGAATTCTATATGAGGGTTCTGGTTAATCATGGTTTTTCTGAATATATGTATCTTTTTCAACATTTATAATCCCTTTCTGATGTATCAGATGTCCACATCTAATCTTTTGGTTTGAGAATATCTTTTGATTCATGGAAAATAATTTTATGCCTCTAACCTACTATCAGAATAACCTAAGTATTTTAGTTCAAGTTTGATATTCAAGAAATATTCAGCATTTGCATAAACCTACACACACAAAGGCCTAGGCATCCCACATTTTCTGTATTGTTGCATTAGAGTAGAACAATGAAGCATTTCAGTGATAATATGTTTCATTACATTATCATGACATAGTCTGAACCATGGAATGAAGTAAAAGTGATTTATGTTTGCTGAGGTGGTTTAATTAATGTTTTTGCTTTTTTTCATTTAGGTTTTGCTATTGGGAAAGCCCCTGATCGGGTCAATGCTTTTAGAAAAGTATGTAGATTTTATCTTTTTTTGAATACTTACGAAATTACAGCTATGTTGGTTAGACACTCTAATAACCATAAACATGCAAGGCTTGTGTGATGGACTTACTAGAAAGGTCATTATATTTATCACATAAATAACTATTTCAAAAGTTTAATAATAAGCACATTTACTTTTTTTTTTTGAGGGGGGAAGACTTGCCCAAGGTCACACAGCTAGTTTTTTGTGTTTTGTCTGAGGTCGTATTTGAACTCAGGTCCTCCTGATTCCAGGACAGGTACTCTATTCACTACACCACCTAGCCACCGCATAATAAGCACATTTAAAGAGATGAAGTTGCTAATTTATGAAAATGACTAAGGAAACAAATTATAACAAAATTTAATTGTTTTTCTTGTTCTCTTTTAGGCAAAGAATAGAGCAATTCATTATTTGCATTACATAGAAAGATATGAAGACCACACAAGTATGTATTACTAATTTTTTAATAAAGATTATGCATCATTATGTGCAATTATTAGATAAGAAAGGTGTTGAACATAGAGATTTAACAAATGCTTGTTAGTTGATTGGATCATAGATCTAGGCAAGCAGTCAGTCTGTTTAATATGGGTGCTGTCTTTGTCCAACTCTTTGTGAGTGACCCCATTTGTTTTCTTTTCCTTGACAGAGATACTGCAGTGGTTTGCCATTTCCTTCTCTAGCTCATTTTACAAATAATAAAAATGAGGCAAACAGGGTTAAGGGACTTGCCCAGGAAGACACAGCTAGTAAGTGTCTGAAGCCAGATTTGAACTCAGGAAGGCTCCATTTTCCTGATTCCAGGCCCAGTGTTCTATCCACAGTGCCACCTAGCTGCTCAGTGTGGTGCTTATATTTTAATGTAATTTGCTTGTATTTGGATTCCTGGAGAGAAGTTAAATATTCATTTTCCATATGCTTAAATTTTTTTTTATCTATTATGAATGTAACAATAAACATGAATGTTTTAATATACAAAGAATATAAAAGGAAATTGTATGACAGATAGATGGAAAGAGCACATCTTACTCTGTCTTATTCCTGGACAACTTTTAATCTTATGCCCTTCCCCCCCATTGTTCTCAACTATGAGCACATATGGCATCCGTGTCTGTGAACAATTTCCTAAACAGATCCACACATGCAATTTTATACACCTCTGTGGTAGATAGGTATGTATCTTCATGTCCTAATCTGTTTGTGTGTGTACTGGTGAGGCGTTTTTATATAATTCTGTTTAAAAGTAAATTGCCAAAATTTATCGGTCTCCCTAATTTCTTTCTGTAGTAGTTAACTGAGTAAAAGAAATTGACTTTGAATAGTTTCAATAAATATTTGATTGCTCTGGGTAAGTGCATAAGTCAGTATTTATAAGGCTAAACCACTACAACCATTTGCTTTTTATCTCTGGTGTAGATGCTGTAGATTCGTGTGTAATTGCTCTCTGTTTTTGTTCCTTTAGTTTACCATGATATTTCTTTAACATTTAAAAGAACACATATCAAGATGAAGAAGCAGCCCAGAGGTATTTAAGAAATGATTGACTTTCGCGGGGTAAAATGGAGGTTCTTGGAAATGAAATAGCTAACCTGAGTTGTACAATGTTGCCTAAGGCCAATTTGGGATAAATTTTGATAGAACCCAGTTTCTACTCAAATACTTCAAATACTCCCCTCAACCTCCCATCCCAATAAACAACCACCACCAAAAAACCCTCCCAACAACACACTTTAAATAAAAAATAAGAAGGTATGAGACTTTGAAGATAATGAAGGATAATTTCAATCTATGAATTGCTGTGTAGAGCCATTACTGCCACTTAGTGAATGTGGAAATATTAAAGCTGTAATTCTAAGTTAAGGTCTGAGAACTTGTATTATAGGAATAGGGATAACAGTTAAATGGATAGATGGGCTTGGGAGAGCAGGAAAAATAGAGTTCCATCCCTGACCTTGCTGCTTTTTGTAGAGTAATTATATTGTGACTTGGAATGACTCCAAGTTCTCAAAGACCATGAGAGTGAAGGGCCTCATTACAGGGGCTCCAAGTGATCGACTCTGGGTCTGTTGTGTGAGAAATAAAGTTCTTCACCAGGTTGGTCACAGTGACTCATGTTTTGGCTACAGCAGCTTTCAAAGAGGTGGGACTGGTGTCAGGGAAGGAAATTTTTTTCATTCTAATATAGATATATAAATTATGAAGGCTTTTTTGGTGAGCATTAGTAAAGCAGTACTTTATGTATTATGTAACTTGGAGCAGTTTCATTAAGGAAATGGAAAATAGTTAAAGTAGAATGTGTTTTATTGCCTTAATTTACATCTTTAAAATTCCAATTAAAAAAAAACTATACCCAACAAAAACCATTTATTTTGTTATTTAAAAAATATTTTTATATCTGGACTTCAATATTTAGGTCTTTATATATCTGAATGTTGCAATTTCACTTGTGGCTTTCTGAAGGTTTGCTATCTTTATTTCAATCATAAATCTCAAGTTTCAAGGTGTCTTAGAGGATATCTAGTTTAGTTCTCTTATTTTACAGATGAGGAAACTGAGGCTCAGAGGGATTAAGTGAATTGCCTAAGGGAACACAGGTAGTAAATAGCATCAAGATTTGAACCTAGGTCCTCTTAACTCCAAATCTCCTGCTTTTGCCATTGTATTATGGTGCCTTTTCCCAAAGCCATTTTCTGCCTTCAGAGCATATGAATGAAAATAGAGCCCTAAAGCTGACATAGCTTAGCTAACTATGGCACACTGGCTGCTAATACTGCCTTTTAAAGACAGCAGTCTTGGGAGCAGTGGTAGAAAATCCTGCTGAACTCCTTGTAGAGACCATCAGTCATTTATAGATTTCAGTTTTATAGTCAGTAAATATTAAGTGCATACTGTGTGCTGAACACTATTCTAAGCACTAGGGATACAAATAAGAAAGACAGTCCTTGCCCTCATAGAGGTTTTAGTCTAATGAGGGAAGGCCACAAGCCAAAGAAATGTGAAAAGTGTGTGGGGAGTTAGAATGGTGGAGGCCAAGTACCACGAGTGCCTCTGGTGGGATGTGAAGAGCTAGCCAGTCTGTGAGCCCTTTTCGAATGGAGGCTTTGAGAGGAATTCTTTGTTCTTCAGTAGAAGTTTTCATGAATTATTTTCCACTCTTCCCAGTAGGAACTGGAAGGACATTTTGGATCATGATACCTCCTACTTGATGGGAAAAATCAGTTTGCTCTTGGTGTTATTGACACAACCAATTATATAGAAAAAGTACAAAAATGTTTTCATGGATCTTTAGGCTTCGAGTGACCAGGTGGAAGTAGATGATTTAGGCAGTTCATCAAATTGTAATTACAGAATTTGTCTTTGCCACCCATGAACTTGAAACAATGAGGAAACAGTTGTCCCTCAGACCTGATAAAATGGAGAAACCTACTAGATTCAGGCAATATATGTTTAGTCACTTCAAAACAGGCATTTTGGCCCCAGGGACCTATCCCCTATAGCATGTATTCTGTTTTACATCCATGAGAATCTTCCTGGAGAATCTAATCCAGTTTGAAATAAGGTTTAAAAAAATTAACAGCCCACAGAGCATTTTCTAACAACCTCACATTTCCTGTAAGAAGAAATATATGGAATTAAAACGTAAATGAAACCAACATTCTTTACTCCCTCTCAGGCAGGAAAATGAACTTGCCCCTTAGAATGTGACTATTTTACATAGCAATTCTTTTTTAAAAAATATGTATTTTTTCAATTCTGAATTTGAAAAGCACCAAACAAAATGGCTATTTGCATATGCATGGTATAACAGGAGAACAATATTTTATATGAAACTACTTGTTTTCCCTCAGCCCCTCCAATATTGTCATTTCCCCTTTTTGTCATATGAAAGCTCAGAGCTGTTTGATTTGTATTTCTCTCATTATTGGTGATTTAGATAATTTTTTCATACACTTGTTGATGGCTTGATTTTCTTCCTTTGAAAGACCTGTTTATGGTGTTTGACCCTATTGGGGCGTGGCTCTTTTTCTCAGATATTTGTATCAATTCCCTATATATCTTGGCTATCAGACCTTTACTAGAGAAATTTATTGCAAAGATTTTTTCCCCTAATTAATTTTTCCCCTTCTAATTCTAACTTTGTTGCTTTTGTTTTTGTAAAAGCTTTTCAGTTTTTTGTAGAGACATACCCTTTTGTGTATAAATATTTTCTGTTATTTTCTCTTGTTTTCCAGGTCATGGTCTTCGTTGTCATCGAGCCATTATTACAATTTGTAAACTAATTGGAATTAAAGATTTGTATGCAAAGGTTACTGGATCTATCAATTTAATTAATATAACCAGAGGAGTCTTCCGTGCATTATCAAAACAGGTAGATATTACATGTGATATTAATATGGTTTGAGAAAAATTTGGATTCAATTCATTGTTTTCAGTGTTGTTCAATGAGGTCATAATGTTCAGCTGCCATTATTGGCATTTATGAAGTGAATACTTAGTTAAATGTTATACTTCAGTCATTGTTTCCCTTGTTTAATCTAAATTGACCGGTGCTGTTAAGTAAAACTACAGTCAGTTCTTCTGATATGAGAGATGGGGAGGTAGGGAAGGTAGACCTTTCAGGGCATATTTATTTTTTAATGCTAAAATGATAATCTTTTGCAGTTAGCTTGTCATCCTTTTTTCTTGCCACAGTTGTGGCCAGCAGATTGCTAATAAACACAGAGGAAGTGGTATTAGTGTGATCCAGCCTTGGACAAATCATTTAACTTCTCTGGACTTTGTTAACTTATCTGTAAAACAAAGGGGTTGGAATAGATGATTTTGGGGGTCCCTTCTAGAAAAGTGCTATTACCTTATAAGAAGATATTTAGAACTTAGAAGTAGACTGGCAGCTTGGTCTAGTAGATGGAGAGCTGATGGGAGTCAGAAATACTTGCCTCCAGGTCCATCCTCTGACACATACAGTGTGGTCCTGAACCAGGCACTTAGTTGATAATGGCTCCCTTCTCCCCCACCCCTTTCCCCTCAAACTCAGTTCTATTCTATAAGAAGCACGGTTGTGCTTCTGCATAAGGAGAGATATGGTTTCCTTTTTGGGAAACCCCATACCAACGGTAACCCTTCACTGTGCTGAACCAAAATAAAAATTACAAGTCAAAATATTCCTGTATATTTACAGTTTTTTTTAAATAGTCTTGTGTTCTTGGCCCAGTACTGTGTATCTGAATGTCATATAGTTAGTCACATGCACACAGATAGACCTAAATAGATACTTCATGCAGTGGTTACAAAATACTGTAGAGTCTGCCTTTTAAGGGAGATTTCTTTTGGGGTGAGCTGTGGGTATTTGCTCCACAGGGAAAAATCCCTTGGATCCTTTTGCCAGGCTTCCCTTTTCCTCTTAAATCAGTATAACCTGCAAGTACAAGAAAAGGAAGCCAGCCTTACTTTAAATAGTAAAACTGACCCTTGTGACTATTAATTATCTGTTAGCTTATATTAGATAGTTTACTGGGGAGGCCAGTTCCATTGCCTCTTAGCAACTGTAAGTGAAATCTTTGAACTTCTCCAGCAGACCTTGTAAAGAGAATCTTTACTCTTAAAATTCATTATCTTCCCTGAGTATATGTGTGTGTGTACTTTAAAAAAATTCTTTTTTGTTATGAATTTTAACAAATAATCAACAAATATAAACAACACAGCCTTTCCAGTAGTGAAGTTGCCAGAGTGACCTTCCACTGTGTATTTTTTTTTTTAAGCAATCTGGGTTAAGTAACTTGCTTAAGGTTACACGGCCAGTTGTTTCTGGGTGTGGTGCTGAGTGTCTGAGCCCAGGATTCGATCTCCAGGTCATCCCAACACTGGAGCCGGTGCTCTTACTCTCTGAACCACCTGGCCGCCCCTCCACTGTGTATTTTTTAAAGTGCTGCTTGAACTCCAGACCTGAGGGACTTGCCACTCTTGGTAGCTCTGCACATAAGTTATAAGTGTTAATGCTGCTTTAAATTTTTTTGATTTCTGGAATGCAATTATTTATATCTTTTGAAGAAATTGAATTTTCCTATTATCTTCCTGAGTCCACATGTCCCTGAAAACTAGAGAAGTCACCACTAAATACTTAATAACAACAATACCTGCACGTACACATTAACGTTCTCAAGCACTTTGCGTACATTCTCATTTGAATCTGACCCTAATTCTGTAAGGTAGATTCTGTAATTATCCTCATTTTGCAGATGAAGCAGCTGAGACTCAGGACTGTTAGAGATTTGTCCGGGGTTACACAGCTATTTTCTTAGCTAGGATTTGATTCCACATCTTTCTGTCCAACATATTTATATATAGTGATTTTGAGCCCCATTGCCCACCATGCTATTTGATATTCACAGAGATGTGGTGGGGTAGATAGTGCAACTATTGTTCCCATTTTTCAGATAAGGAAATTGAGATCCACTGAGGTTGTGACTTACTCTTGGAAATACACCAAGTAGGCATCACAGTTGGACTTCTAATCAAGGCTTCTGCCTTGAAATCCAGACACCTTCCCACCACATAAAGTGTGCTGCCAGTCAGGAAAATGTGAATCCTGATTCAGACACTTACTAGCTAAGCATTTGCTTAACCTCTCAGCCTGTTTCCCTGTCTGTAAAATGGGAATAATTATAGCACCTGCGTTCATGGGTTTGTGAGAATCAAATGAGATCGTGTTTGTAAAGGGCTTTGCAAACCTTAATGAGCAACATAAATGTTACCTGGTATTATCAAAATCAAAAACTTCCTGAGATCTCCCATGGTAGTAGTTGTACTATTTGTATCTGTTGATTGGGAAACTACATGACAGTTCATTTAATTCAGTTCAGCAATTTGTTGAGCGCTTGCTGGGAATGAATGAATGAGAAAGCATTTGTTTAACTGCTTGCTGTGTCCAAAGCCCCGTGCTAAATAAATGCTGTAGTTACAAACAGAAAAGCAAGATAATCCCAGCTCTTAAGGAGCTCACATTTTAGTGGGGGAGATAGCATATACAGATTTCAGCTGCAACTCAGGGTTCAATGGGCTTTTGGGTGTACTGATAAAGCAGATGGCAATGCATCTTTCACATCATTGTCTTTAGCAAAACCATATCCGTTTTTGATATTGAACCTTTTGATGGAGACAAGGATTTTAATGATAAGAGCGTTATTTTTGTTGTATTGGACAGTAACTGTCCTCTCTGTTTTTGTTTGTATTTTTTTAAAATAAAATTATCCACATGCCACTACTATGGAAGGGAGAAGCCTAAATACCAAACTAACAGAATTTGAACTATAGTCATACCCAGATGCTATGAGATGCTAAGAGCACTCACTCTGCTCTTCATTTCCTAGTCTTTACCTTGCCCATCTAGTGTGCATCCAGGAAAGAAGGATGCCCCAAAGTCAAAAAGCTTTCATTATAGTGAAAAACACTGTACTTTAAAATATTATAGTGATACTTGACTACTGAGTTTCATCTTGTTTGTGGGAGCTTCTTTCACATGAGTATTTGTGTTCTTTTTTCTTAGAAACTTAGTCATCAACTAACAAACCTTTCAATATACAAATAGGAACAAAAATGGCGATTGTATATGAAGTGATAAACTTTTATTGTAGTTTATTTTAAGTACATAAAATTTTATACTTCACTAGTAACAAAATTGGCCTGTTCACATTTAAGTACCTCCTGGTTTCAGCCTTTTTGACTTTTTATTTCTCTCCCTTTTTGTTTTACATAGGAAACTCATCAGCAGCTGGCAGAGAAGCAAAGCCTTCACGTCGTGGAGTTCCGGGAAGAATGTGGTCCTCTGCCCATAGTGGTCGCCTCTCCTCAGGGAGCAGTGAGAAAAGATCCTGAGCCCGAAGATGAGGTGCCAGATACCAAGTTAGACTGGGAAGAAGTCAAGATGAGTCAGGGCCTGAAAAAGTCAGTTTGGGCAAACTTAAAGAGAGCTGCGTCCTGAACTTTTGTCTCCCTCTTATAGCGGAATTAAGACATAAAAGGGGCCAACAGAAAAGACTCAGATATATTGTGCTTTTCAGGAAAAGTAAATGTCCCGGGTGAGGACCGCACAACTATTGTTTGAATGAATGCAGCTCTTTGTTATTACTGTATATGGAATTCTCAGTGTATTATTTAATTTGCTGGCAAGCGGAGTTTTAAATTCTGGGTATTCTTATAAGTGCTACAATCAGAAGCATCCTTTTTAAAGCATGTGAGACTCATGAGTTCAGTGTAACCCTGTGTAATTAAATATACAAATAAACCTGACTCTGATTTTTACAAAATTCAATTGAAAACTCCCTCAAGTTCTGTCATTTCACCATAAATAAGGGTGATACTGAATGGTTGATTTTGACACTAAAGTGGGACTGTAAAATGGGAATGCAGAGATTGGAGAGGGGAAGCATTTTTGGAGAAGTGACAAAAGTTAATTAGGTGACAGACTTTAACTTAATGAAAGGAAGAGCTTTGAAATGGCCTGCTTTGCTTATCACTAGAGGTCTAAACAGATGACAGTGACCTGTCAGGGATGCTGGTAAGAGAGGCCTCCTGGGATGGAGGGGATACTGAGCCAAATGACCAGGTCCATTTCCGGCTGTTTTAGGAGTTACATACATAATCTCTGCTTGTGAGATTAGGCTCTATTTTTAACATTAAAAATAACATTTTGGTGGCAAGAATATATTTCTAAACATATCCATGAGGATTGGCAAAGTAAACAATTGGTCCAGGGATCTTTCTGTTGTACCACAGAAGTCCTTGTGATAGTGCCGTCCACCTGGTCTACAGTACTTTTTAGCTCCTTCCCCAGAGTGACTTGGCCCCGTAGCTAGCCGGGTCAGTGGATAGAATGCTAGGCCTAGAGTCAGAAAGACCTGAGTTTGAATCTTGCCTGAGACACTAGCTATGTGACTCTAGACAAAGTCACTACATCTCTCAGTCTCAGTTTCCTCATCTGTGAAATGAGGATGATGATAGGTATTATCATACGGGGTTGCTGTGAGGATCAAATGAGTAACGTGAAACGCATTTTACAAACTTTAAAGCATTATATAAATGCCATCATCGTCTTCATCATTATTGGTATGGAGGACAGGACTGGGTAGAACATAGCATCAGCGCTGTTTCAGCTCAGACTGGTCCACAGCAGATCTTCTGAAGGGGCTGTAGGGTGCAGAGGGCTGGCTGGTGTTTGTTATTTCTCCATGTTATGGTTGTCTGTGTCAGATTATAGTCTCGTACAGACCCTGGGCCTACTTTGCCAATATCGTGCCTAGAGATAATGTATAGGCCCAGTAGTTGTATAAAAGAAAAACACGGCAGAATACATCTACTGTTTACTATTCAAAAGAGAAAATATATCAGCTAGACAATAGTTGGTCAGCAGTTGGTGGGGATGCCTGGTCCCTTCTTCACAGGGGCTGCTTCCCTCAATGATGTTTGGGCTGGAAGCAAGACCAGTGCTCTGGGGGGTGCTGATATTCCTGGAACTCCTGAGCTTACCTGCCTGTTGGTGTCCATTGGTCAGCAGTCAGTGTTGGTATATGTATATATACTGATGAATGTGCATTTTAGCCTTCAACTTTTTTTGTCCTTTATGTATTACTAAGTCAAGATTGAATTTCTTATTGCCTCAAGAATATCAACAGAATCTTTTTATTGGTCGGGTTCCCTGGAGTATCTATCTTCCTGTGAGATTCTTCACCCTTTCTGTGTAGTTCTTGGTTATTTCATAAGGAAGGCAGGACAGCTAAGCTGTTGTGTCAGGAAGAAAGCATCTGTGAGCAGTAGTCTTGAAGAGGGCATCATATCCTTTTCTGCTCTGCATTTACCCACCAATAATAGCTAAAAGCAGGCAGAATTTCAGAACTCATTTTCTAGTCTAGCATTATACAAGTACTTTCTGAATTGTCCTCATTTTTTAATTGTTATTTAAAACTTTTTGAGGAACAAATGCTTTTAAAAATTAATCTGTCCCTTAGGGGCAGCTAGGTGGTGCAGTGAATAGAGCACTGGAGTCTGGAGAACTTGAGTTCAAATCTGGCCGCAGACACTTAACAAAAAAACTAGCTGTGTGGCCTTGGGCAAGTCACTTAACCCCAGTTGCCAAGCAAAAAAAAAAAATCTGTCTCTCCCACTATCTTATAACCTCACCAAGCAAATTTTTTTAAAGACTCAAAAAACAATCCTTCAATACCTATTTAACATAGTCCAGGAAAGCAAATTTCAACATTAGCCATGCTGGGAACTATGTTTCTTTCAGTGTTTTTGGTTCATCACCTCTGTCAGGAGGTATCATGTTTCATCTTTGTTCTTAAAGACTTGTGGTTGATCATTACATTGATCAGAGTTCTGAAATCTTTCAGAGTTATTTTTCTGTGTGATACTGTTATTATATAAAAGATTCTTGGTTCTGCTCACTTTGCTCTGCATCAGTTCATAAAGGCCTTCCTAAGATTCCTCTGAAATTGTCTATTTCATTATTTACAGTGCAGTAATATTCCATTATATTCATGTAGCACTATTTGTTTATCCATTCCTCAATAGGAAGACAGTCCCTTTAGTTTCCAGTTTTGAACTAACATGAAAAGGACTGCTATAAATACTTATGTCCTTTTCCTCTCTTTTTGATTTCTTTGGTATTTTTGGTATTTCCTAGTGATATAGCTGGATCAGAGGATATGCCTAATCTGGTAATTTTCTGGGCATATGTTAGTTGTCTTTAAAGGAGAGAACAAGAGGCCTCTCAGGGCAGAGCAATATGGTGGGTTCCAGGCAGCTGGTATTACTGAATAGCTTTTCCATTGTGTCTGTTTACTTGAGTTGTGTGTGTCCCCAAGGAAGTCTTCTGTATTCTGGGCTAGATAAAGAACCATGTGAGGCCTGGGGCATTAGGAATATTTTGGTGGCCACCATCAGACAAGGCGTGCCATGCCGGTGACATCCCTTTATCATACCTCCTGAATTTTTTCCTCTCTTCTCTCCAGTCTGCTTGTGTTAGGGGTCAGAAGAGCTCAGCAAGTCTGTTACCTGTCTATGTATTGAAGAAAATAGGGAGCCACTTGCTCTAGAGACTTTACCATCTGATACCCTGCTGAAATCTCCTGTGTACAGTCTTCCCCATTAGAATGAGAGCAAGAACTGTTGCCTTGGGACGGCTAGGTGGCGCAGTGAATAGGGCACTGGCCCTGGAGTCAGATGGACCTGAGTTCAAATCCGGCCTCAGACACTTGACATACTTACTAGCTGTGTGACCTTGGCAAGTCACTTAACCCCAATTGCTCTGCCTTCTCTCCTCAAAAAAAAAAATGTTGTTGCCTCTTTCTTGTTTGTATGCCTAGCATTTAACACCTGCTTGGCACATAATAAGCACTTAACAACTGCTCTTTCTTTTGTTTTTCATTAACACGTACATATGTAGCAGAAAATTAGGTAATAGTCGGAAAGTACTTTTCAGCCTTAAAATGAGTTTTTATCACACATGTATAACATGTAGGAAATGTGTGTTCACGTATCAACATATATTTCCGTATGTATGTGTGTACATGCATAACATAACATGTGGGATAAGAGGAAGGGTAAGGTCCAGGTGGTAGCGGAGAGAGAGTTATTGACAGTTTAGGGTTCGGGCTTGGTGAATCTGCAGCTTTGGCAGTCTTTTTTTTTCCAGGTTAAACCTTTATTTTGTGATTCATACAAATATCCTAACCTGAAATCCTTTTATATCTTCTGTTCTCTTATTTTTTTTTAATGCTTTATTAACTTCTGATTTACATCATTTGTTTCCGCCAGATTTTGAGTTACAAATTTTCTCCCCATTTTCCCCCCACCCATCCCCCCAAAACAGCAGTCCCACAGGATATCCCCACCTCCAATCTGCTCTCTCCCATATTTTCTCCCATACCCGTGTCGACTTTTCCAGGATCTCTATGCCTCATATATATATTTGACTATTTGATTTTAAAACTTTCAATTCCAGATTCATTCCCTTCCCCCCCCTGCCACCCACCCTCACTGGGAAGACAAGCAGTTCAGTATAGGTTGTACATGTGCGGCTAATGCAAAACAATAACGTAGTACATATATTGTAAAAAGACTGACTATATTTCCCTCCCTCCTATCCTACCTCCCACTTGTTCTATTCTCTACTTTGATCCTGTCCCTTTTCAAAAGTGGGTGCTTTCAACTTCCCTCCCCCCCAGCCTGCCCTCCCTTCCATCATCCCCCCTTTCATCCCCTTCCCCCCTATTCTCCTGGAGGGTGAGATCCCCTATTTAGTGTGTATTTCACTTCCTCCTCAAGCCAGATTCAATGGGAATAAGGTTGACCCATTCCCTTTTGCCTTCCTATTCTTCCCCTCCATTGTAACCATTTCCCCTTGCCTCTTCTGTATGAGATAGTTTGCCCCAATCTGTCTCTCCCCATCTCCTTTCATTATATTCCTCTCACCTCTTGATTTCACCTTTTAAGTATCATCCCTTCCTGTTAAA
>NW_027187378.1:23762051-23893904 GCF_028583685.1 Petaurus breviceps papuanus | reverse complement strand
TATATATATATATATATATATATATATATATATATATATATATTTCTGATCCCTTCAACTACTGAGAAAAGTTTCATAAATTACAATTATTGTTTTTCCATGTAGGAATGTTAACAGTTCAACTTTGATAAGTTCCTTATGATTTCTTTTCCCTGTTTACCTTCTCATGCTTCTCTTGCTTCTTGTATCAGAATGTCAAATTTTCTATTCAACTCTGGTTTTTTCAGCAAGAATGCTTGAAAGTCCTCTATTCCACTGAATGACCATATTTTCCCCTGAAACATGATACTCAGTTTTGCTGGGTAGATTACTCTTGGTTTTAGTCCCAGCTCCCTTGACCTCAGGAATATCACATTCCAAGCCCTTCGATCCCTCAGTGTAGAAGCTGCCAGATCCTGGGTTATCCTGATTGTGTTTCCACAATATTCAAATTGTTTCTTCCTGGCTGCTTGTAATATTCTCTCCTTAATATGGGAATTCCGGAACCTGGCTATAATATTCCTAGGAGTTTTCTTTTGGGGATCTTTTTCAGGAGGTGATTGGTGGATTCTTTCAACCTCTATTTTGCCCTCTCGTACTAAAACATCAGGGCAGTTTTCTTTGAGAACTTCCTGGAGTATGCTTTCTAGGTTCTTACTTTGGTCATGGCTCTCAGGCAGTCCAATAATTTTTAAATGATCTCTCCTGGATCTATTTTCCAGGTCAGTGGTTTTTCCCATGAGATATTTCACATTACCTTCTATTCTTTCATTTGTTTGGATCTGTTTAACAGCATCTTGATTTCTCATAAAGTCATTAGCTTCCATTTGCTCCAATATAATTCTGAAGCAATGATTCTCCTCATTGAGCTTTTGAGATTCTTTTTTCATTTTTCCTCCACTTCTCTTATCTGCTTCTTAAGGTCCTCTATGGCCTGTAACCAGCTTGTATTTTCCTTTGAAGCTTTTGGTGCAGGAGTTCTGACTTCACTCTTTTCCTCCTGTTCCATGCTTTGCTCCTTTTTGTCCCCAAAATAGGAGTGTAATGTTGGAATCTTCTGTCTGCTTTGTTTCCTTTGCCTGCTCATTTTGCCACTCAGTTATTTGACTTTTGGGCTTTTTGCCACAGTAGGACTCTGCCACCAGACAGGGGAGTTTTCGTCCCAAATGCTGGGGTTTTCTCAGCTGCCGGAGGTATTAGATGGGTGCCCTCTCTGAGGTCTCCACATGCTCTGGCAAGCTGGACACACACCCCAGGACCTCCACCCTAGACTGCAGTCCAGATCCAAGCAGGTTAAAGAAAGAGCGATTACCCCTCAGACTGGTGCTTGGTCCCTCTACACTCTGCAGGCCAGAAGCTGAAGCACTGGCTGGCTGTGCCGGTGTCTCAGCGGTTTCTCGCCCCAGGGGTAAAAGCCATGCACTCCCACTTACTGGTCCCAAAGTCCAGACTGCACTGACCTCTCACTTTGTCCTTTGTGTCTATGTGTTGATAAATCTGGAAACAGCCACAGCTGCTGCTGATCTGGAGTCCCTCTGGTCAGGCCCACCCTGGGGCTAAAGCCTTGGTGTGGGGCTGGGCTCGGCTCCCAGATCTCTGTGCTGGCCGATTCCTGCTGGCCTGCCGGGCTGTCCTCAGCTGGAGGTTAGCTTCTCTGTGTCATTTTGTGGGTTCTGCAGCTCCAAAGTTTGTTTAGAGTCCCCTTTTTACATGGATTGAGGAGGGTGGAAGCCGGAGCCACGGGAAGGTCGTGCTTCTACTCCACCATCTTGGCTCCCCCCCCCCCCCAGTCTCTTTTGTTTGTTTTGTTTTAATCTTTCTTTTTTGTCCTGAACTTAACCATTAGCAAACATGAACATTTCCTTATAAAAGAACAAAAAAGGATTATATATGAAGCTGCAAACTTCTGTTATGTACAGTTTGTTTGTTAGAAATGCATATTAAATTTAACATGGTAGTAACAAAGTTGCCCTGTTAGTGTCTTTTGAAAGTTTTTATTTTCTTCTGTGTACTTTTAAATGTTTCAATTGATTGTTTTTTCATTTCAGTCACTGAGTCATCTTTCACCCCCACACCCCACATAGGAGTAATTAGTAATGAGTATAGTCATATTTTTCCTGAATATTCCCAGGGAGTTCTTTGGCTAACTAAGGAGATCACTGAAAGGAAAATGGCCTTCACCTGTTTACTGAGGTGAGAAATCAAAATCTGTTGGATAGAAGTGTTAATAGCATTTCCATTAAGTTTCAACAAATGGATGCTAATTCAGATTTTCTTGGAAGGGGAATAACTGCCAATATTTAAGCATCCTAACTAGGGAAAAGAAGGCCTCAGTTATTAGGAATTACATGCAGATGTGTACATTTACATACATACATACATACATACATGTGTATACATTATACACATACACACATATATTCATTACGGGCAGCTAGATGGGGTAGTGAAAAGAGTTCGGAGCCTGTAGTTAGGAAGACTTATCTTCCCTAAATTCAAATCTGTCCTCAGACACTTCTTAGCTGTGTGACTCTGAGCAAATCACTTAATCCTGTTTTCCTCAGTTTCCTCATTTGTTAAAAAAGAACTGGAGAAGGAAATGACAATTCCAGTATCTTTGCCAAGAAAACCCTAAATGGGATTATACAAAGAGTCCAATATAACTGGAAAAGGTTTGAATAACTGCTTAGATAAATAGGCACTTTTAAATTAGATAATTAGGTATACTTTGGCACTTGGGCAATTAACTATTAGATATGTGGGTGCTCTTAATTGGACACTGAGCTATTTAGGTAATTAGGTATTTGTAATTAGGTGATTAAATACTTAGGCAAAATACTGGTCTGAACTGTTCTAAACTGGTTTAAATTGGTGTGAATCATTTTGAACCAGTCCAAATTGATTTGAACTGATCTGTATATATGTGTATTATATGTATACAGCCAACAATAGGAGTTTGTTTTTCTTGGCTATGCATATTTGGTACAATAATTTTTTTTTTTAAGCAATCGGGGTTAAGTAACTTGCTCAAGGTTACACAGCCAGTTATTTCTGGGTGTGGTGCTGAGTATCTGAGCCCGGATTTGAACCCCAGGTCATCCCAACACTGGAGCCGGTGCTCTTACTCACTGAGCCACCTGGCTGCCCCTAAGCAATTGGGGTTAAGTAACTTGCTCAAGGTTACATGGCCAGGTGTTTCTTGGTGGGTGCTAAGTGTCTGAGCCCGGATTCAATCCACAGGTCATCCCAACACTGGAGCCGGTGCTCTTACTTGCTGTGCTACCTGGCCACCTCTTTTCTTTTTTTTTTTTTTAATGGGATGGAGATAGGAGGGAGAGAACATAGATTTCTGTGAATTTTTTAAAAATAGAGAGGTGAGAGGTTTAGATGTGAAATGTTGTATGCAATTTCAGATAAATTACTGTATTATTTTTCAGATAAATTATTGTACTATTGTTATAAGAGAGACCTGTCATGGAATGGAAATAACCTGTAAATGTAAAGCAAAAGACAAAAAAACAAAGCACATCAATAAAATTTTCAAAAAGAAAAAAAATGCATGCATTTAGAGATGGAATGTCTTGTGAGAGAAACAGCAAGGGGGCCAGTGTCCCTGGTATCATGGTTGGTTTGGAGGGAGGTACAAAAAACTTTTAATCACCAAACAGGATTTTTTATTTCATCCTGGTGATAATAGAGAATTTGTTGAATGGGAGTTGGGGGAGGGGGGGTCAGTGACCTGGTCAGACCTGTGCTTTAGGGAGATCGATTTGACAGATGAATAGAATTTGAATTGGAGTGGGGAGAGACTTGAGGCAGGGAGACCAACCAGAATGCTATTGAAATAATCCGGGCATGAAATGGTAAGAGTCTGAACCAGTGAGGTGGCAAAGTCCAGGAAGGGAAAAGGGAATATACAAGAAATGTTACAAAGGAAGAATTAATTGGACTTGGAAACAGATTGGATCTGGGTGGTAAGAAAGAGTGAGGTCAAGGATGACAACTAGGTTGCTAGCCCAGATGATTAGGCAGATGGTGGTGTCTTCTCCAGGAATAGTAAAGTAAGAAGAGGGGAGGGTTTGGAGGGACAGACAATTCAGTTTTGAACATGTTCGAATATCTAAGGGGATATAGAGTTTGAGATGTCCAACAGATGGTTGAACTCAAGAGAGGTTAGAAGAGGGGTAAAGGCTGGATAAGTGAATCTGACAACTATCAGCATAGAGATGATAATTTAATCTGTGGGAGATAATGAGATCACTAAGTGAAATAGTATAGAGGGAGAATAGAAGGCCCAGAACAGAGCCTTGGGAAAACCCATGTTCAGTTGGCATGGCCTGGATGAAGATAAGCAAAGGAGGATGTGATGTTAATGGGATATAAGATCTTCCCTCCTCATTAATGGGCCTCACATGGAACTCATTAAAGGAAGCTTAGCATTTTGCTTTGGGGCTCACTCATTGAAAGAGTGTTCTTGTGATTTGACCAGATGAGACTCAGGGTAGGTGTTTTGAAAAACCCAGATGTTGGTGCTTCTCTCTCTGGTAACTATGTATGTATTGCCTTGGTCAGACAGTTGTTGTACTGTGCTGATTTCTCAGACAGTTAGATGCCCTGTCTGTTGGTGTATTTCTCTGCTTGTATTTTCTCTATTTCTTTGTTTGGATTTTCTCTGAAGTTTAGGGTGCTGATTTCCCCCCTGAACTAATGAATATAATTTTGAACAAATTGTTGACCCCTTTGAACAGCTATCTTTCCTAGTAAAGCAGATCTAAGAACCTGTGCTAGCAGCCATCCTTCATATGCCAGTGTGGTTGCTGCTGCAGAGGAAGAGGAGCATGTAGGCAGGAAAAAGGACAACCAGGAGAGTGGTGTTCTGAAAACCTAGAGAAAAGAGAATATAAAGGCGTAATGGCCAGTGTAAAACTGCAGAGAACTCAAGAAGGAAGAACATTGAGAAATCTTTGAGGAGATTGAATTACATAGGGGGCAATATATATTTCGAATCAATGCAAGTTCTTTTATAAAGGAAGGATGGTTAGGAAATGCCTTCCAAGTCTTTCAGTAATGAATTGGATGTTCCTTAAGGTGCAGCCAGTGATCTTCTTAAGGATAAACTCTGCCAACACGAATATCTCCAAGGCAGTTAAGAATTTTGTTTTATAGGTTCATTAATTTTAACTCTCTTCCAACTATCTAATTCATGTTAGATTCCCCTTTCCCACCCTAACTTTTTTTTTAACTTAGACAAGAGAGTTTATTTCATAATAATTTTTTTGTTATTGTAGTAGGGCAGTAGGAGGGATAAAACCTTCCTTAGACTGATTTTTAAAAATTATTTTTATTTATTTCATTAAATATCTCCTAATTATAAGTAAAAAAAATTAAATAATCTTTTTAAATGTGAGTTTCAAATTATATCCTTCCCTCCTTGAGAAGGCAACTACTTAGGTGGTGTAGGACAAAGTGAACCATACCACCAGGTGCTTGGGAAAAATACACATCTATTCTTACTATGTCTTCAAAATGAATATTCCTTTGCAAAAACTAATTGGTGTTTGGGGCGGCTAGGTGGCAAGTGAATAGAGCACTGGCCCTGGAGTCAGGAGGAGCTGAGTTCAAATCTGGCCTCAGACACTTAGCACACAAACAAAAAACTAGCCGTGTGACCTTGGGTAAGTTACTTAACCCCAACTGCCCCTCCAAAAAAGCAAAAAAACCCCAAAACTAATTGGTGTTAATTAGGTAAATTACTGGGGAAATAGTCAATGGTGGCTAACTGTGGGAACAAACTATAATGGGGGCTTGAGTCAATACCTCAACCTCAACCTCCCCCCTGAGCCGGGAGGGGAGAGGCAGCTGGCCTGACTGAAAAAGTGAAGCTTGATTACTTGCTATACAAGAAAGGGTTCCATTGGTGGCTGTGATTCATTAGAAAGTGACCGTATACTTAGTAAGTGCTTGCATGATTACCCCTGAAGTAGAAAATTAAAAGTATTATTGTGACCATTTGAGGAAACTGAAGCTGAGATGAAGTGAATTAATAGGCACAAAAGATTTTGAGTTAGAAGGGACCTCATAGCTAAAGTGGACCAATCTCCCCCCACCCCCTTTCTTTTTAAACAAAGGAGGAAACAGTGGAAAGAACTTGTCCAAGAGCACAAGGTCATACAGGTAGAAAATGGTGGAGTCAGGACATCGCCCTCAAAGTCTTCTGAATCTGAAATTGGTGTGCTTTTTACTATGTCAGGCTGCAGCTCTGGAATGTAACTATTCTTAATTAATTAGCTGTTGGGATTAGGATTAAAAGCATTGGGGTTTTTGTAGTTTAATTCAATTAGTAAATATTGCTTAAGTGTTTACTACCTATATGCAAATAGGTAGGTGCTGAGAACACAAAGATGAAAAAGTGGAATAGTCCTTGTCCTCAAGGAGTTTATAATCTTTATTGTTGTCTTTTTTTTTTTTTCAGTCATGTTCAACTCTTTTTGACCCCTTTGGGGGTTTTCTTGGCAAAGATACTGGAGTGATTTGCCATTTCCTTCTTCAGTTCATTTTATAGATAAGGAAACTGAGGCAACAAGGTGAAGTGTCTTGCCCAGGGTGTGTCCAGCTAGGAAGTGTCTGAGACTGGATTTGAACTCCTGAAGATGAGCTGCCTTCTTTGGAGGGCAATTGGGGTTAAGTGACTTGCTCAAGGTCACACAGCTAGTAAGTGTGTCAAGTGTCTGAGGCCCGATTTTGAACTCAGGTCCTCCTGACTCCAGGGCCAGTGCTCTATTCACTGCCCCACCTAGCCACCCCAACGATGAGCCTTCTTGACTCTGGGTCAGTCACTCGATGCACTTTGGTACCTAGTCTTATAGTCTACAGAGTTTTATTAGTTAATATCATTGCTGCTAGGTGCCATTGGTCAAATCCCATTTAACCCACATGAGTGCCATGTATGAGTTTCAAAATAGCACACTGATGTAAAGCCTCCATTTTCTTCATCTACACTTCGCAGAATCACAGAATCTCAGCCACAAAAGGGACCTCAGAACCCAGCTGGTTCAAACTGTAACCACAAAGTCTTATTGCAGCCTCCCTACAAGAGGTCATCAGGACCTCCAGCAGGGGGAGCCCTTACCCTCCTGAGGCAACCCCATTCCATTTTGGGTTAACTGATTGTTAGGAAATTTCTCTTTTAATATCGAGCCCAAATTCGCCTCTCTGAATCTTCCATCCATTGCCTTGATTCTAAGACAGAGGAGAAGAACCCTAATCCCTCCCTATAAATACTCGAGAGAGCTATAAGGTCCCACTCCCTTCCCTTCTCTTCTCCAGGCCAAACTTTCCCAGTTCCTTCCAACTGATCTTCACAAATGATGATGAGAAACTCATTTTCATAGTGTATTCCAAGTCACCAGAGAACTAGAGAGTGGTAGGGGAGGGTGCGTAAGCATCCTCCATTGCTATCTCCTTTAGAGATGTAGGCACACCCAGGTAGGCTAGGTATCCTTTCCTAAAAAGGCCAGAATCCTGTAATATTGATCTATCAGTGGCCAGTGGACTTTCCTACACAGAAAGAGTTTTTTCTTTTCCTAGCTCTTTTTCTCCTTCTTTATCCTAATGAAACATTTCAAGATCTGTGTTCCCTAATGGCACTGGGATTTATCTGTACATCCCAATTCAGTCACAAGTCTGTGTCAGGGATTTCCCTGAGGCAGAGCCTACTGGTTTGAGAGAGATGATTATTAAATTTTAGTCTGAGCATTTATATCTCAGATATATTGGCTAACACTACAAGTCTGGGCTTGATTTGTTTCTTTGTTGATTGTTTAGACTTAACAAAGTGATGGAGAAAATGTCAATCATGCAGGTTCAACTTAAAATGTGTCCTTTGTACATTTTTTGGAGAGCTAGCAGTCAAATATTTACCAGTACACCCCTGCCTGTTACTGACAACCTGCTCTCAGCAATTACACTTTCCCAGTCTAAAATGGTGATAAAATCACACATATTTAAAAGCCCCATGCTTTAGAGTCCATTCCAGGAACCTCTGATTATTTTCAGAGGAAAGGTCAGAATAGGAGAGCCATAGACACTCCCAAACTGCTTCCCTTCTCTCTCCCCCTCCTCCCCAATTTTACATACCTCTGAGTAGCAGAGATAAGCTTTATTGCTTCTCTACTCAGGTGAAAGGGTAAACTATGATCCTGAAATACCAGAGCAGTTGGAGCAGAAAAAAAGGTGTTAACTTCCCATTTCAATGCCACCTAACTGGCTTTTCCTGTTCCAGGCAGTTAGAAGACTGAGCAGATAGAGCACTGGACAGAAGAGTTGAAACCTGAATTAAATTCATTCTCATGCATTTAATAGCTGTGTGACCTTGGGCAAGTCACTTCACCCAGTTTGCCTCAGTCTCCTTATCTGTAAAATGAGCTGGAGAAGGAAATGGCAAACCACTCTAAGTATCTTTGCCAAGAAAATGCCAAATGGGATTGTGAAGAGTCAGATAGGACTGAAACAACTAAACAACTAATTTGAGAATCACTCTAATTGATAGAAAGTTCTTCCTTACATTAAATATTAAATTTAATAATAATAATAAAAGCAATAATTTAAATATTCCCCTATGCAACTTTCATCCATTGTAATAGCTAGCAGTCATATAATGCTTTAAAGTTGGCAAAGTGCTTTATATATATTATCTCATTTGATTCTCACGATAATCCTGGGAAGTATGTATTGTTATTATCCCCATTTGAAAGATGAGGAAGCCGAGATTTAGTGATTTTAAGTGACTTTCCTAGGACCACACAGCGGGTAAGTAGCTGAGGTAGGATTTGAACTCAGGCCTTCCTCACTCCAAGTCCAACACTCTGCATTCATATTCTTCGTTCAGCCCTCTAGAGCCATATGGAATAAGTTCAATCCCTATGCTACCCCTTCAAGTACTTGATTGCCGTATTATGGCATTCTTCTCTTCCACAAGCTAAGTAATCCCAGTCCCATCTTGTCCTCCTCTGGCATGATCTTGAGACCTATTTCCTTTATCTGGGTACTATTCAACTCATTAATGTACTTCCTAAAATGTGGTATTTAGAACTGAACCCAATATTGCAGACGTGGTTTGACCAGGGCAGGGTACATTGGGACTATTGCCTTCCTCATCTTCAACATCATTCCTCTCCTAATGGAGTCTAAGATCCCCTTGGCTTCCATTTCACAGTTGACTCTAAAACTTCAGATCTTTGTTCAAATGAATTACCACTAACTGTTTTGTGCTGGGGATCAAGGATTTAGAATTGGAAGGGCCACGAGAGGTCATTAAAGCTAACCACCTCATTTTTTGTACCCAATTTATTTATTTTTAGTTTTCAACGTTCACTTTTATAAGATTTTCAGTTCTAAATTTTTCCCCCTTCCTTCCCCCCCTCCCCAAGACAGCATGCCATCCGATATAGGCTATACATGTACAATCATATTAAAAATATTTCCACATTAGTCATGTTGTGAAAGAAGAATCAGAAAAGGAAAAAACCATGAGAAAGGAAAAAAAAAAAAGGAAATAGTATGCTTCAATCTGCATTCAGACTCCATAGGTCTTTCTTTGGATATGGATGGAATTTTCCATCATGAGTCAGAATTGTTTTAGGTCCTTGCATTGCTGAGAAGAGCCAAGTCTGTCAAAGCTGGTTGTTGCACAATTTGGCTGTTACTGTGTACAATGTTCTCCTGGTTCTGCTCACTTCACTCGGCATCAGTTCATGTAAGTCTTTTCAGGTTTTTCTGAAGTCTGCCTGCTCATCATTTCTTATAGCACAATAGTATTTCATTACATTCGCATACCACAACTTGTTCAGCCATTCTCCAATTGATGGGCATCCCCTCAGTTTCCAACTCTTTGACACCACAAAAAGAGCTGCTGTAAATATCTTTGTACATGCCAACCACCTAATTTCACAGAGGGACCTGAGGCCCAGAGAGGGGAGGGACTTGGAGTCACGGTGTCTGTGACACCAAATCTGGCTGGTGCTTTTCCCGCTGTACCGTATCATGTGCCTCTCTTGAGGTCCAGTCTCACAAAGACAGGTCCAGTCTCACAAAGACAGCATGCTACTGAGCACTGAATTTAGAGTCAAAGCGTTTGGCTTCCAATCCCTGCTCTGCCACTTACTAGCTGTGTAGCCTTGAGCAAACCACTTCACCTTGAAGGGCCTTGGCTTCCTCAGCTGTAAAATGGGGCTAGGTGCCATCTAAGGCCCCTTCTGCCTCCAGCTCTATTGTCATAAGAATGCATAGGGTAATGGTAGAATCAGGTTCTCTAACATATTCCATGGCACCATATTGCTTCATTTACTTGATTTTTTAAAATCCAAGTTAAGACTTTACATTTATCCTTATTAAATTTCATCTTATTACATTTGACTCAACATTCCAGCCTATCACAATCTTTTGGGATCATGACTGGCAATTATGTGAGGTATATCCTGTCACTTGTAAATCTGATAAACATACTGTCTATGTATTTATGCTGTTCACTGATGAAACTATTAGAACAGCACAGGGAAAAACAAATCCCTGAGGTATTCCACTGGAGACCATCTTCAAAGGTGATAGCAAGCCATTAGTCTGGCCATTTAGTCTGAATCCAGCTAACTATCCCCTTGTCTAGACCATTGCTTTTCATCTTGTGCACAAGAACATCAGGAGAGAATTTTTCACATGCTCTGCTAAAATCCAAGTAAACTGCAGCTATGGCATTCCCTGATCTACCTGTCTACTCACTTTGTTAAAACAGGGAATGGAGTTAGTCTAGGGTTACTTGTTTTTTTATTAATTTTTTGAGGGCAATTGGGGTTAAGTGACTTGCCCAAGGTCACATGGCTAGTTTTTGTGTTAAGTGTCTTAGGCTGGATTTAAACTCAGGTCCTCCTGACTCCAAGGCCGGTGCTCTATTACTGCACCACCTAGCCGCCCCCAAGTGACTTGTTTTTGATGAAGCCAGCCTGGTTCTTTGTGATGACTGCTGCCCTTTCTAGATGTTCACTAGCATCCCTTTTATAATAATATAGGAATTTACTGGGAATTAGAGGTAAGCTCAGTAGTCCAGAGTTTGTAGACTACACTCTCTTTTTTCTATTGAATATCCAGAGAATATTTGCTTTTTTTTGCATCCCATGGCATCTCTTCTATTCTAAACAATATTTCTTTTCTCTTTAAAAAAATTTCATATATTTTTTTCTATTTTGCTTTTTGGAGGGGGGAAGGCAGGGCAGCTGGGGTTAAGCGACTTGTCCAAGATCACATTACTAGTAAGTGTTAAGTGTTTGAGGTCAAATTTGAACTCAGGTCCTCCTGACTCCAGGGCTGGTGCTCTATTTACTGCACCAACTAGCTGCCCCTCTAAACAATATTTCAAAGATCACTGACAATGGCTCAGCAGCCACAATTGCCAATTTTTTGGGCAACCTGGAACCAAGTTTATCTGGGTCTGGTGCCTTGTACTCATCAATGGCAGCTAGGTACTCATTATCTTCTTACTAATATTGGATTTCAACTATCTATTAGCAATTTTTCTTTTCTCTTCTTTTTTTTAATCTAACGATTATTAGTCTTTGTATAAACAGAATAAAAATCTCTGCCTTTTCTCCATTGCTTATTGTTGACATTTCATTCACCCCGAGCAATGGTCACAGTGTTTCTTTGATTCCCCTCTTTTCTCTTACATAATTTGGACAACTCTCTTTCTTGTCCTTGACTTTTCTTGCTGGCCTCAGCTCATTCTGAGTTTTGGCATTCCTGGTAGAATTCTTACAATGCTGTGTTCTCTATTACTTGTCCTTGCTTCTACCTTCTCTGCTTGTCTTTGTAGCTCTTCATAAACTGGGGATCCTTATGCCAATTCCCGTTCTGACTGATGAGTCAAGTAACTGAGAAAAGCTATCTACATCTCATTCTTTGGGTGGCAGGGGTACCCTCAAGTAATGTTAGGTGTCTTTCTAATACTTTTGAGTCTGGCCTCTATTCTGATGCATTTTCTCCAATATCAATCACTAGTTATAGTTTGTATTTCTATTATATCATTAATATCCTCCAGTAATTAGAACCCTAGGATCATTTAACCAAATAACAAAAATTAACAAAGTAATATTTGTTAAAGAGACATATTAATAACAGAAGTAAAAAATACATGTTTTCCCCAACAAAAGGGGCCTTTATAACTGGTTCTTGGGGACAGTGGGCTTAAACTTGGAGAAATTTATATAAAGCAATTGCCTCATCAAGTTCATTTCTACACATGGCATAGCTCATGGATGAGTCCTTATCACTTCATCTTCTCTGCCTTCAGTCCACTGATGGGTCAAGCAGGCCCCTCAGAACTTTGTTCCTCAGTGACCTTGGTTAGCTGAAAAATCTGGTATAGACCCTACCTTCTGACCTTGTGCTGACTTTCTCTCCTGACCTTTTGAAGATCACCAAGTTGAAGCCTAGTATGACACACTTTCCCCTAAGAGACAAAAATAACAAAAACAAAGAGGCAAAGAATGAAGGAGTACATATTCACAGGGTGGGGAGATTAAGGCCCTCAGCCTCTCTGTTTCTCTCTTTCTCTCTCCTCTGTCTCTCTCTTTCTGTCTCTGTCTCTTTCTCTGTCTTCCCACCAAGAGGCTTCCAGAATGTTTTCCCTCAATCACAACTAGAAAGGAAAGAAGGTGACTGATTCAGTTAGTGTCTTTTGTAGGCATTCTCAGTTTCAGTTCAGTGGTTAATCTAAAGGTTCCTCTTCACGTATGTTGTTATTGGTCCTTTGGTTTTGAAGCGGACCAATGACATCATGGGTGGTCTTGACTCACATGCGAATTGGATTTAAGTGAGGTAGAGTTGTGCAGGGTCATTGAAGTCCAGCGCCAGGACAACTGGCAATGGCATGGGATGCAGTGGATGACCTTGGCATCTTCAATGCCTGACCAAGCTCTAAGCGCTCCACAGCACCTGCTTCAGCCTCTGTGGCCATTGAAACAAATTGTTCTTATTTGCCCATTCCACTGGGGAACATCTTCAAATGCTTTGGGTGGATATCCCCCTAACTCACTGATGGGTCTGAGGCTTGTGGGTTACCCTCAACCTGATTTAGCCCATACGCCTAGATGGTTTTACCAAAGTGTGACTTCTGCACGTGCTACAACTTTTTGGAGCCACAGATGAGAGTTGGGTGAAGGTGGATGCTAAAAGTAGATGAGCAGCCCTTACACCAGAGGTGCTAGTCCTCCCTGAACACCCCGTGTACCCCATTTGTTCACATGTTAAGCATGCTTGGAACAATACCTGTGCATGATTCATGTCCACACAGAGGTTGTTTCATCAAGAGTTGCTGGGCACACTCAGAAAGAGTAGGCTCATTCATTAGCTTGTTGCCCCAATTACATTTTTTGAAAAAAAACCTGATTGATGAATTCCCTGTATATCTACATTAGACTCTTCAAATACTCTTCCTTTGTTCTGTTTCAAAATTAATTTTCATTCTGTCTTTGGCTTATCATCCCTAAGAATTTCCTGTGTTTTCCAGGTTGATTTTTCATTTTTCATTTCATTATAGAATTTTAGGCCATGGGCATTTATCCTTTCTCTGAATTCTTTGAAACGTGCTATTCTAAAACATAGGATCCATGTCAAACTATCCCTAGCTTTCCTGTTATTCTTCTGGGATTTTTCCACTTGGGACCCCTTTAGCACTCCTTATTTAAGAAGCACTGGATGAATAGTAACTTCCCTCCAAAAGTTCCATGATTCCCACTTCAGCAACCAATCGCTCTTTAGTGATGAGATTTGCTCCCAGAATAGCAACTCTTGTATGTTAATCCACCTTCTGAAGGATGAAATTATTATTGATGCAAGTCAAGGATGAATGATTCAGCTTCTTGATAGAGAGCTCTACCAGATGTCTTAAGTCTTTCATCACTACCATGTCATGCCTCTGTTTCAGGTTTGTGACCCATTTTCTAATTTCTTGTCTCTCTCCCTTTCTGTCGAAGGGATTTGTAATACACACCAGTGACAATATTATGTCTTTATTGGCCATTACACCAATGGTCTCCTTCATGCTTTCCCCCATATGAGTATACCTGATTGATATGCAGTTAATACTACCCTGCTGTCTATTTTGTGTCTTTTATAGGATCATATTCTAGTCATGGGTCTCATCCTGCTAAATCTCAGTGATACCTAAGAGGTACAAATTACCTTTTTGCATTAGCATGTTTAGTTCATTTTGTTACCTATACTTTGTGGATTTGTGTATAGTCAGTCTCAGGCCAGAAGTTTTATTGCTGGCTTCTTACACTTTGTTTTTAGTGAGTTTTTGTGTGTTTTTTTTTTTTTTACCACTATAGTTCTTTCTAAAGTATGGCTGTTTTCTATGGTATCTAGCTTACAGTATATATGTATTTAAATAATATTTTACTTTTTTCCAACTGCATGCAAAAATAATTTTTGACATTTGTTTTTTAGAATTTTGAGTGCCAAATTCTCTCTTTCCTTTCTTCCCCTCTCCCATCTCTAAGACAGTAATCAATTTGATATATGTTATACATGTGCAATCATGCAAAACATTTCTGTTAGTCACGTGAAAGAAAACACAGACCAAAAAAGAAACACACACACACACACACACACACACACAAAGAAAGTGAAAAATACTATGCTTTCATCTGCATTCGGACTCTATCAATTCTTTCTCTGGGGATGGATAGTATTTTTCATCATGAGTCCTTTGGAATTATCTTGGATCATGATATTGCAGAGAATAGCTAAATCGGGGGGGGGGAGGAACCAATCGTGCTGCCCTTTGAATGAATCAAAACTTCACAGAACAAATCCCCTTAATAAAGGATTTGTTCTGTAAAACTTGGACTCAGTCAAAAGGCTGCACCCAAGGACCTAGAAGGCCACATGTGACCTCAAGGCTGCAGGTTCCCCACCCCTGAGCTAAGTCATTCATGACTGATCATTATATGATATTGCTGTTACTATGTACAATGTTCTCCTGGTTCTGCTTACTTCACTTTGCATCAGTTCATATAAGTCTTCCCAGGTTTTTCTGAAAGCGTAATGCTTGTCATTTCTTATGGCACTATATTATTCCATCACAATAATATACCACAGCTTGTTCAGTCATTCCCCAACTGATGGACATCCCCTCAATTTCCAATTCTTTTCTACCACAAAAAGAACTGCTATAAATATTTTGGTACATATAACTCCTTTTCCTTTTTTTTAATCTTAGGGCATATGGAGACAATATATATATATATATTGCAGTATATATATATAGACAATATATACATATGAATGTATATATATGTATGTATATAAATATCTTCCTTCTTTTGCAGTTTAAAGCTCTTTTGAGTAAATTTTCAAGATGCCAGGAAAATACATTTTCCCCCATCCTTTGTTATATGAACTCCATCCTATTCAGAAGTTTATATTTTGAGACTCAGTTCTCTTAATTCCACAGTTCCCTTAGTAGCTCCCATGTTTTACTTCCTTTCTTACTTTGTTTATGCTATTTCTTATTCTTGAGATGTCCCCTATATCTTGGTATGTTACAGTCTACCCGTCTTTCAAGGTTTGTCTTCTCCTCTGAAGCCTTCCTTACTCATTAATCTCATCAATGTTACTTTTTAAGTATGTTTCCCACAATTGGACAAAATATTTTGGCATAGACCAGGAGGAGCACTGAATTGAAAGTCAGGATATACGATGTATTTTCTTAATGATTTACCTTGGTTAAATCACTTCCCTTCTCTGACTTCATCTCCTCATCTGCAAAATGAGAGATCATATTAGAGGATCTCCCAAGTCCCTTCCTATCCTAAAATTTATTCTTTGATACTGTATAACCAATACCAGAAAATCTGGTTCAACTTCTGATCACTAAATGCCAAAAACAAGCCTCAAACAGGCCCTTCACTCTGCTACCTTCTTTACCCCCCACCCCCTAAATAACTACCTCCTTTGCCACCTGTCATAGGGCCAGAAATCCCACCATTTATGTCTAAAAGTGTTTTGATTTTTAAGAGCCCCCTTAGGAGAGATGATACCTTAACACCTTAGGGGGAATTATGACGATGAAGAGAGAGTAAGTCCCCATAAGAATAGGAGTCAGGAGCAAACAGTCTTTGCATCTCAGTTAACAATAATAATCTTTACTTAATAATAATTTTTGTATAGCACTTGAAGATCCGAAAAAGTGCTGTAATACATTATATCATGTGATCTTCACAACAGTCTAGTGAGATGGATACTATTTTTAAAAAATTTATTTATTTTTTAGTCTTCAACATTCACTTCGATAAGACTTTGAGTTCTAAATTTTCTCCCCTTCTTCCCCTTCCCCCTCCCCAAGAAGGTATGTAATCTGATGCAGGTTCTACATATACATTCATATTAAACACAGTTTCACATTAGTCATGTTGTAAAGAAAAGAGATGGGAGAAACCACCAGAAAGAAGAAACAAAACAAAAAGAGAGAAAATAGTATGTTTCAATCTGCATTCAGTTTTTTTTCTGACTGTGGACGCCATTTTCAGTCATGTTGTTACTGAGTACAATGTTCTCCTGGTTCTGCTTACTTCACTTTGCATGTAAAGCTTTCCAGGTTTTTCTGAAATCTGCCTGCTCATCATTTCTTATAGCACAATAGTATTCCATTACATTCATGTACCACAACTTGTTTAGCCATTCCCCAACTGATGGGCATCCCTTCACTTTCAAATTCTCGACTACCACAAAAAGAGCTGCTATAAATATTTTTGCACATGTGGGTCCTTTTCCTATTTTTATGATCTCTTTGGGATACAGCCTTAGAAGTGGTATTGCTGGGTCAAAGGGTCTAAAACTGTGCATATCCTTTCACCCAGCAATACCACTTCTGGGGATGGCTACTATTATTACCCTCTTTTTTTCAGAGAAGGAAACTGAGGCTCAGATTAAATGAGTCACCCAACTAGTATCTGAGGCAGAATTCAAACCTAGGTCTCCCTAACTCCAAGTCCAGTGTTTTTTCTATGACACCACACTACATCTTCCTTAAGCAAATCTTAGGAGGAAACCAAATTAGTTCACCCCATTTACTGCCTAGTTGGGCTAGAAGACCACTGATGCCCCTTGTCCATTCATACTACTGGCTGTGTGTGTGTGGTTATAAACAAGTTATTTCACCTCTTGAGTTGAGGCAGTTGGATAGACTCCTCTAGTGTACTTGAGTCAGGAAGACCTGAATTAAAATTCAACCTCAAATACTTAGCCATGTGATCCTGGGTAAGTCACTTAACTGCTGTCTGCCTAAATTTCCCCAGCTGTTAAATGAGGATCATATTAGCACCTATTTCTTGGGGTTGTGGTGAGGATAAAATGAGATAATATTTATAAAGTACTTAGCACATAGTAGGAGCTTAATAAATGCTTGTTTTCTCTTTCCCTTCTCCCTCCTGCCCCATCAGTAAAGCAAAGATAATTATCCTTGCAATATTCCCCCTCCCCCCCAGGGTTGTTGTAGGGAAAGTACTTGTAAATCTTTGAACATTATAGAAACATGAACTATTATTGTTAATATATATGTGTGTATGTATGTATGTATGTATATATAATGTATATAAATAGGGGAGTTAGCTAGATTAGGGGTTCTTAATATTTTTTGTGTGTGTCTTAAACCCCTTTGGCAATCTGGAGAGGCCTACAGACCCCTTATAAGGATCATATTTTTAAATGGTTAAAATGAAACACATAAGATTGTAAAGGAAATCGATTATTTTGAAATAAAGTTATGAAGATTTTTTTTTAAGCAGCCAAGTTCACAGGCATGCTGGGGATCCCTGGACCAGATGATTTCTGAGGTCTCTTCCAGCTCTGACTTGAGTAACTTGGGAAAAACTTTGACCCACTTTAATAGGTTTTCAGGAGCAATAACCTCCCAGAAGTTACCTTTTACACATTCTGAGTCTGTGAGTCATCAAGCCACCTAGCAAGATGGGAACAGGCTCCTTCGTTAACCATTCTGGACTCTGGCAGCAAACTCTTGGAACAATGGAAAGCATGGAGGGCCCCTGAGTTGAGTTGCTATCAGCACATCAAGCCAAACAAAGGCAGTCTTCGGTGGGCAAATAGCAAAACCACATATTTGTCAGTGTTTGTCATTGGCGTGGTGGGGTTTCACTTGGGAATGAGTAGTCTGGTCACCTGTACCTTCTTGTCCTTCCTGGTTTCACAGTGATTTATACAAAATGTAAGCAACTGAGGGGGAAAAATGATTAACCAAGAGGAAGAGACGCCCTAAATCAGAGAGCAATCTACCTCCTTTAATAATCCCTTTTCTCTCTGCCTTTGTAACGCAAAATCTTATGGAAAGAACAGAATTCTGGGGATGGGAGGGACCTTGGGTGTCAAGTTAGGCTATCTTCATTTTATAGTTGGGAAAAAATCAGGTCCTAATGGGTGGAACAACTCTTGCTCAAGGTCTAACAGTAAGTAGCCCAGGAAGGACTAAAATTCATAGTATATTGGGAAGAACCCTGTATCTGGCTGGAGTCTAAGGGCCAGAAAGCAGATCCTTACTCTGTCCCTTACTATGAGTGTGATTTTTGGGAAAGTCATTTGACTTCTCTGGAACTTAGTTTTTTCATCTCTAAAACAAAGATGTTGAATTAGGTGACCTTCCAGCTCTAATGAATCCAAGTCTCCTGATTTCTGTACAAATCCTCATACTGTACCATGATTGATTGGACCCTTCAGAGCTCATCTCTCTTTTCCCTACCTCAACCTCTCATGATATTAGCCTTAATCTCTGGTTTTTTTCTTCTTCCTTTAAAAAAAAAGTCATCCCTTTGCTATCCCATTTTCTCCCAGGAATAACCTTCTCACACTGGAAGATGCCTTCTCCCTATGGTCTTTTCTCCCTAGAAGATCCCTCTACTCCTTCCAGCCTTTCCTCTGATTGATGAATTCTTTCTGGAATCTCCATTCTTAGGAAGTGCTCAGATCAGCCACACTCACTCCTTCTCTCCTTTCCAGGCTACATTTCCTACTCCCCAGACTTCCCCACTATGCCCCAGCAGCATTTTCACGCAGAAATATCCCTCTGTTTTTCTGGTTCCCTCTTCCAGTTGGTAAGTTCCTCCCCAAATCCCCAATTTGAAGTAGTGCCCATGATAGCCATGCTCACTCCAAATCTGATGCAGTCCAGGATTCTTCAAACTACTTCCAGATCTTGTCCCAGTCTGAGGACTTTCCCTTGCCCCCTTTATAGCTCCTTAATTTTATGTGTTGTTTTGTGCCACTAGAATGTAATTCGAATTCCTCAAGGGCAGGAACTGTCTTTTTGCTTGTATTTGTAGCCCTGGCATATAGTAAGTGTTTAATAAGTGCTTGTTGATTTCACTTGGGTAGAAGCCATACCAATATCCTGACCTAGAGTGTGCTTGTGGATTCCTAAACCAGGAAACACTTGGCTTTAGAAAACTCTAAATACTAAAGACTCTCCTTAATTCACTTTCCTCAAGTTATCCATCAAAAGTAAATAAATAGAATAGTGGAAAGAGCTTGGAACTTGGAGTTGAGAGACCTGAGTCTTGTTACAAACTCTGCCTATGACTCATTGTGTGACACTGGGCAAATCTCAATTTCCTTGGACCTCATTTTACTTGTCTGCACAAAGAAGGGGTTGAACTAAATATACATCTGGATTTATTTTTTAAAATGGGCTGCTTTGTGCAGTATAATTTTTCTGCTATATAAGTATAAAATTACTGCTTTGTGTAGTATAATTTGAGATCTGGTACTGCTAGGTCCCCTTTATGTTCACTTTTCATTATTTCCCATGAAATTCTTAACCTTTCTGCCATATGAATTTTGTTACTCTTTTTTTTCCAGTTCTATAAAGTAAAGTAATATTTTGGTGGTTTGATTGGTATGGAATTGAATAAATAAATTCATTTAGGGTAAAAAAATGGACTTTTGAGCTACCCTTCATTTTTCCCCTCCTGCTCTCATTCTGTTCTCTGGCAATGATAGAAACAAGCACGCAATGATTAAAAAAGACAGGCAGAAGGAAGAGGACAAAAACAGAAAGAGGTCCAGGTAATCCAAACCTAGTGAATATGCCCTCGAATAATTGAACTAGACTTTAATAGAACTATAAACCCAACCACTGGGATCCAAGTAGGAACTAGCGACTCATTACACTCAATTGGTCAAGCAGCTAGAACATGGTGTTCAATTTTATCCTGCACCTAAATCCGTCACCTCTGTCAGGAGGTGGATAGACTAGTATATCATCATATCACATCATACATACTCTGGAATCATATATAGTCACTTTGTCGATCATAGTTCTTAAAACTTTGAAAGCTGTTTGTCTTCACAGGGTTATAATTATTCTCCAGTTCTGCTCATTTCACTCTTCATAATTTTATAAAGTCTTCAACATTCTTCCTTTTTACAATATGGTTGCTGTAATATATATTGCATACACACAATCATTCTTCAGATTGTGTTTACTTTGCATCATTAGTTCACATAAGTCTTTTCATTTATCTTTGAAATCATCTATTTCATTATTTCTTACAGCACAATAATTTACCATCACATTCATATTCCACAGCTTATTCATCTATTCCCCAAATGATGGGCATCTCTTTAGTTTCCAGTTTTGTGTCATCATAAAAAAAAAGAATTGCTTATTTTTGTATATATAGGACCCTTCCTATTACTTTGATGTCTTTTGGGTATAGGACTGGCCATGGTATAGCTGGGTCAAACCAGTTAGTAACTTTTAGTCTATCATTCCAAGTTCTTTCCCAGAATGATTGTATCCATTCACAGGTCCACCAACAGGGCATCGGTTTGCCTATTTGCTCCCAACAACCCCTCCAACATTTATCATTTTCCTTTTTGTCATTTTTATCAATCTTGTTTTTATTTGCATTTCTCTAATTAGTAGTCATTTGGAGCATTTTTTTGATACGGCTATAGATTAGATTTCTTCCCTTGAGAACTGCCTGTTCATATCCTTAATTAATTTATTAATTGGGGAACAGCTCTTATTCTTATAAATTTGAATCAGTACTTTATATAGCTTGGAAATGAGACCTTTATCAGAGAAAGTTGTGACAAAGATTTTTCCCCAGTTAATTATTTTCCTTTTAATCTTATTTATTAGATTTGATTGTTTAAAATATTTTTACTTTTATGTAATGAAATTTATATATTTTATCTTCTGTGATTTTCTCTATTCCTTATGCGGTCATGAATTTTTTTCCTATCCATAGATAAGCATTGCCAGAGCTAGCTCAGACTTTTGAGAGGCTCCAAAGTGAGGGAGAGAAGAGGTATTAAACTGACTACCAAAATAAAGGTCTACAGAGCCATTGTGATGACCTCATTGTTGTATGCCTGTGAAACCCAGACAGTCTACCAATGCCATGCCAGGAAACTGAATTGCTTCCATTTGAAACGTCTTAGGAAGATTCTGAAGATCAGCTGGCAGGATAAGATACCAAGATTCTTTCTTGAACTAAACTGCCAAGCATTCAAAGTCTACTGCAGAGAGTGCAGCTCCGATGGACTGGCCACATCTTTTGAATGCCAAACATATGTTTGCCTAAAGACTATCTTATGGAGAACTCACACAGGGTAAGTGCTCACATAGTGTGCACATCAAAAAAAGTGATTCAAGGACACTCTGAAGGGCTCTTTTAAGAACTTTGGAATTGATTGTGTGACACCTCATAAGAGAAGGTGCTGTGCTCTATGAGCAAAGCAGAATTGAAACAGTTCAAAAGAAACGTGAGATGTGCAAATTTAGAGAATCCACCCCAAATGTTCATATGGACTATTTGTGCCCGACCTTTGGTAGAGCATTCTGAGCTCACATTGGTCTGATTAGCTACAGTCAGACACACTGTAGTTTGACTCTTATAGTAATATCTTGGTCCTCTTTGAGAATGAAGGATAACAATCATAAAGTACATTACAATATCACGAGGGAGGAGAAAAAAAAGCATTAGATTTGGAAGTCAGAAGTCCTGGATTCTAGTAGTTCTGACATACACTAGATGCCTAAATTTAGGACAGTCCCTTCACCTTTGTAAGACTCAGTTTTCTGATTTGTAAAATGGAGATAATATTATTGTCTCTACCTACCTTGTGTGTTGTTCTAAAGAAAGTTCTTTCTAATATTAACAATAATAAAGATTGTTATGATGAGGAGGATGGTATCAGGTCTGCCACTGTCAAGTTGTGTCACAGTCCCCTCTCTGAGGATCAGTTTCCTCATCTATAAATTATTCTATTCTACGAGAGAGGCAGTGACAGAGAACTGGACTTGGAGTAAAAGGTCTGGATTTGAATCCAGCCTCAGGCACTTAATAGCTGTGCCTACCTGGGTAAGTCATTTAACTTCTTAGATGCTCAGTTTCCACTTCTGAAAAGTGGAGATAATTTTGTGTGACCTCTCCCATAGGGTTATTGAGAGGAAAGCACTTTGTAAACCCTAAAGAACTTTTATAAAAGCAAATTATTATGATTATAAATATTGTCATGTTGGGGCTGGTGGGTGGCCAGTTATGTGGTACAATGGAGTTAGGAAGATCTGAGTTCAAATTCAGCCTTAGACACTTACTAAGTATGTGATCCTGGGCAAGTCATTTAACTCCTATTTGCCTTAGTTCCTCATCTGTAAAATGGGGACACATTGGAGAAGGAATGGCAAACCATTCCAGTATCTTTCCCAAGAAAACCCATGGGATCACAAAGAGTCAGACATGACTGAATGACTGAACAACAACAAAAACTGTCACAAAATCAGAGAACTGGAAACAAACTCAGAGGTGATGTCATTCTGAAGTGCCCACCAGAAATTATACATTAGAGCCCCCTTAAACCTGCTAGAGGGGACCCCTACTGGGTTCCTTGGAAACCACCTAATAGACTCCAATAGTAAAGAAATGTTTCACCTGTGTTGCTAAAACATGCCACAGATTCCCACGGATTCAGGTCTGTTTATGTTTGTGTCCAAGGCTTTGCTA
Source organism: Petaurus breviceps papuanus (assembly GCF_028583685.1). Lineage (NCBI taxonomy): Eukaryota > Metazoa > Chordata > Mammalia > Diprotodontia > Petauridae > Petaurus > Petaurus breviceps. The sequence goes on along the minus strand of NW_027187378.1, from coordinate 23,870,853 downwards.
AGGAACTATGGCTTCATTTCGCTTCAGTAGAAATAATACTAAGGCTTTGTTTCAATAAGAATAATACTGAGAATGTTTTGCTTTGATAAGAATAATGCTGAGAAAGCTCTGCTTCAATGGAAACAATGCTAACCCCTTAGAAACATATTCTGTTGCCAGCAATCATATTGTCTATAAAATTATGTCTAACAGAAAGCTCGAGGCTGTCTTTCAGTCTGAGAGGCAGTCCCGGCCGGTTAAAAAACACTCCTATCAGATTATAATTGGCCTAGCTGTCCTGTTATGTCTCAGTGTCTATTACAATTCTTTCTCTTGCCTGAAGAGGGGTTGGTTTTCATTGCTGGAGAAAAGGAGAAAAGAGCCACATATCTGAAATCAAAACATGCCAATGAAGAATTGATTTCTTTTTGCTGGAGAATCAATGATGGAAGATGGAAGATTCTTGGGAGCACCTGGAGGGTGTGGTTCCAGGTAATCATAGCCAATCAGCTATGGAGTTTTAAAATTCAATTCAAGAAACATTAAGCACCTACTATGTGACAGATATTGTGCTAAGCTAAGCAAAAAGAGGCAGGAGATAGTCCTGCCCTCAAGGCAATCTAATGGAGATTACATACAAACAAATACAGCACACATAAAGCAAGCATAACAGGATAAACAGGAAGTAATTAACAGTAGTAGTGTGGTGTTAACACAATTTAACTGCCTTTGAAATCAAATGTCTAGTTGGACTATGCCACTTATTAGTAATGGAAACTTGGACAAGTCACTAAATTTCTCTGGGCCTCAGTGTCCTGATCTATAAAATGGGAAGTCTGGCCAATTCTAATAGCCTCTGTTCTTTCCACCTCCATTTTCTGTCTCCTTCAGCTCATCCTACATGCCACTTCTAGATGAATCTTTCTGACACCTGATTAAAAAGCTTTTATGATTCCTTGTTACCTATTGAACAATGTCCAAATGCCTTAGGTTGGTGTCCAAGATCCTTTAACATTGGGCTGTTTTCTACTTTTTTGAGACTCTTCACAGTACTTACCCCAATACAACCAATGCTCTTACCAAGCTGGAATACTTGCTGTCCCACAAACGTGTCCTTTTCCTCTTTCCTCCCCACCTTTGTTCACACTGTCCCTTGTGCCTGGACACCTTCATCTTCCCCTCCTCATCTCCATCAGTCACTGTGTGATTTATCTTTAAATACGAAATGTAGAGTCTGCTAGGTGGTGCAGTCAATAGAGCACTGGCCCCAGAGTTAGGAGGACCTGAGTTTGAATCCAGCCTCAGATGCTAAACACAAAACTAGCCATGTGACCTTGGGCAAGTCACTTAACCCCAATTGTCGTACCTTCCTCCCTCCAAAAAGCAAAAAAAATAAAAATAAAAAAATGCGTAATGTAATGTAAATGCCACTATTTCTGCAAATCCTCCCCTCAGTGTCCTTAGCTAGAAGAAATCCCTCCTTCATCTGGTACTTTTGGAGGTTTGGGGAAAGTAGACTTGAAGACTATGTAGACTATGGAGGTTTGGGGAAAGTAGACTATGAAGACTATGTAGACTATGGCTTCATTGGTAGTGATAAAATGTCTAATGAGAAAATTTCCCCTACTAATACAGATCTGAAATTGTTCTGCAATTTATAGCCTTGAGACTTGCCTAGGGGGTGTGTATCAGCAATGCCATATTCACAATGCCTATGGAGATTACAGATATGCTGATATAATTATCCATCACAAAAGACATCATGCTTGCCATATGGGGGAATAAACTAGAAAATTTATTAAGATACCAAAAGACTGAGTCCCAAAACCAGAAAGTGAAAGCCATCAGAGTAGTTATGACATTGGCACAGGTAGATAAAGTAGAAAGCACCCACATTTTCAAGCCTTTAAAACAGAACAGCCTACCTCAGGCTAAGGTCCTCTTCTCCCCACTCACAGCAACCACCCAGCGTCCAGGAAGCACGCTCCCAGCAGCTCCGGCCCCTGGCAGTCCTCAGCAGGAGTCCTTAGCAGAAATTCTGGCTAACTCAAAAAGGGCTTTGCGCTGCCGCTGCCTCTGCTGCTGCTGCCGCCGTCGCCACCACCACCAGCCACCACAGGAACTCTAGTTTGGCTTCCGCTTCCTCTTGCTCCGCCCCTTCCTGCTATGTCAGCAAGTCCAATGGGGCATGGGAGATCTTTAAATCCCATAACCCTTACAGGGTGTTGAGAGAGTAAATGACGTGTTGAGGGTGACATAGCCAGTCAGTGTTAAGAGGCAGAACATGATCTCACATCTCCCTTGTCCCACGTCTGGTTCTTTCTCTATTAACCCATGATATCTCTCCTCTTAACTACTTATAAATAGCATACAGCATAGATTGTCTGTGACCACATCCAGTTATTCCATTTAAAATTATAAACTATTTAAGGGCATTGCCTTGTGACTCTTGTATCTAGCACAATGATTTGTACATAGTAGACTTTTAATAAATTTTTTTTGACTGAAAAAGAACATCCATTTAAAGGTCCATTCTATTTAAAAAATTCTATGATTTTAAAGCATACAGTCTCAAGTAGAGACAAAAAAATGATCATAATGAAAACAAAAGTGAGTTGAGATTATAGAAGATGAAAGGTGATATGGTATATAGTATAAGGAAGCTAAACTTAGAATCAAGGCAACTAGGTTAGAATCATTGTGGTATGATGACAAAAGAATGTTGGATATGGTGTCAGAGGACCTAGGTTCAAACCCTGGCTTTAAAATACTACTCATGAGATTTGGGGCATCTAAGTGGTGAAATGGATACAGTTCTGGGCCTGGAATCAGGAAGATTTAAGTTCAAATTTGACCCCAGACACATCACAGTAAGTGATAACCCAGGGCAAATCATTTAATCTGTCTGCCTCAGTTTCCTCAACTATAAAATGGGGATAATGATAGTCAGATCTCCAGGGGTTGTTGTGAGAATCAAATAAGATAATATTTGTAAGGTGCTTTGCATAGTGCCTGGTACACAGTAGGTGCTTAATCAATGTTTGTTCCCTTCCTTCCCCATTCCCTGACAACTTACTTAACCTTTGTGTAAGTGCCTACTTTTACTTGTCTACAAAATGTAGGAGTTAGACAGGATATGTTCTAAGGTCCCTTCCAACTTTAAATTGATGGTCTCATTATGCACTTACTGATTGTGTGAATTTAGCTAAGTCATTTCAGTTCCTGAGTCTGTTTCCTCATCTTAGAGCAAAAGGGTGTAAAACAGAGATTATAACATTTATCTAATCTACCTAATAGAGTTATTAAGGGGCAAGGATTTTGTAAACCTTATTCATTATGTAAGTGTGAGTTATTAGTATCAAAATTTTTAACAGTAGTATGCATTACTAGATTTGTGTCATTGTTCATTTCTTGCATTTTCTACAGCATTAAAGAAACTAATTTCATTGGTGTCTTTTGTTTTTGTATCATGGTCCCTTCCAGACCTCCCTCCAAAAAAATTGATCCCTTCATTGTAATAATGAAAAACAGTTAAGCAAAAACTACCTGACAATGCAAATAACTTTTTACCTTTCCACAACATTTTAAAAAATGTTATGTTTTAAAATGTAAGCAACATTGCATGTTGTAGTGAATTGAAAGATGTTTACTACTCATGGTAGAGAAAGAGGGATCTCTTCACTGAATAAACAGAAACCATGGAACATCTGGATTTCCTAATCCCTCACCTGTTCAAAGCACAGTCATGGAATAGCACCAGACAACAACTACCAGTTGCAATGACTGACTCCCTGGCATGTAAGCATTGCAGCCTGAAGAACTGAGCTGCCTACAAACCCATGCCAATGTCATTCAACCATGTTTTTGTTTTGTTTTGGCTTCCACAAATGGCACACATAGAGTTTTGTTTACTTGAGCTGACCTTCAGGTCATATATAGATTATATATAAAAGCACAGAACCACACAAATTTCTGGCAAAGGTCTAACCAGTAAGACAGTGAACAGATCTCTTCTTTTATTACACCACTTTGGAAGTACCCAAAACTTGCAGGCCTTCTGCCTAAGCTGTGAAAATGTCAGGAAATAAAAAGATAGAAGTTCAGGCCAGACATCCACTCCTAGATGTGAGTAGACCCCAAGACTAACACAAAGTCCAAAGTCAAGAAATAGGTAACAAGAATCAGTAAATACGCAAAAGAACCTGATTATAAAAAGTTCCTATGGTTATAGGGAAGTTCAAGGCATAAACAGAAGACAGTGATTTAAAACATCCACAAGCAAAGACTCAAGGAAAAATGCAGATTGAACACAAGCTCAAAAGGAATTCCTAAAAGAACTAAAGAAAAAGACTTTTAAAAGAGCAAAAAAAATTATTTCAAAATTCAAATAAGAACAGTAGAAGGATAAATGGGGAGAGAAAGCACAAAAATAAATTGAGTTTTCTTTAAAATGATAAAAATATATTTAAAACCAATAGCAAGCATCATTTATAATGGGGATAACCTAGAAACTTAAAACTGACAACTTAAATGAAATGGATGAATGTTTATGAAAACATAAAATGGGGGCAGCTAGGTGGCACAGTGAATAGACCACCTGTCTTGGAATCAGGAGGACCTGAGTTCAGATCCGGCTTCAGACACTTAAGAATTACTAGCCGTGTGCCTTGGGCAAGTCACTTAATCCCAATTGCCCTACCTTCCCACCTCCAAAAAGCAAAAAAAAAACCCCAAAACCCCAAACCAAAACAAAACAAAAAAACAACAAACCCAAAACAAAATGCTCAGATTAACAGGAAAAGAAATAAATGTAAAGAATCCAATCTCAGAAAAAGAAATTAAACAAGACATAAATGAGCTATCAGAGATGAGAAGGGGAGACCAAAACCAGATGGATTTACAAATTCTGTCAAACATTCAAAGAGCAATTAATTACAATATTGTGTAAACTATTTGTGAAAAATAGGAAGAAGAATTCTATGGATACAATATAGCTAGATTTTATCAATGCATTTGATGTAGTCTTTATCTTGCCTTTGAATAGTCATTAAGAGATTGATATCAACCTGAAGATCTCCAGCAAATTCTTGATGGTTCTGTTCTTGGTTATATGCTATTCAATTTTTTTTAAATCACTGACATGGATGAAGCAAAAAAAAAATGGCATGTTTAACAAATTTGTAGATGACACAAGTCCATGAAGAATAGCTAATGAATGACAGACAGTACCCTAAGGTATCTTGACATGCTGGAATAATGGATTGAAACTAGTAAGAAGTAATACATTATAGATAAATGTAACATCTTATACTTGGGTTAAAAAGAATCAGGTGTACAGGATGAAGGTGATGTGACTAGTCAACAATTCATGCAAGAAAGAGCTGTAGTTTTTGGTAGCCTGCAAGTTCAATATGAGTCAATAGTGTCATATTATAAAAAAAGTTAATGCAATCTTTGGTGGTATTAGAAGAATCATGTTATCTAGTAAGGGTGATAATTATCCTGCTTTCTTTTACCCCAATCAGACCACAACTAGATTATTGTACTCAGATGTGGATACCATATTTTAGGAAGGACACACTGGAGATTCTCCATGGGAAGGCAACCAGGATGGTAAAAGACTGAAATCCATTCCATATGAAGATCCTTTGATGGAACTAGGGATGATGAGCATAGCAAAGAGAAGACTCAGTAGCTGAAGGCATTGGAGCATAGGGGAGGGATGTGACAGCTGTCTCCAAGCATTTGAAAGTTTGTCATGTGAAAATGGGATTGGACTTGTTCTGCCTGGCTCCAGAGAACAGAACTAGGAGCAATGAGTGGAAGTTACAGAGGGGGAAATTTTCAGATCCATATAAAGACAACTTCTGAATTCAGTTTAACTGAAACAAAACTATTAAGTGCCTACTACGTGCTTGTTACTATTTTGAAAAACAAAATAAAGAATCAGATTCTTCCCTTGAAGAGCTTACTAGCAGAATATAATGTATAAACAGGTAAGGAAATACAAGATAATTTTAGGAAAGAGAGGTCTCTCATCATTGCTGGGATCATGGAAGAACTGGCACTGAGCTGAGTCTTGAAGGAAGATGGGGAGAAGAGGAAGGAGTATATTCCAGGTAAGGGGCACAAAGTTATCTGAAACACAGAGTGAGTGAATGGGATTGAGAAATAAGGCTAGAAGAGTAGGTTGGGGCCAAATTGTAAAAAGCCCTGAATACCAGGTGAAGTAGTATTGTATTGTATTCTAGAAGCAATAGCCATTGAAAATTTTTGAGTAAGGGAGTACCATGGTCAGACTGGTGCATTAGGAAGATTGTTTTGGTAGACCATGGTTATCAGACCATGCTTAGAACTGCTTCAGGTGAGAGACAGGTTGTCATAATACCTGGGAGCAGAGAGTTGAAAGTATAAGAGCATTATAGGCTTGGAGAACCAAATTAAAATACATGATATCTATGAGAGATGACAAATAGTTCAACTTGATCAAAGTGTACAGAGTAGATGTAGCATGAAATAAGATCAAATGAAATTTGACAAATTTGATCTTATCAAATATTTTACAAGTGAGATGATGCCTTAGTTGGCAGAAAAATAGGAAGTCATTGAAAGGTATTGAGCAGAAAAATGGTACAACAAGACCTAGGAATAAAGCTCAGTTGATAACCCTGTGAAGTATGGATGAACAGAAAAACAGAGGCAGTAGTAAGATCAGGAATGCCATAGACATAGCATACCTGTATTTTATTAAAGCCATTGACAAAGTCTCTTGTGTTCTTCCTGGGGGCAATGTTAATACTCAGTTGGATTAGGAACTGGATGAATGACCGTACTCAAAGACCATATCCAATGGGTCAATAGTTCTTTAATGGAATGTCCCAGGACCTGTCCTTGGTCCTGTGTGGTTCAACATTTTTGTCAATGACTTGGATGAAGGCATAGAAGGCATGCTTGTAAAATTTGCAGGTGACGTGGAGCAGGGAAAGATAACATGTTGGTTGACAGAGTTGGGAACCAAAAAGACCCTGATAAGCTAGAATAATGGGGATAAAACTAATAAGGTGAAGTTTAATAGGAATATAGTTTTTACACAGGTTTAAAAAATCAGCTTTATAAGTCAAGGATGGGGGAGATATTGTTAGACAACAATTCTAATAAAAAATATCTGAAGGTCTTTGTGGACTGAAAACCTGACATCAGTTGAACATGGCAGGCAAAAAAAAAAGTATTCTAGCCTGCATTGAGAAACAAATTGTATAGAATGGAGGAAGTGACAGCTCTTTTGTATGGTGCTTTGGTCAGACCATATCTAGAGAACTGTGTTCAATTCTAGTCACCATGTTTTAAGGAGATAAGCTGGAGCATGTCCAGAAGAGGGTAACCAGGATGGTGAAAGGACTGGTGACAAGGTCATACGAAGATTAGTTGAATCATCTGGGGATGTTTAGGCTGGAGAAAAGAGGATGTAACCTGAACATGATAAATGTCTTCAAGTAGTGAACGGGCTATCAGGTAGAAGTAAATCCCAATTTTACAAATGAGGCAGTTGACGCCTAAAAATACTAATACTCAAGATCTCCAAGGTAATGCAATCCATAAGTGGTAAAAGGACACTGACTAGAATCCAGGCGTTCTGCCTTTTCTATGATTTTGTACCTCGTCTCCGCCTTCTACACAGACAGGTCAAAAATGAAGGCAGATAGGTGGTACAGTGGGTAGAGTGTTGGACCTGGAGTCAGGAATATCTAAGTTCAAATCTAACCTGAGATTCTTACTAACAACATGACCCCAGATAAGTCATTATGCCTCAGTTTACTCAATAATAAAATGGTGTTGATAATAATAGCACCTACTTTCTTTTTTTTTTACATTTTTTTTTCTTTTTTAGAGGGAGAAAGTCGGCAATTGGGGTTAAGTGACTTGGCCAAGGTCACACAGCTAGTAAGCGTTAAGTATCTGAGGTCGGATTTGAACTCAGGTCCTCCTGACTCCAGGGCCGGTGCTCTATTCACTGTGCCACCTAGCTGCCCCGTAGCACCTACTTTCTAGAGTTGTTGTACTTAGTAAATCTTAAAGCTTTAGATAAATGCTAATATTATTACTGCTTGGCCCCAGAGGGCAGATCTAGGAGCTATGGGTGAAAATTGCAGGGAGGCAGATTTTAGTTCTGTGGATGGAAAATGAAACATCTTCATAATAACTACAGCTGCTCCCAAATGGAATGAACTCCCTTGGGGTAAAGATAAGAGCTAAAGAAAGAAGCATTTATCAGTACCTACTATATGCCATGAATTTTGCTTAATAGTTTACAAATATTATCTCATTTAATCCTCACAACAACCCTGGGTGGTAGGTACTATTATTATCCCCATTTTTCAGAAGAAGCAAACCCTGGTTAAGTGACTTGCCCAGGGTTACACATCTGGTAAGTGTCTGAAGTTGAATTTGAACTCAGGTCTTCCTGACTCTAGGTGTAGCACTCTACCCACTCTATCATCTAGCTGCCATACATAGACATGTACCCCTCAGAAATGAGTCTCTGTGTTTCTTGAGAACGTTGAAGAAGGGAATTATATAATCATATAAAGTTGGAGCTAGAAGAGCTCGTAGAACTAATTTGGGCCAACCACTTCACTTTAGAGAGGAGAAAACTCTCTAAAAAAAAAAAAGGCAGAACGCCTGGATTCTGCTCAGAATCCTTCCACCACTTATGGGTTGCATGACCTTGGAGATCTTGAGTATTAATATTTTTAGGTGTCAACTGCCTCATAGAACACTATGAGGGAAGCAGAGTGGCAGTGGCCTGAAAGAAACATGAGATGTGCAAATTTAGGGACATCTCCACTCCAAATGGACTATTTGTGCCCAAACTGTGGTAGAGCCTTTGGAGCTCAATTAGTCTGATCAGCCACAGTAGAACACACTGTACCTTAACCCCAACACAGTGATGCCATTTTGGTCCTCTCTGAGAATGAAGGACAACAACCAGCCAAGGTTTGATGATTGACTAAACAAAAACATGTCCCAACTCCTACTCTTGGAAAAGGCCCAAATGACGGCATGACAAATCTGTCATGAGTTTTTGATGATATGTGTGTAACAGGACAATAAGAGTATACCTTTGCATAGGAGATTTCAAATAGATGCTTATATAAAACAGACACAATGTAGTGGCTAACAAGCTAGCCCCAGCATCAGAGACCTGGGTTTAAATTCCATCTCTGATAGATTACTGGCTTCGGGAACTTGGGCAAGCAAGTCCCTTTTGTTTGGCATTCAAAGCTCTTCGTCGCCTAGATACTTCCCACTTTCCCAGTTTCCTTACATGCGTTCCAGCAATGCTGGCCTACACAACACTACATTTCCCAACCCCATACCTTTGTACTGGCTCCTTCCCGCAGCTGAAACACTTTACTTCCCTCCCTTAGTTTCCCTGACTTCCTTTAAGACTCAGCTGAAATCTCATTTTCTGCAGACTTTTTCTGGTCCCCCCAGCTGCTAAAGCCTTCCCTTCTCCTTGCCTTCCACCGACCCTTTATATTTCTTAGGTGTGCCTCATTATTTATGTATTTTTCTACTCTATAGAATGTAAGCTTCTTGAGGGCAGGGACCATGTTTCTGCCTTTGTATTCTTAGTCTTAGATAATACATAGCCCATACTAACTGCTTAATATTTAACTGACAACCTCTCAGTTATCCAAGGAACTCGATAATAACACCACTAATAGTAATGAGCATTTAGAGCATTTAAAGGTTTAACCTTCTAGCACTAGGTTTTCTTTTAAGTGTTATTTTTTTTACATAGATTATCTCTTTTGGTCTCAGATCAGGGGCCAGCATGCATTGGTTGAAGGAATTTCTTCACTGGGAGTTCCCCATGCCAATGAAATCACAGGATCAGTCCAAAATACACCCCAATATTGGTTTACTTGGTGCTGCTTTTGCTAGCCTCTTAAACCTTCAGCACATACGTATGTGAACACTTTTGCTTACCTCTCGTGTTCCTGAATTTTATGAGAAGCCTATTGAGTTTTGTATGTATATATGAGATAATTGGCCATCTATAAGAATGCATAAGCAGAGGTTCCCATATTGTGTGCATGTATAATGTTTGCAAAGATAGCCACTATCTGGACCAGCCCCTCTTCTTGCCCTTTGAACCAGTTTCCATGCTCAAAGACTCCACTATGCCTTTTCTTTTTGTTTTGAGTGGTTATTTTTGGTATATAGACATTTCCAAAGAAGCAGCAAATAGGCTAACGATGTTCAGATCAACAGGTTTTTATGTGATGTCTTTTAACTTGGACAGGTGAAAGGTACTTAACTTGAGACATCTACTAGGGAGGGGAGGGAGGCGAGCTGGCCAAGGCAGCCACTGCTTCCCTTAATGAAGGCCCAACCACTTATGTAGCATCTGTCCTTGTGTCCTGGCTGTGAATGCTGCTTTATTCCCTTGCTGAAAGGAGCATGGCATTGTTTGCTGTGGTGTAGACCACTCCATCATCTTGGCAAGCTTTCGGTTCACTGAGGTCTGATACCCAACACTCATCCCTCCTTTGAGGCATCACTGTGTGTGTGATTTTTATCCCAAGAAGGGGCCTATTTAGGAACATATGCAAGGCAAGGTGCCTGTCTTCTTGGTGGGATTTATGCTTCTGTCACCTTTAATGTACACTCAGAATATTTTGGTCTTCTAAAATTGTGGCAATCGTCTGAAAGTCTACTCACTCCCTTAGGAAAGGTTCAGTGAAGTAGTGAGCCATCTGAGAGTATGGGAAAGTAGACTAAGGTGGAATCTAGAGAAGTGGTTAGGATCACTTATTATATATGATACATGTCTGCATATATGTCTAATTGCCTTTATCAAACTAGAAGCACCTGTGGGCAGAACTTCAAATTATCTTTGAATTCATAAGTCTTAGTAGGTTGCATAGAATAGACACTTAGTTAATGAGCATTTATTAAGTACCTACTGTGTTCCAGGCACTGTGCTAAGCACTGAATGCATGTAAGTGCTATGAAGAGGTTCCTTGAATCATAAATCTAGGGTCAAAAGGCCTTTTTATTGCTCAGTCCTATCTGACTCTGTGATCCAATTTGGGATTTTCTTGGCAAAGATACTGCAGCTTGCCATTTCTTTCTCCAGCTCATTTTATAGATGAGGAAACTGAGGCAAACAGGGTTAAGTGACTTGCCCAGGGTCACACAGCTAGTAAGTGTCTGAAGCCAGATTTTAACTCAGGGAGATGAGTCTTCCTGAATCCAGATCCAGCTCTGTCCACTGTACCACCCCTGAAAAGGATGAAGGAATTATGAAGAGGTCAAGAGGGCTCAGAATCAGCCACAGAGCAAAGGTGTTGCCTGGCCTACTATCAGTGGGGCAATCTGGAGCCTATATCCAGATTCAGTTTAGGAGAGGACCCAAAGACCATCAAGGGGTTGTGGGTACCATCAGTGCTGCAAATCCAACATGACTGATAGTAATGCAGCACATGGAAGGACCAGGCTTTTCCTGGAGAATATCTCTGCCCCCAAATTATTTTTATTCAGAAGAAATTCATGAGGAAGAATGATAAAGTAGATAGTGTGGTTTCAGAAGACCTGGGTTTGAGTATAGGATCCACCATTTAATGGCTCTGACTTATCACTTGTCCTCTTGGACCCTCAGTTTCCTCATCTGTAAAAGAGGGGTTTGGACATGAAGATCTCTAACGTTCCTTAAAGTTCTAACATCTGAAATCTCCACGAGGGCAGGAGGATGTCAGTACCATTGCAGCATCACAATTAGAATTGTCCTGAGCAAACAGGGCTTTGCCCCAGGTTTCATTCAGAAAGACAAGCTCTCTCTCCATCTCCCAACATAGACTCTCAAGGACAGCTCTAGGCAAGATCACTGAAATTTGTTCTAGGTGTCCTGTGTTCTTTGTCTCCTGTGGGAAAGGGCTTACCTAACGATAGTCATCCTTTCTAGAGGTCCCCCATCTATTAGGTCTTTCCTTTCCCCAGCTGTCTCCCATTCATTCATTCATTCAGAGCCACTGCTAGGCAACTGGCAGGCTAATATGTTACCTCCCTATGTAATATGGTATGTTAGATGGAAGATTATATTTAGAATCAAAGGACCTGTTTTTGAATCTTCCCACCTTTCCTCTGCAACTTATTGCCTGTGTGACCTCAAACAAATCATTCCACCTCAGTTTCTTAATCTAAAAAAGAGTTGGTTTACATGTTCTATGAGGTCCTCTCCAGCTCTAATACAGTAATCCTATGGTCCCTTAAGGCCTTAATCTAAACGAATAACGGTTTTTGAGAAGTTTAGATTCCTTGGCTAGGAGTGTGTTGTATATATTTTTGGTCAGAGGAAATTTCTAAAGCCTCAAGTCACACCAAGAGCTCTTCCTTTCTAATCTCTTTGTGTGTAGGGCAGCAACCAGCATGGGAACTAGGAGGAGAAAAGGTCTACAACATTTTTGTTTGTGTTTGTGACATCTAAGGAGGGATAAATTTTTTTTTGGAGGGAGGAGGGCAGGGCAGTTGAGGTTAAGTGACTTGCCCAAGGTCACACAGCTAGTAAGTGTTAAGTGTCTGAGGCTGGATTTGAACTCAGGTCCTCCTGACTCCAAGGCTGGTACTCTATTCACTGCACCACCTAGCCGCCCTGAGCGATAATTTTTTTTGTTTTGGGTTTTTTTTGGTCTTTATTAATTGATAATTTTTAATATTATTTTGAAAAATGCACATATTTTTAATGCCATAAAATTCTTAGCTTGAACCCAGACATTAAATATCTTTGCCAAGTACCAGGAATGTGACCAAAATCAAGGTCGACTGGACAACAGTGGAACAAACTTAACTCCTGACCGCTGTTAATAGATGACATGGGAGGACAGCAGAGTGGCTGCCCCCTGAGTCCTGGTGTAGAGTTCAGACGATTACAGATCTCTAGCTGGAAGGGACCTCAGATTGTTTTGTTTAGTCCCGTCATTTCACACATGAAAGGGAGACTCAGGGAATGGGTGATTTACGCAAGTTCACACAAGTAGCAAGCATCAGAGATAGAATTTGAACCCAGATCCTTGGGACTTCAGAACCAGTGCTCTTTTTGCTGTTCCAACATAGCTACAATAAAATTCCATACAAATTCTGGCGTTGAAAGGGAAGTCACAACACTCTTCTAAGAAATAAAGCCCTCTGCTATATGTGAAAGAAGGGATAGTGGATAGTATGCTGTATTGGCATTGGGGAGGCCTGGGTTCCCACCCCGCCCCTGCCCCAGACCCTTACTATTGATGTGAACTAGAACTAATCAATTAATCAACTAATTTCAGAGCCTCGGTTTCCTCAGCTGTAAAGTGGGGATAAAAACACTGGACATAACCTGCCTCACAAAGCAGTAGCGAGGTTCCAGTGAGAGGCTGCATATAAAAGACCATATATATAGTTTAAAATATTATATAAATATTGGTTGTTGTCACTTATATCACCAGCAGGATAGGAGGAAAAATATCTGGTCTACACGTTGAGAACCTTGGGCTCCAGTATTGGCTCTTCTTCTCAGTCATGGGACCATGGGACAAATCGCTTCATCTCTCCCAAGCACTATTTTCTCATGAAATAAATGGGCATAGTAGTTCCCACCAGGGTTAATTATGAGGATCCAGAGATGTGGGTAAAAGGGTTTTGGGAACTGTGAAGAGATGTAAGATCATGTGGTGAGAGTAGTATGTACATTTGGGCGTGTAGGGGATGGGACCCAGAAGCCTCTTGACCAACTGTATGTGGCAGGCTTCCAATATGCTTGTGAATTTCTGAACAATCTCTTTTTTCTTTCCCATAAAACACCTTATAGCAACATGAAACAGGCATCTGTCACCTGATAAGCAGAACCTTGGAGTCTGAATTCTTTTAAGCTCTGAATGATCCAAGCAAGTTGTTGAAAATAGAGTTTATTGTTGTCACTGATATTTGAAAATCTATTGAACAAAATACATGGCCCACTCTCTAAAGACAGTTTCTGAGTGGATTTTTTTTAAACAAGCAATCAAAATAGCCCATCTAGGATAATTTTTTCCTGGTTTAAAGGGTACTTTGGTAGGACAGCAAAATTCATTTTGCCCTGTAGTAAAGGAGCTGTAGTAGATTCTGCAACCTCGTAAAGATGACTGCCAACAATGGTAGGCCTGCAGTAACCGCTCCACAAGTATTTGTTGGTTGACTGATGGATAGTGGTGACATTTTGAAAGTCACAGAGGAAGTAGAGAAGTGATATTGGCAAATAAAAACAAACCGAAAAAAAAACCCAACAACTTGAAAAGCTGTTATTGGACAAGGGCTAACACCATTCTGGGGAGATACTCAACTGGGATACGATAAAAAATTACCCAGAATCCTACCCTTCTGAGAGGCATAGGATGATGCCAATATACATATTTGCTATCTGAACTTTACTGGGTTGAGGGAGGCACCATTCAATTATAACCGAGGGATCTCATGTAAACCATGGTTGGAAGTCTTAGTTGAGGTTGGAGAATTTTACAAGAAAACTGGTCTGAAAATATTTCATAAAGAATATAAACTAAAGAATGTGAGGTTATATCCCTGTATATCTCGTGTAGCCTATGAAACAACACCTATGTTGTTTCATGGCTCATCTCCCCTTCTATGGCTGATACATCATCTTCTGCTGTTGGTTCCAGAAATAATTTGTTGGGAGAACTCAGTCCCTAGGACATGCAAAATCTCCTAAGGGTCTAAAACCATGCATGGGATAGTGAGTGAGATTAAAAGTGGCCATGGGGAAATGTCTTTCATAGTTCTTGGGACCCAGCAAAGGGGTCTGAGGAGTCCCATTTTGTCATCTACCTTTTCCCAGAGGTCAGCCCTTCACAAAAAGGAAATGGTGATGAGAAAAAGCAATCAGTACTTGGGAGTAAACACAACAAGCCCCTGACTCCCTATATGCAGTTAGTTATGTGAGACAGTAAAGACAAACACCAACAAGAAACAGATAGGTTTCCAGCCCAGCCCCCCACTTTGTACAAGAGAACAGAGATCCATTTGAGCATCCCTGACTTATAAAAAGTCCTGGGAGGATGGCCAATCGGTTAACACCTTCTGGATTTTTGGGTAAACTTCCACAGGACTTTATGATGACTTCCATCTCAGTATAGAAAATACTGCATGGATCACGTATATCAGGGTGGCAGCATATGCAAATACCTGTAACCAAAATAAATGAGCAAAGATGAGTGCATGGTATTAAATGACAAGCTACAGATCAGGAGGCACCCTTTGCTTTACTCTGTTTAATTACTATGAACAGCTAACATTATAGATCATGGGCCAAACCAAATGGAGGCACAAGCACAGGGAACTCCGTCCCCTAAGGACAGACCCCCTCCACCATCCATTATAAGCCTCTTCCCCCCCCCCCGAAAGACAAATGCCCCCTTGCACCGACTTTAGTCACTATCATATGTGAGTGTGTGTGTATATGTGTGTATGTATGTGTGAGTGTGTTTGAGTATGTATGTGTATATGTGTGTGTGTGTATTGTGTGTGTATGTATGTGTGTGTTTGTACACACCTGGTATAAGTAAATTTACAAGTAGAGTTGGAAGGGACTTTAGATCTTGTTTTGTCCAGTCTTCTCACTTTACAGAGGAAGAAACTGAGGCCCAGACAAGGAGAAGGGACTTGCCTGAGGTCACACAGTCACTACGTGGCAGAGCTGGGATCAAAACCAACGCCTTTCAGCTCCTTAGTCCAGGGCTCTCTCCTCCACACCACTATACACATGAATTTATCGAAAGGTCTTGATATTATTATAAACTTAACATCTCTCCATCAATATAATCTAAATACGCAGTGGATACAGTGGAGAGGCCCATAGAGTGCCAGGGCCGGAGTCAGGAAGACTTATCTTTCTGGATTCAAATCTGGCTTAACTTAACTAGCTGTGTGACCCTGGGCAAGTCACTTAAACCTGTTTGCCTCAGTTTCCTCATCTGTAAAATGAGCTGGAGAAGGAAATGGCAAACCATACCGGTATCTTTACCAAGAAAACCCCAAATGGTCATAAAGAGTTGGCCATGACAGAAAAAGGACTGAACGACTAAAAAATAAGTAGTAAATAACTAAAACTTGAAAATTCAACTATATCATGGTAAAAGACGTAGAGATTTTAACTGCATTAGATTTTACTTGCATTTTAACTATTTAATTTTATTGGCTCCCTGTCCTCTTCTGAATTTGTTTAGGTACTCGTCATGTTTCACTGCTGTTGTTGGGGTTTTTTCTTCAGTGACTGTAATTAATACACACATGGGCTACGCTGCCATTTATGTTCAACTTTATTCACATTTGGGTCTCTTCTCCTTCTTTATCCCCTCTCGACACTTTGTAGAGTATCTCTCAGTTTCTTATGGAGGCAAGGGAAGAGGAGGGATTCCTTTGAGTCTTACTTGGGTCTGAGCTGAGCCTATATAGACTAACGGCTTCTATCTGAAGAGCTTGCTTTTGGGAAGAATCCCTCCCCAGTCCCTTTGGAATGACCGGCACAACCTGCTGGAGAACAAGTCACAATTGTCTACTCATTTGGTCACTTGTGGCATAGCAGATGTGGGGCCACCTTCTAATCCTAGGTCTTTCCATATCTCTCTGCTCTATGAGTACCTTCTCTCTGAAAGTACCTTCCACTCCTATAAACCTAGTGGTATAATCAGTAATATTGTATTTGCATAGTGCTTTTTCACAAAGTTACACACGCAAAGTGCTCTAAGGTTTGCAAAGACTTCTGGCTTACATGGTTTGTGGACTCCTTGAGGGCAGAGAATGTTTTTGCCTTTGTTTGCATCCCTAGGGCTTGGCACAGTGCCCGGTACATAGTAGGCACTTGATAAATACTTGTGGGCTAACAGAAGACAAAGGACCCTGCCTCTAACCTCTCTAGTTTCTTTTCTAAGGAATTTTTCTTGTATTCAGCTCAAATGGTCCAAAGGTCCAGAAGCTTCCGGAGTAAATGGCTGCTAAGAGGTTGAGAAACTCCCTTTTCCAGAACATGAATTACATTTTCTGTTTTCAGGAGTTATTGCTAACCTGAGGGAGAGGAGAGGCCATGACCTCTTCCTTTAGGGTTCCTCTGGGCAGCTGTCTCCCAGGTATGAGTTGAAAGGTAGCTGAAGGCTTACCTACCTGGAACCCCAAAGTTCTCCCCTCCTCCACCCCTGCCACACATACACTCCAACACAGCAGCCTGCTGAGGTGCATCCTGGAGACAGTATGCATTTTTAAGGGGTTAAAGCATGATACTACCTGAAGAGAAGGACCTGTTAGTGAGACAGCACATTATCATGAACTTCCAGGTTATAGTCTCAGTTCTGCTGCTAAATAGCTGTGTGACTTTGAGACTGACTTCTCTGAATCTCAGTTTCCCTGTTTGGTCCCGATGACCTCTCTGGTCTCTTTTTATGATTATATGAATTGGTTTCTTGTTTGCTTGTTTTGTTTTTTAGAAATTCCTAAGGGAACACAGAAATATCCATTTATGAGGGGCACACATCCATGAAAACCAGGTAGGTGGTACAGTAGATAGAGCTTTGGACCTGGATTCAGGAAGACCTGAGCTGTCTAGCCTCAAAATACTTTAGCTGTATGACCTAGGGCAGGTCACATAACCTCTGATTGCCTCAATTTTTTCAACTGTAAAGTGGGAATAATAATAGCATCTACCTCCCAGGTTGTGAGATCAAATGAGATATTATCTGTAAAGCACTTAGCCCAGTGGTTGGCACATAGGAAGGACTTAATACATATGCTTTCCTCTTCACCCCCTTCTTCCCATTAGAGTTAGCCCATTATTACCAAATAGAGAACATGATGGAAGGAATAAATCACAGGACAGGCAAACTTTGTTGGGTGAAACAAAAGGAAGGAAGAGTCAAGAGTATAGAGTACTCCCTGGCCACTTGTCAGGTCCAAGGGAGGGAACAGGAATGAGTAAGAATAGAGGCAAACTCTGCCCAGTTGATAGTTTAACTGGAGGGCACACCTTCTCCCATCATTGCACTCCTTCTCTTGGCCTCACCAGTTTTATTCTCAAGCTCTAGTTTGTCAGGTGAAGCCCTGGAACCTTACCTGCTTTCTAAATGGAATTTCAAAAACTGGTTTAGTGACTTAAGGACATAGGGTCAGAAAATTCTAGCCTAGGCAAGTTATTTATTCCCTCTATCCTTCAGTGACTCTCAGACACACCTATAAACCATTATCCATGCCCTGTCTCTGGCCTCCCCCCTCCAGGGATGGAATCACAGCTGTAAAAGTATTCTGGTTTTCATTGGGGGAAAACAATGAGTAACCCAAGTTAGCCAATAACAGTCATTTAAAATAACTCATCCAGGAGCCTTTAAGTGTTCTCTATGAAACCAGTGGGCTTGGGAGAAACCAAATGAGGCTTTAGAGAGGTACTCTTATCAAAATACATTTATTAACTTCCTAAATGAAGGGTGGAGCCATATGGGGCAGAATGAGAAATGGATCCTGTGAATGCTGCCTAAGTGTGTGTGCTACAGACTCCCTGGTGACAATAGAAAAGCTGGCCAGGTTTTTTGTTAATTCTAGATCTATCATCAGAAAACCTAGATTTGAACCCTGACTTTACCTGGCTGACCTTGAACAAGTGATTTTCTCTCTGAATCTCAGTTTTTTCATCTAAAAAAATGTGGGTGCTAATTTAAATGGCTGAATGATAGAGATTCATTAGTGAACCATAGGACCAACAGAAACCAATAGGGTAATATGTCAGCCAGAAAAATCTACATTAAGGGAAGAGCATCCAGGGCTATGAAAGTGGGAGGCACCCTGTTCACACTCCATCTGGAATATGTTTTGTTTTGAATATTATATTTTAGCGAGGACATTGATGGGCTGAAGAGAGCTCAGGATGAGGAAGGGTCTTGAGTTCATGTCAGATGAGGATAGGTTGAAGGAACTGGGAATGGGTAGCTTGGAGAAGAAAAGACTTAGGTGAATAGGAAAGCAAAGATCAGATATTTGAAAGCTGTTGGATGGAAGGGGGATTAGACATGTTTTGCTTGTTCTCAGAGGTCGAACTAGGAGCAATGAATGGGTGGAAACTGTAGGGTAGGCTAGTTTGCTTGATGTAAGGGAAAACTTCTTAATGATGACGACCATCAGAATGTAGACTGGGCTGCCTCAGGAGGCAAGGGGTTCCTTTCATTCCTTGATCCAAGGGTTCTTAATCTGAGGGGTCTGTGAATTTTAGCTAAGAAAACAACTACATCTTTATTTTCACTAACCTTTGGTTTCCCCTCCAAGGTCACAGAAGAACTCAAATCTAAGATTCTGATTCTAAGAGAAAAAATGGTCCCCATAGACCACACTGCTGTACTATATCCTTATCTCATTAATTTGACCTGGGGCAGAAAGCCAGGAGTTTGGGGGCTCTAGTACCAAGTTATTTCTTAGATTAGGCCAAATCACATGGAACTCAGTTTTCTCAGAGAAGAATGGGGGAAGACATGGTCTAATGAAAAGAACATTGGATTTTTAGAAGAAGAAGCTGGGTTTGAATTTCGGTTCTGCTATTTACTACTACTAGGCCTAACCATTTAATCTCAGGTAGACCTAAATTGCATCATTTAAAAAACAGAGTAATAATAGCCGACATTTATATAGAGTTTTAAGGTTTACAAAGCACTTTGCAAATGTTATTTCCTTTTATCCTCACAATAATTTGGGGAGATAGGTGCTATTATTATCGCTATTTGGCAGTTGAGGAAACTGAAGCAGAGGCTAAGTGACTTGACAAGGATTACACAATTAGTAAGTGTCTGAGGCAGAATGAACCCAGGTCTTCCTCACTCCAGGTCCAGCAAGCCTTATACCCTTACACCACTCAGCTATCTAATAGGTTTAACGTGTCTGGGTAGAAGGCAGAGATGTCGTTGGAATAACAGAAAAAGACAGAACACCTGGGCTCTACTTACGCCTTTCATGACTTACAGGTTGTAAGACCTTGGGTATCTTGGGTACTCCACCTTCTGGGGTCCCAGCTGCCTCATTTGTAAAGATGGGGTATTATTTTACCTATCTAAAGGCAGGGACTGGATGAGATGATCTCAAATCTCTCAGTTGTTTTTCTGTTATATCTGACTCTTCACGATCCCATATGGGGTTTTCGTGGCAAAGATATTGGACTGGTTTGCCATTTCTTTCTCCAGTTCATTTAATAGATGAGGAAACTGAGGCAAATAGGGTCAAGTGACTTTCCCAGGGTCACACAGGGCTCCTCAGGCTGGATTTGAACTCGTGTTGTTGTGGAAAGGGCATGGAACTTGGGTTTTTATCCTGCTTCTGATGCTTACTCAGTGTCACTGTGGTTCATATCTCTTGGAGCTACAGTTTCTTCATGTGTAAAATGGGACAATACTTGCTATTCTTACCATACAGTATTTCCATGAAGAAAGTGACTTCTGAACAGTAAGATGCTACCTCCCTCTTCTAATTAGAGAGATTGGGAGTGAGGGGTGCTGAATGTTGCAGCACTGCCAGGCAGTGGGCTGGTTTTTGCTTAACTGGTTTTTCTTTGCCACAGTATAGGGCCCAATAACAGGGGGATTTCATATCATGAAATGACTGGCATAAAAACAGAGGCATCAATAAAAAAAAAAAACAACCAAAAAAACCGCACCTCAAATTGTAAAGTGCTGTATACACTCGGGCAATTATTATTATTCCAGTCCTAAAATCTATGATCCTAGAGGATTTTGCAGACTATCTCCCAGTGCCAATAGTACATAGAGATCTATCTATATATAATACATGGTAATTTTTTTCTGCAGATAGATGTCCTGAATGCAGCTTGGTGGGGACCCCAAGAGAGCCTTGTAAAATGATTATGGAGTGCCTTCAAATTTTAAGGACAGCTAGGTGGCTTTGTGGATAGAGTGCTGGGCCTGGAGTCAGGAAGACCCGAGTTCAAATTCAGCCTCAGTCACTTAATAGCCTATGTGATCTAGGCAAGTCACTTAACCCTGTTTGCCTCAGTTTCCTCACCTGTCAAATGAGCTGGTGAAGGAAACAGCAAACCACTCCAATATCTTTGCCTAGAAAACCACAAATGGAGTCATGAAGAGTCAGACACCACTGGAAAGCGGCTGAAAAATTAAAATTCCTAGCTTTCTTCAAGGATCAACTCTGAGGTCACCTCCTACAGGAAGCCTCTCCTCATTACCTCAGTTAGTGTTTGGTTTCTAGCTCCTCTAATTATCTTGTGTTGACTTACCTGAGCAGGACTTATCATCCCCTCAAACCCTGAACTCTTGGAGGACAGGGACTAATTGAGGTTTTTGTTTTTGTATCCCCAGATGAGGAAACTGAGACAAACAGTGACTTGCCCAGGGTCACACAGCTAGTAAGTGTCTAGGGCCTTTTTGAACTCAGGAAGATGAATCTTCCTGACTCCAGACCTAGTGCTCTGTTCACTTCACCACCTAGCTGTTCTACTAAGTGTCAGGGGATATATTTGAACCTAGGATTTCCTGACACTAAACCTAGCACTCTAAATTCTACAACATCTATTTGCCTTACATACTTGGCAGGGGAGGGTATAGGGCTCAGGGTGGGGTTGGGCTACTTGTGATTTTATTGATAGATGAATGAAAAATCATTTATTGCTTACTATGTGTCAAGCACTATATATATAGACCTCCCAGTAAGTAGCTTCCCTTTCCCAATGTCTATTGGTAACTTCTTCAATTTATAGTTTTAGTGAGTTGATTGGCTCCCTGAATGGTTAAGAGTTTGAAATGACAACAATATTTCGTGCCCATACTTTTCTTTACAGTCAACAAAGCACTGTTTTCTCTCTTTTAAGTCCCATAAGCACAGGGGGGAAGGAAAGTTTGGGAAGATATTATTTCCCCCATTTAACAGATGAGAAAACTGAGGCTGAAAGGCATTATTCTTCTCCTTATTTCCTTTTTTTTTGGTCATAATTTGTGTTGTTAGGAAAGTTTACATCAGAGATAAGACTTGAACCTATATCTTTCTGACTCCATTCCAACTTACTATACCATTATTACATTATTATACCATGCCTTATTACATAGACTGTAATAGCTCACTAACCTTTTATCAAGTGGTGGCCATGGAGTTTTTCAGAGTCTTGTTAAAAGAACCAGTTCTCAAAGAATTGATGGTATCTGAATACAGACTGAAGCATTTTTTTTAAAGAGGTAGCTCCCAGAGAAGTCATTGCTTGGACATTTCAGTCCCTGAATTTGACACTCATCCTTTTCTATGCAGTTGTCACAAAGGCAATGGAGGGAAGGTATGCAGCATAGACCACTGCTCCAGCATCATTTGACTTTAATACCCTGACCTTTCCTAAAAGGTCTCCTACTCCTTGATAGTGTAATAGAAAGAACAGTGAATTTAAAATCAAAGCACACAAGGTCACATACCTAATATATCAGAGGTGAGATTTGAACCCAGACCTCCAGGATTCTATGTCCAGCAACTCTCCCTTCTCTGCAACACTGACCCTCTCACTTCGTTACCTTTCTAGTATTGTTGTATACTTAATCTCCTTCCCATGTTCCAAGTGCCAATCAAACTAGCTTACTTGCTATTCCCTGTACACTGCATTCTACCTCTAGTCTTGTGCCTTTACCTTTGCTCTTCTATATTTGTGGCCTGCAATCCCCCTTCAGTACCACCTTGTAGAACCTCTAGTTTCCTTCAAGACTCAGTTTAGGTGCCACATCCATTGGAGCTTTTCTTCATCCCCCAGTTTCTAGGGCCCTCTACCACCATCAAAATAAATTACGTTGTATTTACTTTCTATGTTCTTGTTTCCCCCTAAAATAATGTAAACTCCTTGAGTGTAGAGACTTTTTTGGGGGGTGGGGTGGGTGTCTGTATTGCTGGAGACTAGCATCTTGAACATTGTAGGTGCCAAAGAAATGCTTGTTGGATGAATGAACTTACCACTGCAGAGATGTTTTCTTGGTAATATTTAAAGGTTTCATTTTGAAGAGAAAAAATTGCCTTTGTCTCAATTGTGGCATAAGCTTCAAGCACTGAAGCACTCAGGTAAAAGAGAGCAGCAATAAAGTGATAGGATACATCCTGGAAGGTCACAGAAAGAAGCCAGTCAGTGGAGGGAAGCAAAAAAACAAAAGAGCTGATAAAACAGAGGTTGCCAAACCTATTTGGTCTACTGCCCCCTTTAAAAAAATTATTCAGTATGCCCCTGGAAATCTACTTTCTTTAACCCTCAAATAATTTTTGGGAAAAACATTGTGTCACTTCAAAAAACAATTTTTTAAAAATGATGCATCTTAAATTTAATAATTTATTTGTGGGGTTATTTCTGCATTGGAATTTTGATGATGCAATATTGCATCATATAACCATATAGTATCATACTATAAACAAGTCATTACACATACATATTCCTGCTAATGCATGCTGAACTTCCAACACTTGCTTGTTAAGACCTGTCAGTGGACTTGACCAATGATGGGTTAAAATTTGCATTTTGTGTGTTTATTTGGAAAATAAAGTAATCACTATGACTTTGTTACACAACAGATGAAACATGTACAAATTGTTTTTCAAAATTTTCTTTTCTTCTCTTCCTTCCTGTCCACCATCCCCTTATTTTTATTCAACACCCCCCAACTGTACCCGAGGCTATTATCACCATCTCCCCTCCCCCATCAGTCCAGGGTCTCCCAGGGGGCAGTATCACTCACTTTGGGAACCCCTGAAAGGAAAAAATAGCCAAGTCACTCAAAAGAATGAATTACTTAAAAAAACCTTCAAGGTCCTGTGACTTTATTGTTGGGTTACTTCTTTGGAGGGTAACTGCAACTCTTCCAGGCCTTCACAAACTATATTTATGAATATTGTTGCTCGTGACCCAAGTCTATGGTTTGATGCTTGTTGGTTGCTTTTTTTTTGACAAAGATACTGAAGTTATTTGTCATTTCCTTCTTCAGTGCATCTCCATTTTACAGTTGAGGAACTGAGGCAAGTAGGGGTTAAGTGACGTACCCAAGGTCACACAACTAGTAAGTGTCTGAGACTGGATTTACACTCCTATTTTCCTGATTCCAAGCCCAGCACTCTATCCATCGTGCCTGCCTAGCACACCCAGGCTAAAAGAAAACCCAGTCACCTGGAAGTCAGGCTTCTAGTGATGAGCCTCTAGCCAGAGTGACAAACACTCAGCAACCAGTTCCCCTCTCCTCCCCCTGCTCTTTCTCCAAGCCTCACTTAAACTCTTCAGCGGGAGAAGAAACGAATTAAAATGTAGTTGGAAAATATTTAACAAAATAAATAAAAATAGAATATAGCATAGGTGAGTAGGATAGCCATAGTTTCCCAAAGTGAGTGGTACCACCCCCCTCCTGGGTGGGGGGAGGTGCTGAAATGATGGGGGGAGCAGAAGTAGTTTGAAATGATGAATTTTTTTTTTTAAAAACCATTAAAGGGTTAAAGAAAGTAGATTTCCAGGAGGGTGATGAGTAATTTTTTTGAAAGGGGTCAGTAGGTCAAATAAGTTTTGAAACCTCTGCATCTAGCTAAGAGTTTTTGACTTTAATCTGGGAGTTAATGAAATTTGTTTTTTTCCCCTACATTTTGATAACTGCATTTCAATATGATTTGCTTCTTTTATAATCTTGTGTATTTTATTTTATGCATTTAAAAACAGTATTCTGAGACAGCATCCCATAGGCTTTACCAGATTGCCAGAGGGGACCACAGCACCAGAAAAATTAAGAAGAAACCCTGTGTCTAGGTCAAGAACTTGGCTTCAGTTTGAAAGGCAGTTAAGTGTGGCTTTTCCTATGGCTGGGAAGAGATAAAATCAAACCAAATGACACTGGAGTATCTCCCTTTCCCCATCATTTACCACAAGCTAGCAACAGACAACTCATAGAACTGCCCTAGAACCTTTTCGGCCTCCCCTCAGGAACCTTCCCCAACTACTGCAAAGCCTTGGAGACAAAGATCCTTTACTGGTGTATGCAGTAATGCGACATTCACAAGCTCACAATCTCTGCCTGGAAAGGACCTCAGAGGCCACTGAGTCTAATCTCCTTATTTTAAAAATAGATTTTTTTACTAATATCTTTTATTTTTATATAACATTTATTTCTTCCATATCCTTTTCTTTTTCCTTGAGAGCCATAACATAACAAATAATTTTTTAAAAGAGAAAACGTTTCAGCAAACAATCAACACATAAAAAAAAATCTGACATTAAAAGCAAAGTTCCAGGCTCTCTTGACCTCCACCTCTACAAAGGAGCAGAGTCTCTTGTCTCTTCTTTGGGTCCAAGCTTGGCCTTTCAGTTTTGGAACATTCATCTTCAGTTGTTTTTTGGTGGTTCTTCTTTCCATTTACATCATTGCATATATTGTTTTTACTTTGCATCAGTTTCATGTAAATCTTTCCAAGTATGTCTACACAGTAATATTAATAATAATAGTAATACAGTTCATATACCACAATTTATTTAGCTATTTTTCACAGATGAGCATTTATTTTGTTTAGGGAGTTTTTCTTTTTGTCAAAGACCTTCTTGGGGTTTGTTCCTAGATCACCTAGATGATCTCTGATCATCTCTGGTCATTCTCTCATCACTCCCTTTGCATAATTCCAAATTGCTTACCAGGATGACTATCAAGTCACAGCTCCACCAACAATGTATTAGTGCACTTGTCTCTACACAACCCCTCTAATATTAACTATTTTCATTTTTGGTCATTTTTGCTGATGGACTGGGTGTGAGGTCATCCTCCTCATTTTAAAGAAAGAGTCCCAGAAAGGTTAAGTCACGTGCCCAAGGTCACATAGGTAGTAAGAAGCAGAGTCAAGATTAGAACTCAGTTCCTGTGACTACCCTAGAGCAGTTCCACTGAAGTATGCTTGCCAGGGTATAGGGCAGAGGCTGTCACCTGCTGCACAGAGAGTCTTCTAATTGGCTCAGTGCCTAGGGTTCAAGACAGTAGGATTAAACAAGATGGGAATAACAATGTTGTATGCTCATTGCTTTATAGTAGCAGATTTTTTTTCCCCTTCTCTTTTGAGATTTATGATTACCCAGTGAGGGGTAGGGAAGACAATATTGTTCTCATTTAAAAGATGAGAAAACTGAGGTCGAGAGCAATATTTTTCTCCTTATTTTACTTTAAATTGTTGATAATTTATGTGTTTAGGAAAGTGCTATCTTATCCTTTAGTATTATCTTATCCTAGTTATATGTGGCAGAATCAAAAAGAGGGAAAGTGAGTTAGGAGGAGTCTAAAGATGTAGATATTAGCAGGCCCAGATAGAATCTCTACAGTTTAATGATTCAGAACAACTACATGCAATGTTTCTCCACCAAGGTTCCCCTGTGGTGTTTCACCTTGGTGTTTCATCTGGGGTTTTTGAAGGCTGGGCTGGTGGAGTACAAGCCCTGCTGAGTACTCACTCAGTTGGAAGTGTTTTGAGCATCAGTCATATGCTGTCCCGTCATATGAAGACTTGAACTAAATTTGGAGAAAATTTTCAGTCATAGCCATCTCTCAAAGACAAGCTATGAAGCTGCAAAAAGATTGTCTTCTCAGAGAGAATGTAAACACCTTGAAAGCAGGAATTGTTTAACCTTTGTCTCTGGATTCCCAGCACCTAGCACCCTGTAGGCATTTAACAAATACTTCTTGATTGATGGGTACTATAGGGTAGTAGAACAACCTGGATGACCTGGCTTTGACCACGACTAAATCACTTCATTTCTCTGGGCTGTAGAATAAAGGAGTCAGAGTCCAGGATCTGGGACATTTGACCTTTTTGGTATCAAAGTCCCTTTGGCAGTCTGGTGAGACCTATGGACCTTTTCTCAGAATCATGCTTTTTATGTATAAAACAAAATGCATAGGATTACAAAAAGAAACTCACTATATTGAAATATAGTTGTCAAAATATTTACAAAAACAAATTTGTCTCCCCAGGTTCAGAACACCCAGACCACATCATCTCCAAGGTCCTTTCCAATGCTCCTATGCTCTAGCTAATGGAACCATAGATCCTTGGGATATGTAAGCAGTGGTAGAATCAGTCAATCAAGTACCCCAGGAAGGCAAGCTTCCCCTAAAAGATGGTGACTACTGGCAGCCTCCCCCAGCAGAAATATGAACATTATGTGCAAGTAGGAAAGGAATTTGACTCACCAAGGGCATCCAGGAAGCATCTCCACCATGAGCGCCAACAAAATAGAGGAAGAGCAAGATGGTCGTGGCCACGAAGCAGAACACTGACACAAACATGACCCAGCCCTGAACCAGAGGAAATTGTACTTTGGAAGAGGCCACCAGAATCCAGACCAAGCCTCCAAATATCTGCAAAGGAAACCAGGAGGGGAGGAAGGGTCACACTGTCGGCTGTGAATCGGGCAGAGGCATTTGAAGGATCTAGGAACTCAAAATTAGTAGGAATAGATGAACTTTGAGTCTTGTGGGTTTGAAGGGAGGTAAAGAAAAGATAAAAAATCTCACTTAAAATGCTTTATTCCCCCCCTCCCCATTTCACATAACATAAATTGCTTATTTTATTTTTGTTTTCCTTATTCTCTGATATTATTTGCTTATTTGGACTCTTCTGCCCCTCCCACCCAGAGGCCAACTCTGTGATTTCATTGGTGTAGGGACCTCCTGTGAGGAAACCTTTTAGCAAAGCAGATCAGCACTTACCTTGCAAGTGAAACTTTTTGAGTCCCTGCCCTCAAGGAGGTTGTTGGAAAGTCCTTTCCTTCTAGGCCCTTTCCTGCCTGTCCAGGTCTCACCCATCTCCCTGCTCTATACTCTCATTGCCCAGTTGAATGTGAACATAATACTTGGTACATCCTTCTAGATGACTGTCATCTGTGTTAGCTATCACTTCGAGAATTCACCCTATTTCTCCCTTTGTCTCTTCTGATAGACTGTAAGCTCCTTGAAGGTAAGATAGTTTTACATTGGAATTGATTGCATGACATGGGAGACACTGGCACAGGACCACCCAGCATGGAGAATCGAGTAGCCTGCATCAAAAATGGTGCTGTGCTCTATGAGCAAAGCAGAATTACAGTAGCTCAAAAGAAATGTGAGATGCACAAATCTGGAGACATCTCCACTCCAAATGTTTATGTGGAAGATTTGTGCCCCACCTGTGATAGAGCCTTCCCAGTTTATATTGGTCTTATCAGCCACAGTGAGACATACTGTACCTTGACTCCTACATAGTGATGTCATTTTTGTCTTCTTCAAGAATGAAGGGCAATAATTAGTATGTGTGTGTGTGTGTATAGAAGCATGTCAGAAGTGAAACTTGAACCCAGGTTTCCTGTCTTTGAGGCCAGCTCTCTATCCTCTGTGTCAAACTTCTTTTGCATGGCTCATGTTAAATACAAATACTTAATAGACTGATTGCTTCATCCAGGCCCTTGATAAAAATGCTGAAGAGCACAGGACCAAGGACAGATCCCTTTGGAACTCTTCTCTAGAGAACTTTTCTGTCACTGATCCATTGTGAATCACTACTTTTGGGGTTTGATCATTGAGTCTGTTTTGAACCCACCTAACTATTATAAGTCTGTGAGTCAAGAGGCTTTATTTTTTCATTTGAGAGTATAAAATTAAAAAAAAAAAGAGCTACTAGTTAAGAATTAGGAATTTGGTACAACAAAGTCTACACCAAGATTTCAGTATTAGAGTTGTGTTTTACTCATAGTAAGCACTTAATAGATAGTTGCTGAATTGAATAAATTATATGAAGTACAGAAAAAGACTAATTCTATCTATTTTGGCATACTATGGAATGGAGAAAATTCTTTTGGGAACTGGAGAGAAACTCTAAAGAGATATTCCATTTAGACCAGCAGGCAATTGTGGTCTTCATAATTTAGGATGAAAGTATCTAAATATGAAGAGGGAAGAAAATATTCAATGGATTGAATACATACCTCATTAAAATATATATACTTAAAAAACAAGTAGACTCGAGACTGCATTGGTATAAGAAATTCCCATTAAGGAAGTTCTTCTTTCTGCAATTCATGATTTTAAGTTTTTTACATTTCAATTTATTTATTGATTTTAGTTTTCAACTTTCACTTTCACAAGATTTTGAGTTTCAAATTTTCTCATCTCTTCCTTACCTCCAACCCATGACAGCATGCATTAAAATTACCCCTTCCCCCAATCTACCCTCCCTTCGACCACTCTGCCCTTCCCATCCTCTTCCCTTTCAATTTTCCTGTAGGATAAGATAGATTTCTACATCCCATTGCCTGTACATCTTCTTTCTTTTTTTTTTTTTTTGCCTTTTGGAGAGCAATTGGGGTTAAGTAACTTGCCCAAGGTTACATGGCCAGTTGTTTTGTGTGGGTGTTAAGTATCTGAGGCCGGAACCAATCCCAGGTCCTCCCGACTCTGAGGCCGGAGCTTTACTCACTGTGCCACCTAGCTGCCTCCTGTATATTATTTCCCAGCTGTATATAAAAACAATTTTTAACATTTGTTTTTTAAAAACTTTTGAGTTCCAAATTCTCTCCCTTCCTACCTCCCCACCCATTCTCATTGAGATGGCAAGCAATTTTATATAGGTTATACATTGTAGTCATGCAAAACACTTCCATAATTGTCATATTGTGAAAAACGATATTTCCTTCCATCTTATCCCATCCCATTTATTCTGTTCTCTCCTTTGACCTTGTCCCTCCTCAAAAGTGTTTGTTTCTGATTACCCCTTCCCCCAATCTGCCCACCCTTCTATTACGCCCCCTACTTTCTTGTAGGGTAAGATAGAATTTCATACCCAACTGAGTGCGTATGTTATTCTATCCTTAAGCCAGATCCAATGAGAGTAAGTTTCAGTCATTCACGCTCACCTCCCCGCTCTTCCCCTCCACTATAAAAAGTTTTTCTCACCTCATTTAAGTGAGATAATTTACTGCATTCTACCTCTCCCTTTCTCTTTCTCCCAGTAATTCCTCTCTCATCCCTTAATTTTATTTTTTAGATATCATCCGTTGATGGTCAACTCACTTTGTGCTATTCCCTCCAGCTACCTTAATAATGAGAAAGGTCTCATGAGTTACACATATCTTTCCATGTAGGAATGTAAACAGCTCAACTTTAATAAATTCCTCATGATTTCTCTTTCCTTTCTACCTTTTCATGTTTTTCTTGAGTCTTGTAGTTGAAAGTCAATTTTTCTATTTAGTGTTAGCTTCTTAAGAATGCATCAAATTCCTTTACATCATTGAATATCAATTTTTCCTCCTCATTTATTTCACTCAGTTTTGCTGGGTAGGTGATTCTTGGTTTTAATCTTAGCTCCTTTGACCTCCAGAATATGATATTATAAGCCCCCTGATTTCTTAATGAAGAAACTGCTAAATCTTAGGTTATCCTGATTGTGGTTCCACAGTAGGTGAATTGTTTCTTTCTGGCTGCTTGCAATATTTTCTTATTGACCTGGGAACTCTGGAATTTGGCTATGATATTCCTGGGAGTTTTCCTTTTGGGATCTCTTTCAGGAGGTGATCTGTGGATTCTTTCAATTTCTATTTTACACTCTGGTTCTAAATTTCTTGAAAGATGATGTCTAGACTCTTTTTGACCATAGCTTTCAGGTAGTCCAATAATTTTTAAATTATCTCTCCTGGATCTATTTTCCAAGTCACTTGTTTTTCTCAATGAGATATTTCACATTGCTTTTTATTTTTTCATTCTTTTGGTTTTGTTTTATAATTTCTTGCTTTCTCATAGAGTCATTAGCTCCATTCTAATTTTTAATGAATTCTTTTCTTTTCTGTGTGTGTGTGCATACTCAAGCAAAGTTTTATTTGCATAGTATTTGCTACACACACAAGCATGTGTTTTATTCCCTTTTTAACACAAATAATTTAATTTTATATAATCAATTCCAAATTATTGAGACCTATATTCATACAGAAGGCAAACCATAAAATGGAAAGGTTTTTCCATGCAATATGTACCTAGATCAAATCTCAGTACCTCTTCCTATCCCCAAAGGAAAAAAAATGATTGACACACTGAGCCATCATGATGGAACAAATGGATGGTGTAGTAGATAGAATGCTGGGCCTGGAGTCAGAAAAACCTGAGTTCAAATGTGACCTAAGATACTTCCTAGGTATGTGACCCTGTTCCAGTCACTTGTTGTCTGCTTCAGTTTCTTCATTTGTAATATGAGGCTAATAAGAACTTCTACCTTCCTGGGGTTGTTTTAAGGATCAAATGAGGTTACATCTGTAAAGTGCTTAGCACAATGCTGGGCACATAGTGTTATATAAATGCTAGTTATCATCATTATTATTGAAAAGGTACAGAGTGAAGAAGGCAAATTCCAAAGGCACATCTGGAATGCTATTAAAATGACAGATAGAATGGGAGCATGTCTTAGAAACTCTGAGGAGAGAATCAGATCACAAAATATTAGAACTACTGAACTGGCTTGCTGTCTCTGTTCTGTATCAAATATATTTCTTGTTATTGTTCTATGATGTTCTGTCAATCACCTAGAAATGGGAAAAATCTGTGCCTGTAAAATGCAGTGTATACATGCTTGCATTTTTTTCCTATGTACACACATGTAATCATGGAAGGAATTATTTTCTTCACTGCGTTTTTGGACTTCCTTTTCCATTTGACTGATTATGGTTTATTTGTTTTTTTTTTTTTTAAAGCAACTGGGGTTAAGTAACTTGCTCAAAGTTACATGGCCAGGTGTTTCTGAGTGGGTGCTAAGTGTCTGAGCCCAGATTCGATCCCCAGGTCATCCTGACTCTGGGGCCGGTGCTCTTACTCACTGTGCTACCTGGCCGTCCCACCGATTATGCTTTTTTTTAAGGCATTCTTTTCTTCATTGGCTTTCCAAACCTCTTTTGCCATTTGCCCTAGAGTCTGTTTTTTAAGGTGTTATTTTCTTCATTATATTTTCGGGTCTGCTTTACCAAATTGTTGACTCATTTTTCATCATTTTCTTGCATCACTCTCATTTCTCTTCCCAATTTTTCCTCTACTTCTTTTACTTGTTTTTCAAAAGGCTTTTTGAGCTCTTCCATGACCTGAGACCAATTCATATTTTTCTTGGAGGCTTTGGATATAGGAGTTTTGACTTTGTTGTCTTCTTCTGGTTCTATGTTTTGTTATTTTTTGTCACCAAAGTAAGATTCTATAGTCAGTTTTTTTCTGCTGTTTGTTCATGTTCCCATCCAAACACTTGGCTTTTTAACTCTTTGTTAAAGTAGGTCTCTGCTTCCAGAGTGGAGGGCAAACTGTCCCAAGGTTCAGGGATTTTGTGCATCTGTTTTCAGAGATACTTCTAGGGATCTGTAAGTTTTCAATTCTTCTAAGGTGGTATGATCTAAGAAGAGATGTTTACTCCTCTCCTGACCTGCTCTGGTCAGTGAGGGATCACAAGCACTCTTTTCTGCCCTGGAATTGTGAGAAAGGTTCCCTTTCTACTGCTTCCCCAAGCTTTGCTATGCCAGTACTCCTCCTCACCCCAGGACTGCCACCCAGGACTATGAGACCCAGATCTGAATATGGGCAATGCAACAGAATCCTGCCTCAGTGCCAGCAAGGAGATCCCTGTAATCTCCTTCTGATCAGTTGTTCGATCCCCTTACTATCTGTGGGCTGAGAGCTCTGGAAGCAGCTGCTGCCACTGCCCCTGCTACTACTGCTACTGCCACCACCTGGGCTGCGATGGGGCAGGGCTGGTCTGCACTCCTCTATCACCCAGGTCCAACAGACTTTTCCCACTGATCTTCTAAGTTGTCTTTGGCATTTGAGAGTTGGGAAGTTTGGAAACTTGCCTCAGTTGTCAGTGATGCAGTCCCCTGAGGTCTGCTCCAGGTTTGCTGGGACCCAGTCTGTGCCAGCAAGGCCCACACTGGACTGTGCTCCTCTCCCAGCCCAGTGCAACAAGACATTTTCTGTCGACCACCCAGGTTGTCTTGGGCTAGAAATTTGTTTCACCTTGTCTTTTTGTGGGTTCTGCTACTTCAGAATTTTAGAGTAATTTTCTTACAGGAACTTTGAGGGGTTTGTGGGAGAGCTCAAGTGAATCCCTGCTTTTACTCCGCCATCTTGGCTCTGCCCTGCAATTCAACATTTTAGAGAGTTGTCTTGGAGACACTGGGAGATTAAATGATTTGCCCAGGTTTATACAGTATCAGAGGTGGAACTTGAAGCCAGGTCTCCAGACTCACAGGGTTGCTATGCCAACCTGCTTCTCATGAAGTAAGGCATTGCATTTTTAGTGTTCTGACTAGCCTTGTTGATATAATTGTTCTATTCTGTCTTTAGGAAAAGCCCAACCACCTCTAGCTCAATTCACCACAGCTGATGTGACAAGGTAGCAGTGGCATCCTGCTTGCAAACAGGTCCTTTTCTAAAGCAAATATCACTCAGAACAAGAATACTATGAGAAAAGACCCAAGAAAGCATGATTCTAATGGTCCACACAATGAACAGTTGAATTCCCTTGGGTGTAACCACTAGAACTTAATGAATAAGGCATTTATTTAGGATTAGGTTCCCACCCAGCTTTGTACATCTTATGGCTCATTGAGGTGTGGTGATTTGGGGGTAGAATTATAGGTTCATAGGATTTAACGTTGAAAAGGACCTTGGACATCATAGACCACAAACACACAATTTCACAGGTAGGAGAATGGAGATCAGTAAAGTTGAATGGCTTTCTGAAGGTCCCACACCTAGAAAGTGAGTCAGGATTTAAACTCAGGTCTCCCGATGCCAAAACCAGGGTCCTCTTCCCTACATCATGCTATCTCTAAGGTAAAGTAAAATCAAGTCAATGAGCATTTGTCAACAGCCTCAGACACTTACTAACTGTCTGACACTGGGCAAGTCACCTAACCCTCAGTTTCATCACCTGTAAAATGAAGGAAATGGCAAACCATTCTGGTATCTTTGACAGGAAAACCCCAAATAGGGTCATGAGGAGCTGGACACAATTAAAACAACAACTATGGGTCAAGAACTGTGTCAAGTGCTGAGGATAAAAGAGACCATTATAAACCATGAACTGCCCACCACGAAGTGCGACTGAATTTATTCTGTTGCTTTGCAATCCTTTTTGAATCTGCTATGTGGCTTCAAATTCTTTCTAATTGTTCTTTTATGTCCATGCACTGAAAAGCTCATGAAAAGTGAGAAGTCATCCATGAACTTGACTCTGATTCTAATTTTATTTATTTCCTAAAACTCCTGTTCACCTACTACTTCCATGGATGCTTTGTACATAATAGGTACTTACTAAGCACTTTATTCTTTCATCCATCCCATTCATGGGTTAAGAAACTTGAACTGTTTGAAATTACATTGACAGCTACTTGAGGGGGAAAGAATAGGCTAGTTGAATAAACCAGACTTAATATCTTCTCCCACTCAGAGCTGATATCCTTGGAGTATTTCCTCTTCATCAGAGTTATGCAGAAATTTTTACATTACACATATGATAATAATATTCTTCCAGTGATGTTGTATGGCCATAAGTCATTGACTGATTCTTCTTGAAGAATTAAAGTTGCAAGTCACCCCAGGGTGAATGAGGAAATATAGAATGAGGGTGAACAGCAGTAGCACATGTTCAGTGAAAAGTTGTGAAGAAAGACTGCAGGGTGTTTTGGATAAGGAATTGGCATGGGAGACAAGAAGACCTTTGATCTTCATCTAGTTATTTAACCCCTCAACACCCTAGTCAAATCTTTAAGACTAAATATCAGAAAAAGTACATTGGTAGAGGGAGGTTCCTTAAACAAGAGTTCTCTGCATCAATGACATCACAGGTCTGGTTAAAAAAGAAAGAATTGTGCAAAAGCATAAAGGATAGCATCAGGGAGATGTATGACTGGAAAAAAAAGAAAGATTGGTCATGATATACAAGATCTACACAATGACCAAGAACACAGCACACAACAGAACAAGATATACCCACATGTGTATAATGTTAAAGGTTCTAGAGGAATGTCCCTAAGTATGGTGGATGGATCTCTAAGTGGAGGATTTCTGGGTGAACCTAGACAAGACAGTCATAGAATGGGCAGGCAGGGATGGGCTATAATTTGCATTGTTGGTGAGAGAATTTACATCAATGAGATCAATCATCCAAGCATTTATTGAGCTCCCACTAGGAACCAGAGGGCAGCTAGGAGGCACAGTGGATAGAGCAGCAGACCTGGAATCAGGAAGATGAATCTTCCTGAGTTCAAATTTGGCCTTAGACACTTACTAGTTGTGAGACCCCGGGCAAGTCACTTAACCCTATTTGCCTCAGTTTCTTCATCCACAAAATAAGCTGGAGAAGAAAATGGCAAACCACTTTAGAATCTTTGCCAAGGAAATCCCAAATGGGGTGATGAAGAGTTGGACATGACTGAAAAATGACTGAACAACAATAGGAACCAAGTGCTATGATATGCTCTAGGAATATAAAGACATAAATGAGTCAGTCCCTGTCATCAAGGTACTAGAAACTATGTAGAAACATATTCACAGACAGGTTAAAACAAGACCTATACAAACTAGTTACACAGTAATAGGGGACACCATTTGACAAAATTAGGAAAGGCCTTTGGAAGGAAGCAACATTTGAGCTCAACCTTTAAGAGAGTCAACCCTTCCAAGAGGAAGGGCTAAAGAGGTAGAATATTCCAGGTGTGCAAAGCTATGGTGACTGGATGACAGTGTTTTTGACAGAAACAAGGAAATGAAAAGAAAGATGAGTTTATGGTGAAAGAGAATGTGCTCTGTTTTGCACATGTTGAGTTTGAGATGCTTATGAAATATCCAAGTGGAAATGTTAAGTATGCAGATGAAGAGACAGGATGAGAGATACACAGAGAAAGACAGAGAGGCAGAGGGAGACAAAGAAGGAATGAGGGAGCTATGGGAAGAGAGAAGGGAGGAGAGAGGGAAAAGAGGGGGAGAGAAAGAGAGAGAGAGACAGAGAGACAGAGAGAGAGAGACAGAGAGAGAGAGACAGGGAGAGAGAGACAGGGAGAGAGAGACAGGGAGAGAGAGACAGGGAGAGAGAGAGAGAGACAGAGAGTGCTGCATGTTTAGATTTTGGAATTATCCGCATAGAGTCTAATCCATGGGGACTGATAACAATGAGAGAGCATATATAGAGAAGACAAGGGAGCCTATATGACAGAGAACTAGGGTCCATTGATGATTAATTGATCAAAGGAGAGAAAGATGTAGCAATAAGACAGGAAGAATAATCATAGATTTTGATCTGGAAGGGGCACTGGAAACCACTGAATTCAGTCAGAAGAGAACAGTGTCACACTGAGGAGAAAGTATCCAGGAGGGGAGGGTGGTCAATAGTATTAACTGTTGCAGAGGTCAAGGACAAACAGTTGAAACCGATGAGATCACCAAGAGAGTATAAAGAAGGAAGAGGAGTTAAGATTCTTTGGATACATAAGATCAAGGATCCATTAAAGTACAGCCACAAGAGGATTCTGGGAAGATGGTGGAGTAGGTCAGAAAATTACAAGCTCTCCAGATTTCCCCCACAAATAAGACAAGATAAGTGAATCAGAGCAAATGTAGAGTGGGTAAAATGAACAAGAGTTGGCGCAGAACAGTGGTCCTCCATGGGACAACTGAAGGAGAATGGAAGAAGAGTCTCAGGACTGAGGTTTGGTCCCGGTGAAGCATAAAGACCTCCAGGCTAACTGCTGAAACAGCAAACGGCGAGCCCTGTGGCTAGCTGGGTTGGGAGGTGACCTTGGCCCCAGCCACAGAAATTTTCACCTCTTGGACAGTGTGGAGAATTGGACTTTTGAGCAGGGGAAGATTGAGGGAACTTCTGCCGATGGGGGAACTGTGCTGTGCTGTGCTGCCAAGGTGCAGCTCTAGGTGGGAAGGAGCCAGCACCTGCCAGGTAGGTACAGAAGCAGAGGGTCAGAAATGTCCCTGGCTATGAACACTTACAGGACGGTGTAGTTCTTGGTTTCGGTTCCAGGCCAGAGGGAGAAATTAAAGGAGGATCCCCCACGACCCGAGGACGAGAGGTTTTTGCAACAATAAACTGCTACCAATTTTAAAAAACGAGTAGTTTAAGGAGAAAGAATCCAACTACAGAACATTACTATGGGAATGGAGAACCAGGGTTCATCTTCAGAGGAGCATAATGAAGCAAAAAAACCCTCTCCTACTCCAAAGAGTAATGTCAAATTCTGCCAATCAAAATCTTATCATTCTCAGGAAAGGAGAAAAGTAATGCTGATTTGACAAGTTTTTTTGTTATTAATTTCACACTAAAATCTCCAGTGCAATCCAGTGGTTTGGTTGGTGACTACAATGTTCAAGGCTCTCTGCTAGGTATTGAAGTTACAAAGGCAAACAAATTTAAAAAACAAACAAACAAACAAAAATATCCTGCTCTCAAGGAACTTACATTCCACTAAGGGATAAACATGAAAACCAATCAATATGATCATTATGATTTGAGATGGGAAAGAGAACTGTGAACTAGGAGGAAGCAGAAAATGCTTCCCAAAAGAGGGAGCCCTTGAGCAGAACTTTGAATGAAGCAGGATCTTTGTGAAGAAAACCCCAAATTGGGTCACAAAGAGTCAGACATAACTGAAAAACAATTTTAAGAGAAGGTAGAAAGGAAGGAGTACTTTCCAGGCATGGGGGACAGTCTGTACAACCACAGGGTCAAAAGATGAAGATGGAGGGTGAGGAACATGGAGTATCCTGCCTTGACTAGAACACAGGGTGCATGAAAAGGAGAAACCTAAGTCTGGAGAAGTAAACTGGCACCAAGTTGCATAGACTTTACATGTCAAGCTGAGCTTTTTGCATTTCATGCCTAGAGGCAACAAGGAATCCTGGAAGATTGTTGATTGAGCAGGAGTGCCACATAGAATGTTGTAGTTCTATTTCCTCTGAGCACTCCTCTCCTATAGGTTGCCTAAGGTGGCCGTTAAAACAACACCATCCTTCCAGTCACCACTTCAAGGAATTAGAGGAACAAAGCTTCTCAGAAGGAGCATTTGATGTGGAGTCAGAAGACCCAGTTCAAGGCTCAGGTCTGCTGCTACCCAAAGTCAATTAATAATAAGACCTGAAAAAATTATATGACTCAACTTTAAACTCAAGTTTCCTTAATGTATAAAAATTATCACCCCTGCGAAGATTTGGAGGGGAGATATCTCTAAATTCATATGTCTCATGTTTCTTTTGAGCTACTTCAATTCTGCTTTGCTCACAGAACACAGCACCTTCTTTGATGCAGGTACACCATGCTGGGGGGGGGTCCTTTGGCAGTGTCTCCCATATTTCACAAGTGTTTCAAAAGTTCTTGAGAGGCGGCTAGGTGGTGCAGTGAATAGAGCACCGGCCCTGGAGTCAGGAGGACCTGAGTTCAAATCCGGCCTCAGACACTTAACACTTACTATCCATGTGAACTTGGGCTAACAACAAATGCCCTCCAAAAAGAAAAAAAAAGGTTCTTCAGAGAGACCTTGACAGTGTCCTTGTACCATTTCTTCTGACCTCCATGTGAGCACTTGCCTTGTATGGGTTCTCCACAAAATAGTCTTAGGCAAATGCACATTTGGCATTTGAACAAGACTGATCAAGACTCAACTGAAATGCTCTCTTCTACATGAAGTCTTTCCTGATCCTTCTACTTGCTA
Source organism: Petaurus breviceps papuanus (assembly GCF_028583685.1). Taxonomy (NCBI): domain Eukaryota; kingdom Metazoa; phylum Chordata; class Mammalia; order Diprotodontia; family Petauridae; genus Petaurus; species Petaurus breviceps. The sequence goes on along the minus strand of NW_027187378.1, from coordinate 23,832,104 downwards.
GTGTCCCCAAAGTAGCTTATGTTCATTTGGTATATATATGTAATCTTACATATGCACACATGATCTCCCATTAGAATCAAAGTGTCATTTGGTTGGGAACCATTTAAAAATGGTTTATACAAAGTCACCAGATAGTTCACGCCCTTATTATTTCTTTCTGGCCTATAGCCTCCTAATGTATGGGAATCTCAACTCAATGTAAACCGTTGGGACAAAAAGCTTGTTTTAGGGGCAAAGGGAAGGATACCACCCCACCTATATCTATAAATGTGAACCAAGGGATAGGACAAATGTAGTAGTTCACCACAGAGAGATAAGTCACTGATTTGCCCGTATGAAGTCAACTTTATCCCATATCTCAGGATAACCCTCATCAAATATTTGTTAAAACCAGGGAGGCAGAGAAGATAAGGGTGATTCATTCTACACCTAAGTGGCACTGGGCAATGGAGGGAAGGCTGGACCTATAGCCAAAGAACCACAGAATCTCAGAGATGAAAAGATGCTCGGTTATCATGAGGTCCAATCCATACCTGAAAGGAATGTCCACTATAACAGCTGACAAGTGGAGAAGGAAATGGCAAACCCCTTCAGTATCTCTGCCACCAAAGTATGTCTTTTGGAACAAGGAAGTATTTAAATGTTTTGGATTAGAAGTGCTTACATGTTGGGCCATAGAATTGTTGGTTGTCACATAGAATAATGTCACAACAATGTGTTGGCATCACATAGAATAATGGCATATAAAAACACAAAACCTCAACAAACGAAACTATTAAGCAGAATCAAAGCTGCCTTTTGGAAACATGATAGTAAAATCTCTAAGACAAGGGGATATCCCCTAATCTAATCCCCTGTTTTCCATTAAAGAAATTAACCCAGAGGAGGAAATGACTGGAAGGGAAAGCCCATATAACTTAATAGTGCAGCTGCATGGTTCAGGGGATAGAGTCGAAGGCCTGAAGTCAGGAAAGTCTGAGTTCAAATTTAGCTATAAAATCAGGGAAATGACAGCATCTACCTCACAGGGTTGTGAGGATAGACTGAGCTAATACTTATAAAGTTAGCACAGTACCTGACCTATAATAGGTGCTATATGAATATTTATATATGCTTAGAATCCAATTTTCCTGGCTCCTAGACTTTCTGCTATGCTACACGGCTTCCTTGGTAAATGACTGATAATCACTTTAATAATTAATTATTATTATTAACATGATTAATAATTACATCACCAAAATTTTGACTCAATATGATACTTTGATTCTGACAATCTCCAGGCATTTAGACATCTGTTATAATTTTATTATCCTTACATGTCTGGAGACAGGCAAGCAAGGACATTACCAGCCCCAAGTTAGAGATGAGGCATCTGAGACACGTTGGTGTAATGTAATTGCCATTACTATTACAGCTGGGCACTCATTAACTTGTTCAATGAGTAGTTTAATGAGGTTGAGGCTGAACAACAATACTTGAAAGTTCTAATGTCCCTCCAAACCATTTAAAAATCCTCCGAAGCTGATAGGATAGGTCAGAATTATTGAAGAACTCCCTATTCTTCTGGGTTTCCTCCTGAGTTTCAGTGTAATGTACTCTAAACCATAGAGTTAAAGCTGGAATCTTCTGTTGTTCAGTTGTTTTGCAGTCATTTCTGACTCCTAGTAAGTCTATCTGGAGTTTTCTTGACAAGGTACTGGAATTGTTTGCCATTTCCTTCTCCAGTTTGTTTTATAGATGAGGAAATTGAGATAAACAGGGTTAAGTGACTTGCCCAGGGTCACTCAGCTAGTAAGTTTCTTTCCTTTTTTTTTTTTTTTTTGCCTTTTTGGAGGGCAATTGGGGTTAAGTGACTTGCCCAAGGTCACATGGCTAGTTTTTGTGTTAAGTGTCTGAGGCTGGATTTGAACTCAGGTCCTCCTGACTCCAGGGCCAGTGCTCTATTCACTGTGCCACCTAGCTGCTCCAGCTAGTCAGTTTCTGAAGTCAGATTTGAACTGAGGAAGATGAGTCTTCCAGACTCCAGGACCAGCACTTTATCCCTTGTACCACAGAACTAGCCTAGCCTAATTTTCATCTCTCTCTCTCTCTCTCTCTCTCTCTCTCTCTCTCTCTCTCTCATACATGAGAAGCATGAGGTCCAAAGAGTTTGCCAACATCACAGGTAGTAAATGACAGAGCTGGGATTTGAACCTAGGTTCTTTGGCTCCAAATCCATCCTTCCTTACACTGCTCTACACTGTTTTTTCCCCTATACCACCTTGAGTCCCACAGGCATAGCTTCAGAAGCAGAAAAATGGAAGGTCATATGTACAAATGCACAGGATGCAATTTTGCCCAAGGACAGTCTTGTTCAGAAGCAGGACCCTGAGCAACTAACCATTAGCCCTCCATTCTTCCCACTGGCTTCCTGTGCTGTTGATTTTAGCGGTGGCCACACCACTACCTTTAGGAATCATCTTACCAGTTTGGGCCTCAGTTTTCTTATCTGTTAATAGAGGGGTTTGCCAAAAGCTTTAGGAACTGAATGCTGTCAACTAAAAAAAAAGTAATTTTTTAAAAAGAGGGGGGTGGTGTTTGCAAGGAGGTTAAGGACAGAAAGAAAAGCCCAATGTAAATCCAAATATGATAGGAAGCTGGGTGGTTAGTGGATTAGAGTATCAGGCACGAGTCAGGAAGACTCATCTCTTTGAGTTCAGAACTGGCCTCAGACACTCACTAGCCTTGCAACCCTGAGAAAGTCACAACCCTGCTTGCCTCAGTTTTCTCATCTATAAAAAGAGCTGGAGAAGGAAATGGCAAACCATTCCAATATCTTTGCCAAGAAAACCCCAAATGGGGTCACAGTCAGACATGACTGAAAATAAATGAACAACAACAAATATGCAAATATTCATAACAACACCACCTTTTTGTAGTAGCAAAAGCTGACAACAGAGTAGATAGCAACTGATTGAAAAACACAAACTAATTGTGTCACAAAGAAGTTATAGAATAGCATACCAAAGGTAACAATGAGTAAGAACTCCAACAAGTATGGGAAGATTCCATTCAAGCACCATCTTCCACATGAAACACCCTTCCCTGCCTTAGCAAACTCCTTCCCCCAAAACACCTTGTATTCATTTTGTTTATATATATATTACATATACATACACATAGCTGCTTTTTACAGTCTTTCTGAGAGCACCCTTCCTCCCACGCACTTCCTCCCCAAATTGCTTTGTATATGATAACCATGTAATATGTGTATATACATATATATGTACAAATATGCAACTATGTACACATAGTCTCTCTCCCTGTTAGACTATAAGCTCCTTAAAGGCATGGGCTGCTACGCTTTTGGCTCTCTATCTCCAATGTTTAGTATAATGCCTGGCAATAAATTCTTAATGATTGAACAGCTACATTATGAATTAAGAACCTGGAAACAATTTACGTCTTGACTAAAACAAAATAAAATTAAAATAGCATTTCACTAAAAGGCAGACTGTGATTAATGGTAATGATTAATTTCTGTTGCAGGGAACAGATGATGATGAAACATGCCTCCTTCCTCTTGGGAGACAGGTTGGTAGACCATGGGTACAGAGTGTTGCAGACACTGTCAGATATAGTTGCTGCATTGGTAGATTCTATTGATGGGGGCAGGTAGGTGTCTTAATGGACTGAGTGCTGGGGTTGGAGTCAGGAAGACCTGAGTTCAAATCTGGCCTCAGACACTTACTAACTGTGTGACCCAGGGCAAGTCACTTTAACCCCTATTTGCCTCAGTTCCTCATCTGTAACATGAGGACATTTTACTGGAGAAGGAAATGGTAAACCACTCTAGTATCTTTGCCAAGAAAACCACCATGGTCATGGAGAGTTGGACATAACTGAACAACAGCAGCAAGAATCTGCTGAACAGTTTTCCTTTGTCACAAGGGAAAATTCAGTGTGAAGGGTTACAAATAAACAAAATAAAAATAAATTAAAGTAATTGGACCAAAGTTTCTTCTAGTTCCAACACGCTAAGATCTAATGAGCATAATGAAAAAAAAAAATCCTACCATGATGTACAAAGAACACTTCCACCAGATTCCCAAGTGATTTGTTTTTGGTGTGGTATGGAGGTGAACAAGGTCAGTTATTCTGAAAGTTTGTCTTCAGTGTTTAAACTCTGGCAAGTTCCTCAAAGTTGGAAAGGCTCAAGTACTAACTCCAAGACAGACCATGATGAGCCTTTTACCCAAGAAACAGAACTGCCAAGTTAGTGACCAGGGGATGAGCTTTTGATTTTGGCCATGGAAAATCATGCAACTATGAAGGAAAGTGTGGAATGGTTGTGATGTGCATGGGTAAACTGAGAGCTCCTCCCCACCCCCCTCCGTGAAATTACAACTGTTTGAAAAAGTTCTTAAGTGGTGCTGTTATTGAAAGCAAACGTCAGGCTTTTGGTGTCAGAAATAACAACAAAGCACAAGAATGAGAAAGTTCAGAAAAAACCTGTTTCCCCAGGTTGGGGGTGGGGAGAGAGGGGAGAACAGGAAAATAGGAAAAATGCCTTCCTTTTAAATAATCTTAGTTTTAAAAATCCTCACACTTTTGATATATAGGTATTTCTGTAGCTTAATTAACCTAAAGCAAAATGCATGTTCTTTTGTAATTACCCAGGTAAGTTTTTTTTTAATTAAAGAAATTATTCTTTTGCTGAATTACGTGTGCAATAAGGCCTATGACTGTCTCTGCCTTTAATGGGAGCGTTCTGGTGGAGGTTCAGGTGCTAATCTGTGTGTGGAGAAAGAGAAGGATTCTGCGCCTTGATTCTCTTCATCACTTCTCACACGGCTTTTATATCTTAATTGTTTTTGTTATTGCATTGGTAACTTTTGCATGGTCTGGGTAACAGAGAGTTCCATAACAGATGGGCTTGGGTTACCAATTTGCATAACTGATGACAACCAAAGGAACACGGAAGCTGGAAAAAGCAGTCAGAGGCTCTAGAATTAGAGTTCCCAGAGACTTCAGGGGCCCAGTTGTTACACTTGAGTAACTGCAGGAACAGCAGAGTTTTCATGAGGTTCTTGCTCAGCTCCCTGCTTCATTCAGCCTGTGTCTATGCAAGCACAGTTCAGATGTACCAAATAATTGTAACTGAAATGTCCAGATAACCCACAATAGTAGGGTCTTGGGATGGGGAAAGAGTAAATCACTTCACCACCATACTTTATAGGCATATTCTTTATGGATTGAGTCTTTATTTTTTCCATCATGGCTTACTTTTTAATCATAGTTAGCATTTATATAGTGCTTTAAGGTTTGCAAAACACTTTATAAATCTAATCTCATTTTATCTTTATAGAAGTTCTGGTTTACTAGGTGCTATTTATTATTTATTATTGTGGAGTTGTTTCAGTCACATCCAATTCTTTTCGACCCCATTTTGGGGTTTTCTAAGCAAAAGTACTGGAGTGGTTTTCCGTTTCTTTCTTTGACTCACTTTACAATTGAGGAAATTTGAGGCAAGGAGGGTTAAGTGACTTGCCCAGGGTCACACTGCTAGTAAGTGTCTGAGGCTGGATTTGAACTCAAAAAGATGTCTTCTTGATTCCAAGCCCTATGCTCTTAGTTACCCATAGGCGCTATTGTTATCCCTTTTTTTATAGAGGAGGAAAGAAACAGAGGTTAAATGACTTGCCCAAGGTCACACAGCCAAACATTCTGACTTAACTAGAACTCAGGTCTTCCTGATTCCAAATCCAACACACTCTCCACTGACTTTTAGTCATGTTGCAATTGAGATTGATGACCAGGAAGAGAGAAAAACTGGTTGACTAGGCTAAGGCAGAAAAAGATTAGTTAACTAAACTATCAGTCAGGCAGAGACTGTTGTGCTAGTTGGCTCTGTATTAATAATAAGCATAGTAATTCCCTCCTCCGCCCCTCCCCCGCAACGGGGTAGAAGGAAACACAGAAAAAACTATTTTTGAAAAGCTTTTTAGAAAATTTAAACTATAAACAATTTAGAATTTGAGGTTTTATTCTGAATTTTTTTCACTACATTGCTGTTATTTGTTGAGATTTTTAAAATAATTAATTATAAATGTAGGATTATTGGGCCTTAGAGCCCAACAGAATATAAGGATTTAATGAAGGGATCTCAGAAGTCAAGTAGTCCAACCCCTTCATTTTACAGATAATAACAATGGCCAGCACTTCTAATAGGCATTAAGGTTTGCCAAGTTCTTCATGTTATCTCTTTTTTGCCTCACAATCCTGGGAGGTAAATACTATCCCCATTTTACAAATGAGGAAAACTCAGAGACATGAATTGATTTGTCTGTGGTCACATAGCTAGTATCTGAGGCAGAATTTGAATTCAGGTCTTTCTGGCTTAAGTTCTGTGCTTTGTCCACCTGAGGAGATTGAGGCTAAGTGGCTTATTCAAGGTCATCCTTTAGTTACAATAATTTACAACAATCAAAAATTATAGTTACAAAAAATAACTGCAAACAAAACCAAACATGAGGAGGGAGATGGCAGGTGGCAATGGTCACGGGATCATTTTACATGACAGGAAAGATTTGAACTGGTTCTGAATGATGGATAAGATTAAGACAGGCCAGGGGGAAAGAGAGGTGGATGGAAAGGTGGGAGCAGAGATTCAGAGGTAAAAAAACAAAACAAAACCCAGGAGTATGTGTTCTTGAAGAGTGAATAGACTGATTTCTTTAGTCACTCTGGCTGAAAAAATTCATCACCTAGTATTTAGCCTTCCGATGATGAGACTCTTGATCTCAATTCAGCTGGTCCTTGGACTTCCTGGCTTGGGGGTGAGTAAGTAATGTGCCAGAAATCTTGCCCTTCTGGCATAGCCTTTAGGGTCCAGGGTCACTTCCACATCATGGTACCTTAGAGGACATGCCCAGATCCCCAGAGGGATCCCAGGGTTTATATTTTACAGTCACAGAGATTGAAAACACAGAAAATCTATGGAATATACCAGAATCCTGAGCTCAACTAGTCACAGACTAGTTTAAGACACACACAGCTTAAGGCACACATTTTTTTATGGCTATACTTTCACATGCTAATGTAGCCCTATGCTGTCCCTGAACTGGTAAGCCTGGTCCCCCATTGATGGGAGAAATAATGACCCACACTCTACTACTAAAAGAATTCCTGAATGGCATCTCAAAATGCATTTCCTCCCAGAAATAACACTGAAGAGTCATTAGGTTTTACAGTATGAGAGTTTCAGTCTTCTGTTGCAAGTCAACATTTTGGAATACAGACTGAAAGACAGATTAATTAACATTAAATTAACCTTGTGATGTTTAAAATATTTCTGTATTCAGTGATGAATTAAGATACTTTAGGTTCTGTAAAAGGGGAATGATATACTTTATGGGGTTGTGAGGGTCAAATGAGATAATGTATGTGAAAGTGCCATGTATATCTCAGCTATTTCTATTATTGTTTTTTTCATTACTGAAAGAGAAGTTTTGAGAGGGTTCAACACCAGGTGTTCATGGTCCTTGGCACATGTGAGTGCACTGCATACACAAACACATACACACACACGGCATCATGAAACAAAGGAGAAGCAGAAAGCAGAAAGATGGTGGCATAGGCTAAATTTTACACAGGAATAAATGAGTTCGTTATTAGCACAGAAAATAATGACTCCACTTTCTTGGGGGAGGGGAGGAAGTTGAGATCCTAACATGTTTAAAGTACCTTTGGCTAACTATCCAGGTGGAAATTTAATATACCTTTATTATCAAAGTGGCTGAGCACCATACTCTCGGCCCTGCTCCTGGGACCTTTATGGAAAACCAACATACCTTTTTCCCATTGCTTTTTCCTTGGAACACAAGCTTTCTGGAACATTCTGAAGTTATTTGGCAAAGTTGGATATAGAATAGGTAAATAAAAGGGGCCATGGCCCACAGTGTGGACATCCAAGCATGACATGCCCCACTCAACCACAGTCCCTGCACCTTTCCCTATTCCTCTTACCACTGGGGTACCATCTCTCCAATCCTAGTGGGGATAGAGGAAAAGCCAAGTCTTCAAATGGGCTTGGTTTGCCCTGTTCTTCCTAGCACAACTGCACAAATGTTCAAAGTTTGCATCACTGAACTGCTACTTTCCCCTTCTCCTAACTCATCCTGCTCTGAGTGAAATAATTCCTATTCATGGCTTTGATAGTTGTTATTTGTAGACTCAGAAATAAAGGTGTCAGTTACCACATCAGAATCTTGAGAGCAGAAAACAGTAATACAGACATTTACCCATGTTTCCAACCCCTATATGAGTTCACATAGTCTTACAGAGCATAACTCTTCTATAAAATCCCATTAAAAACACATGGTGTTAAGATTCCTCTGGAGCTCAGGCAGGTATGGTTAACAAAATAATATTTTATTATCACTTCCAAAGGTCAGGAATATATGCTTGAACTGGAGGTCCAGTCTAGTCCAGAATGACCCTGGATTACCTGGGCTTCCTTGTTCAAAGTGACTCTCGCCAGATGGCCCCTTGGTGTTTGGGGCTCAGGAAGGAGGAAAAGAAGAACTCCAAGAAGACTCCACCGCCATGCTTTCTTCACCTCCATTTCTTTGGATGCCTAGTTTCCCTACAGGAAGACTTCACTGATCTTTCTCATTCTCTCTCCTCAAATTACTCTGTACCTTCTTATCTATATGACGTATTGAATCCCCATATCCTCATTTAAGGGCTATCTTTGTATCTCTAGTGGTCAGTACACAATAAGCCCTTGGTATGAGTTTATTGAGTTGAATCAAGTTGAAAGGCCTAGAATTTTTCAATCATACCTAGGACGATTAAGTATTAATATTAAGTGTTAATAAATGCTTTTTGAATGAAAGCTGTTCAAAGTGACTGAGTAGGTTCAGGAGCTGAATTGGAGGACAGGATCAACTCCTACATGCATCCTCCATCTTCACACTGGGGTTCAGAAAACAAAGGCATTAATCATCCCTCAGGTACCTCTAAATACAAGATGACTTGTAGTCCCAACAAGGCAAAGTCCCAAAGTCTTGCAAGTGTGGCCTACCTTCCTGGGTCTAGGAAGAATTAACTCTGGTTGGAGGAGAGGTATGATGGGGGGGGGGGGGGGGGGAAACTGCTTCCCTGCATTCTAGCATACTAGGACCTTCAGGTATGATAAGCTATTAGATACGTTCAGCCTGAGTGACCCAAGACTGTATCTAGGTGAGTAACACAGACAAGTCTTTGTAACTGGTCTGACTTAGAGAATAGCAGTTACCTTTGTTGTTTCTTGCCTTTGAGCAAACTCCTGGACAGGGTCATGAGGACCCTAACCCTAACCCTCTGACTCCAAACCTAACCATACACTACCGAGCACAACAATTCAGCCCATGTTGGAGTAAAAATGAGAACGAGGATATGAGCATGTGTCAGAGGAAAGAGCATTTAAATGGCAATTTCAACATCAGATGTCATAGAGGTTTAGGAGAAGAGGAGGTGTGGGGCTTCCCACTTCTCTGTCCCCCATAACTGCTTAAAGTCACCATCATGTGATTCATTCAATAGGATTTCTGGCTTATACAAGAAAATTGTTGATTCAAATACAAAGCTTCTCAAAATGAAAAAAAAAAAATCAGACAAAGCCTTAAAAGACAAAGATGCTGCTCCTCAACCAGGCCTCTGCCTCCAGTTTTGCTATGAACTAGCAGTGTGGCCTCAGCTCTCCCATCTTTACAATTTTACAATTAGGGGATGGGCCTAAATGTTCTAACATTCTATGGTCTGTCTTTGCGGCAGGATCTTGTTCCCAACGGAAGTTTTTCCTGACAGAGGAATGTGGGCATGTTCTAAATTCAGCTTGGAGTTATAGTAGTTGATTTAGTGACTAATGCATTAAAATTACCCAGTGGCATATAATCTATGTTGGAGATAAATAGTTGATTATGATGGTATTGGAAAGCAAAGAACTCCCAAAGGTGGTCAGATTCTCCTTCCCCCTTCATTATTCCCAAGCCTAGATCATCATCAGCATAAATATGAATACATATATAAACAACGAACAAATCCTTTGCTCTTGCATCCCATTTTTAATGTTTTAGGGTACTCTGAGATCTAATACCTTAGTCTTAATTTTTTTTCATACATAAAAATTTCTCCTTTGTACCTTTTTCTCCATATTGAGAAAAATGAAAAGATGATTTTGAAAACTAACTCCTGTTACATAGTAAAAAAAAGTCAAGCAAAATCAAATTTCTGTGTTGGCCATATCATCCACTCTCTGACAGGAGGTGGGCAATATCACAAGCTCTCTGCAATTGTGGCTTGTCATTGCATGGATCAGAATTCCTAAGTCTTTCATAGCTGTATGTCCTTACAATATTGCTGTCTTTATATAAATTATTCTCATGGTTCTGCCAGGTTCATTCTGCATCTATTCATACAAGTCTCCCCAGACTTCTCTGAAATCATTCCCCCATCACTTCTTAAAGCACAATAGATCTCTATCACATCCATATGCCATAATTTATTCAGTCACTTCCTAGCTTATAATAATATTTCATAATTCTTCATAATAACTTACAGAGCTTGGCAAGTCAGTTATGATCATCATTCCCATTTTGCAGATGAGGGAACATAAGGCACATTGCATTTAAGGGACTGCTGAAGATTACACATCTGTTAAATGGCTGAGGACAGATAAGATCCCAAGTCACTTGACTTTTAGTTCAATACACTACCACCGGCCATGTGGCTATAAATAGGATTGAGGGATTGTAGAGTTCATCAACTACAAGTCACTCTTTTTAAAGATTGCGTAACTGAGTCCCAGACAGTGAAATGACTAGACCAAAGTCACACCAGCATTAAGAATTTGAACATATGATGCTAAACCCACTGCTCTCTCCTCTCTACCTCTCACCAATAAAGAAGAACGATATGGTGGTCAGGTGTACCACCCTATCCAGCCAGCTCACAAAAACTTTTCAAAATTCAGGAAATATTATACCAACACTGATTCTGGAATAAGAGGTCCTTGGTTCAGATTCTGCCTCTGAGGTTTATCACCTATGATCTTGGGTAAATTATTTAACCTGTAAAATGAGGAAGTTGGATTATCTGACCTCTAGCTCCAGGCTGATTGGCATGCTAATCTTTCATCTCTGCATTTAGAGTTCAAGAAACTGGGTTTCAGTCTGGCTTTGCCATTTAGAATTACAGAATTGGAGAGCTGGAAGGAAGGACCTCTAAAATCCAATCTCTAATCCAATCTACCTAACCACACCCTGCACTCCATGAGCTATTATTCAGGCTCAGCTGAAAGACCTACCATGATAGGCAATTTATCACTCACTCAGGGAAAGCCCTTTTCATCTGGGACATTTCTAACTGTTCAGTATTTGGGTCCTGACGAAGGCCAGGCACAGAGGAGTTGGGAATTTTTATTGAAAGAAATACCCACGTTGATGAGATAACAGACTCTACTGCAGCACTGGAATATTGATTTCAAAGTCTGCCTCCTTGTCATCTGACTTCTTGGTCCAAGAAAAATAAATCTAATCCCTCTTCTTATATGAAAGCTGTTCAATAATGATGCTCCTACTAAGCCTTTTCTTCTCCAGATTCTACATTCCCAGTCCATTCCTCATACTTTTCCAGTCTTCTTGTAGTTTTCTACAAGATCTGGGCAGCTAGGTGACTCAGCAGATAGAGAACTGAAGCCAGAGTCTTGGCCTCAGACACTTCCTAGCTGTGTGATCCTGGGCAAGTCACTTAACTCTGTTTGCCTCAGTTTCCTCCTCTATAAAATGAGCTGGAGAAGAAAATGACAAACCACTCTAGTACCTTTGCCAAGAAAACCCCAAATGGGGTCACACAGATTCAGACACAACTCAACAACAACAAAAGATGTGATTATGGGCTACTGTTAGAGATCTTTGATTGGTCACAGAAGACAAGAGAGGTACACAGGATTGTCAAAGGGCAAATATTGCTCTTATTTTCAAAAAAGGGGAATTGGATGATAGATGTAGTGCTGAAAGGGAGACAAAGAGATCACCTAGTCCATCCCCCTCCTTGTAGAAATGAAAAAACTGAATTGCAGAGCGCTTTACCCAAGGACAGGCAAGTAAGAAGTGGCAGAGCTGGGATTTGATGTAAGGTCTTCTGACTCCAAATCCAGCACTTTTTCCATTGCACCATCTACAAAGTATGAGCTTAATTTCAATATGTAGCAAATTTCTAGAAGGCATTATTAAATGTATATATGAGAGGCAGCAAGGTGGCACCTTGGATATAGCACTAGACTTGCAGTCAAGGAGACCCTAACTCAAATGTGACCTCAGACACTGGCTGTGTGAGTCTGGGCAACTCACTTAACCTTGTTTGCCTCAGGGTCCTCAACTGTAAAATGAGCTAGAGAAAGAAATGGAAAACACTCCAGTATCTTTGCCAAGAAAATCCCAAATGGGGTCATGGAGAGTCAGATAGTACTGAAAAACAACTGAACATGACAACAAAGATCAGGGTGAAAAAGTTCTCCAGCTAACATATAAGCACACAACAGGAAAAATGCATTTCACGGGGTACAGGACAACTTTCTTTCACCCACTGAAAACGGATAAATTTCAAAGGACTTATAGGAGCTCATAAAGAAGACGCATAAAGGTCCCACAATAGTCAGAGAGAAATCAATATGATTCCCTCACTCCAGGGAGGAACCCACCTTTTCATAAAGTCCTATGTGGTCATCTGGGAATGACAGCCAGTCAGTCAAACATTTACTAAACCCCTATTACATGCCAGGCACTGTGCTAAGTTCTGGGGATACAAAAAGAGGCAAAAGATCATTCCTGCCCTCAAGGAGAATACAATCTAATGGGGAAGAAATCAAGCAAATCCCTGTGTGCAAATAAACTATATACAGGGCCAATAGGAAATAATTAAAAGAGGGAAGGACCTTTTTAATTAAAACAGAACAGCTTCAGTCACTGAAAATTAATAAGGAGATATCTTGTGTCCTCTGAATAAGGTACCTATGGGCACATCTATCCTTTATGGGGAAATGATTTCAAAAGTCCCAAACTATGGCTCACCTTTTAAACTCATTGAATTGCTCAAGAAACTTTTTCATCCACTCCTTTGTGTCTGATAAATGATTCAGCCCATTGTTAGAACCTGCCAAGACTAGATCCTGAGGATACTGACTTCTTTTTGATTCAATATGCCAACTATCCTGACCAGCTTTATATTACACATAGATTTGATGAGCATACAACAAGGTAAAAAACAGAACCCCATGGCACACCACTGGATGCCTCTATTAGGTTGATATTGATCCATTAATCACCACTATTTGGGCACTGTCATTTTCAGCAAGTTCTGAACCTGTATAATTTTACTATATCCAGTCTAAACCTATCCATCTTATCCCCAAGGATACTGTGAGAGACAGGCAAATTCTTTACTGGAATACAGATATATGTCATTCACTTGCTTTACCAGTCTAGTAGTCTTGTTAAAAGAAAAATGAGGTTAGTCTTGTAAGACTTGTTTTTAATAAAACTAAGCTGGATTGTAGTGATCGCTGCTTCCCTTTCTAACTGCTCACAAAACATCCCTCTAATAATGTATTATGTATTCTATGTCAACCATACCAGCCTATAGTTTGAATTACACATTGTCTCCTTCTTTTCTTTTCTTTTTTATAAAATGGAGACAATGGTTGTTTACCTCTAGGCCAGCAACAATGCTCACATTATCTGTGATTTCTTAAAGATCACAGAAAACGGCTCAGTCATAATTTCTTTCAGCACCCTTGGATGCTATTCATGTGGTTCGCAAGAATAAATTCACTGCTGTCAGTTAAGTGCTTTCTGAACAAGCCCTTCACTAACCTTATTTGAAGTTGCTTATTAGCTCTGTGACCTTATAGATTTCACTTAACTTCTCTTGATGTCATTTTCTTGTCTTTTTTTAATTCTTAAAAAAAATTTATTGTTCAGATCTACTGGTCTCCTGTGGAGACCAGAGGCATCAACATCTGCCCTACCCTTCCTCAAACTCAAGCCCATTGTAATGGGAAGTACATTGGAACTACTCTCCAGTCCTACTGATCGCACTTTCTGAGTAGTGAGAAGCAAACGGGGTTTTCAGTTAAAAGGACCTGGGTTTGCCCCTTTTTTCCTTTTGGAACCTCACTTTCTCCATCTATTAAAAGAAGTGGTTAGATTAGATAACCTCTAGAATTCTTTTCAGCTCTAAAATTCTACCAATTTCTACTAATTTCAAACCTAACTACCATGCAGAATAATGTGTCTAAGGGAATGTTAATTCATTCAACAAGCATTTATTAAGATGGTCTAGCATACAGATAACTGTGACAGGCTCTTGAGGAGATAATAAAATTTGCATAAAACGGGATTCCTGTTACGAAACTTTGTTTCTGTAGAGATAAGATACAGAAATAATTTTAATACATATTATCATATGCTAAGTGGATTGATCAGAGTTGCAAAACAAAATGATTTTTTGAGGTCTAAGGGGGAGAATTCAAGGAAGATATCCCTTCTGAGAATCTTTAAAGGATGAGTATGAACTCAAGGCAAATATGGAGAACAAAGACAGTCTAGTCCCGGGGAAGAGCAGAAGCAAAGGTACCAAGATGGTGTGTGGGAGAGGAGGGAAAAACGAGCATTAGTACCCTTTCTCCCATCCCATCGGTGGGATAGGGACTGACATATGGTACCCAACTTTAATGCTAGCTGACTTACTGACTCCCTCTGCCCTTTCTTCTTCTGTCCACACCTACCAGGAAGCAGGACTTTGAAGTCTTCCAGTTCTATGCCTCAAGGACATGGAGCCATTAGGGGACACTCTCCCATCTGGCAGGTTCTCTGGTCCCCAGATATCAGCCTACCTGCTCCCCTGCCCAAGACCATCACCTATACTGCTTTTGGTCAGAATTCCTCCTCTTTCCTGACTCACTGTGGAACAGAATTGAATGTATCTTGGCACTCAGCTCATAAGATTTTTAAAGAATAGTTTCGTTTTTTTTTTTAAATGCTTGTAAACAAAGATGAAACAGTCAAGGAATTTTTTTTTAAAGGCTTCACCTTATGCCCTGCCTCTTCTTTTCCCTTAGGCCCTTTGTACAAGAAGAAGTGAATTGAGATTAAGCTACACTTCAGAGAAATGGAGTTTATCCAGGGCCAGGATGTAGAAGCTGGACACTGGCTGAGCAGGGCCTAAAAGGAAAGGGCCTCTAGGTAGGGCCGAGGAGACTGGCTGCAAGCTGACAGGTTGCCTACAAGATGGTGCTGAAGGGGCAGGTAAGTCAGTGAAAGAAGGTGCCGGGGCTTGTCCTTCTCTTCATCTTCACCATAGATGTCTGAGCTTCCTGGACCAGCCCTAGGGAGGAGGGGGGGGGGAGAAGTCAAACTTGAGGGGTGACTAGGAATTCCCCATTCCAGGGAGAAGTCAGCAGAAGGGGGGACTACCAAGAGCCCCAGCTAGCAGTTTTGTCTTCCCTTGGGAGGGAGGTTTTCAACTTAGGGTGTGGCCTGGGGTAGGAGTTCACCGTGGGCAAAAGCTAACTGGTTGTTTGTTTTTAGGACTAATTTTTATTGCTAACTAGGTCCTAAAGCATTAAAGGGTAGCAAGTGTTGTTGGACCAACCTAAACTCTGAAGCCCCAGGGCAAAGCCCCATTAGTCTTGACTTAACTGGCAACTTCTGAGCTCCCAAGCCCATTTTGTGTAAGTTGGAGATTAACTGAATTCTGCTTTACAAGCAAAGGAAACTCTTTGGCCTCACATAGTCCCAGAGTCTGCCTAGTTATTACCCTGTTCTTTATCCTTAATTACATTCCTATCAGTCTCATCAATAGCACCCACTGGACAACAGAAGTAAGAATACTGGACTGAGAGTCAGGAGGCCTGGACCTCAGTTTCCTTACCTGTAAACATGGATAACAACACTTGTTCTACCTATCTCAAGGGGTTACTGTGACCTATGATGATAAAGCTCTTTGGACAAATACAAAAACCCTAGACAAATGTGAAGTGGTACTATTATAAATTACTACAACCTGTTGGGCATCCAACTTTTTAGTGCTGGGGCAACTGGGGTAGAGCATTGGGCTTGGATTAAAGAAGACCTGAGTCCAAATCTAGCCTGAATAAACATTTATTTGTTTTGTTTGTTTTTGGAGGGGGTAAGGCAAGGCAATTGGGGTTAAGTGACTTGCCAAAGGTCACACAGCTAATGAATGTGTCAAGTGTCTGAGGCCACATTTGAACTCAGGTCCTCCTGACTCCAGGGTGTAATAAACACTTATTAGAAACCTACTATGTGCTGGACACTGTGCTAAGTAGTGGTGATACAAAAAGAAGGAAAAGAGAGTCCCTGTTTACAATCTAATGAGGGAGACTATGCAAACAAATATATACAAAGTAAACTATATACTGTATAAATAGAAAATAATTAACAGATATTAAGCTGCGTGACCTTGGGTAAGTCACTTAACATCTATTTGTCTGTTTTCTCAACTATAAAATGGAAATTATAATAGCATCTACCTCACAGGGTTTTGGGGAGGATCAAATGAGATAACATTTGCAAAGCACTTAGTACAGTTCTTGACACATAATAGGTGCTATATAAATGCTAGCTATTATTATTGTTAACTTTCATTTGTGGCTTTCTGCATTGGCAAAATAAGTAGTTACCCAAGTGGTCAGTGTGATTGGAGGAACTCAAGCCTCTTGGGAAGTCTTTGACCTCCCAAAAGCCAGGTAGCTCAGTGGACAGAGCACTGGGCCTGGGGTCAGGAAGACCAGAGTTCAAATGCAGCCTTGGACACTTACTAGCTGTGGGACCCTGGCTAAGTCACTTCATCTCCATTTGCCTTAATTCACTAGAGAAGGAAATGGCAAACCACTTCAGTGTCTTTGCCAAGAAAACCCCATGGATAGAACCGGCTGGCTATGAGACATGAGGTCACAAAGAGCCGGACCAAGTGGGACTGTCATATGATTTAAATGAACAATAAATCCCAAACCAAACCAGATCTTTTTCTCCTCCCAACTTCCATAGTTCTGTTAATGGCACCACCCTTCTCCCATGTGCTTTAAGTTATATTGCTTTTCTTTTCCACCAGTAATTCTATCTCGATGACGTTTCTGTCTACGTCTCTCCTTTCCATTTCTACAACTACTGTCTCTGTGTAGTGTTCAGACCCTTATTAACCTCTCACCTACACTACCTTAACAGCATCCATATTGATTTTCCTATCTCTAGTCTTCTTAGTCCAAACCATACTGCACATGCTTCTTAAAACAAAACTTGGATTTTATCAGTCCCTCTCTAAAAAACCCAAAGTTTCTTGTTTGCCTATGGATTAAGCCCCAACACTTCGGCCTGGCATTCAAGGCTTTGCAAAATCCACCCCAACCTATTTTTTTCCAGACCTTATCTCTTTCTATATATACTCCACCTTCTAGTTAAATTGGACTATTCACCACCTATCCCTGAACACACCCTGTGGTTCTTAGTCTCCGTCTTTGTTCATGTTATTCAGCTCTGTTTGGAATGTTCTCCCCACCCTGATATCTCTACCAGTTGAAATCCTGCCCATCCTTTAAGACCCAGATCAAAGGCTACTTCCTTACCAAAGCCTTCCAAGATCCCCCCTCTTCCACTGGAAGTGATCTCTCTTGCCTTTCGAAACCAGAGCACTTTGCATGGTTCTTATTACCATAACTAGCCATTGGGCAAATGGTACAAAATGTGTTCTCCATTCAGTTAGAGTGGGGTGGTAGAGACCCTCAAACATCTCCACTCTCCTTCCCCCAACCACTACCAGACTGCAAACTCTTGTAAAAGAAAAAACTGTGTCTAAGACATGTTTGTACCACTTGAATTGCCTGGCATAATACTTATATCCAGTAAGTATTCTTCAATTTTTTATTGAATTGAATGTGGTTACATGATAACTAAATAGAAAAATTCTATCCAGGAGTCATACTGCAGTCCCCAGAGACAGTCATCATTTAAAAAATCCCCCAAATATCTTGAAAGTCACTTTCAGCAACACACTGTCAGTTTTTGATCTGGATAACAAGAAACTACTTATTAATCAGTCAATAACCATTTATTAAACCCCTACTGTGTACCAACCCCCTACTAGTACCTATTATGTATGTTAGGTACTGGACATACAAACACAAAAGAGAGACAGTTAATCCCTGAAAGAGTTCATGTTCTACTACATCCCCTCAGGACTCTCTCTCTCTCTTCCTCTTCCCCCTCCCCCCTTCTAATTAACTCTCCACACAAAAACTTAGAATCTGAGCACATGGCTTAGAATTTAAAAGAACAACTGTTTGATTTGGGTTTGCCTAAGAATGACAGAAAAGCAAATGAACAATTCTTGGCAGTTGGTAAAACATGCGCATAGCAAATTCCAACAGGTGGTGGCTGGCATCCAAATGTTGGAATCGGGTGATCGTTAGTTATTTTCTAACATGTATCCAAAAGGAAATTCTGTAAGAGTTTCCATTGAGTTTTTCAATTAGTATAGTCTTTATGAACTTCCCTTTGAACAAGGTCATAGAGGACACAATGAGACATGGAAATGGAGGTCCAGAGAAGTCCAGAGATTTGCTCAAGGTCACACAACTTTCACAGATTGTAGTGGGAGGAGAATCTTAAACTTCCAACTATTCAAACACCAACCTTGGAGTGAGATTGCACTATTATTTACACAAATAAATGCCTCTATTGTAATCTTTTCAAATCAAGGCTATCTAAATCTCTGGAGATAGAACCTAAGGCATGTATCAACTAGCCCCACAGTTTTTGAATTAGGGATAAAAAACCCCAACCCCAGTCCTCATAGTACATCCCACCCATATATTTAATTCTGTAATAACTGGTCTGTTTTAAAATCACTGATTTTCTTTTGCTTGCTGTTCATCTCATCTCCTACTCCTGGCCTCCCAAGCTTACTTCAAGTTCCAGCTAAAATCCCACCTTCCTCAAGAAGTCTTTCCCAATCCTGCTGAATTCTAGTTCCTTGCGGCTGAGACTCCCCTCAACGTACCCTGTATATAGCTTGTTTGTACGTAGTTGATTACTTCTCCATTAGTTGGTGAGCTCCTGGAGAGTAGGGACAGGGTTTAGTTTTTTTTCCGTTTCCCTTTCTTTGTATCCCCAGCATTTAACACAGTGCCTGGAATATGGTAGGTACTTAATAATTTTTGTTAACTGATTGATAAAAACTAAAAAAACAAAAAACAAAACAAAAAAAAACAACAAACCTCCAGTATTGCCCCCCCAATAGATTTATAGCTGAAAAAGGTATTAGAGGTCATCTACTCCAACCCTCTCCTAAGTGAATGCCATAATAAACTAAATCAAATGTTTATTTCGAAGTTACACAGTTTTGACTGTGATTCAAATTATATTTCTTTCATCAAGGGACACTACAAAAAAGCTTAGGAATCAGGACAAGGATTAAGAGATGTGTGCAATGTTAAAAAAACATGTAAGCAGAGGTTCAACTGAAAACATAGCAATGACAACACTGCAGTACTTCAGTCTTTGAGGGGTCCCAGCACGGCACCCCTTAAACCACAACACTTCCATTTGGTCATTACAAGTTCGAAAACAATCCTTAAAGAATTACTTAAAGCTAGTCACACTCCAAATGTGTTAGGTTAATGTGCTTCATTTAACACCATATTAACAAGATTTTTTTTTTTTGGAACTTAGGTAGTTCTCTAAACAATGTTTTGTGGTATCTCCAGATTGTTTTTGTTATACCATTTAACAAAGTCTAAGAAAAAAAAAATATCAGCTGGCTGTAATTACAGATGAGGAACTGAGGAACAGAGGCCACAGGATCATTAGGAGGTGAGTTGCCTAAAGTCAAACATTTTAAGTGGTAGAAGCAAAATTTGGACCCAGATCCTTCAACTCTAAACCCAGACCTCCTTACATTACACTCGGAATATAGTTTTAAGGCAGTTTTGTTTTTAAAGGCTTGGGACCTTGGGACCAAAGTGTTTGCTTGCTAAGCAGGATAAATCTCCAATTTTAAGAATGACAGTTTTATGGGAGTCTTTTGATTCTAACTAGACTTGGTCAATTTGAGTTGCTGGAGTAAATGTTTGCAATCTCCAAACTCTGGAAAGCCTAGAGCCCAGAATCACTTTGGGGAGGTTCTGACAGGTTTATGACGGAGCTCAGAGCTGGCACTGGCACCAGGAAACCGGGAGTTAAATCCTAGCTCCCAGCTTACAGGTCTATAGCTACAGCAAATTACTTCAATTTTCTGAGCCTTGGTTTCTGATTGAGTAAAGAGAGGACAATATTGACCTGGGTGCCTCACCGGGTTGCCGTGAGGAAAGTGACTGGGAAACGGGAAAAATGCTAAAAACAAAGCCGGCAAGAGCCCCAATTCTCGTGCCTCTTCCCTTGTCAAGGGGGTAGGGAAAGTTCTGACACTCACAGAAGGGCTAGCAGCAGCATCACAGCCGGTCAAGCCTGCAGGTGTTATTCCTATCCTCATTCCCTTTCCCCAAGGCCAGGAAAGAACAGGTATTTTTAAAGGCCAACTCACAAATTCAAAAATGAAAAGCAGGTCCGGGAAGGTGGCCAGAACGGAGAAGCCGCTAGGCAGGGAGCCGCCTCCCGAAGTTGCTGCAGGGGCCATCCTCGCTTCTCTCAAGCCTGTAACAGCAGCCGCACCTGGTGTCGCTAGTTCTCTGGGGCACAGAGAAGGTCCTTTGTTCGGCTCTACCCGCTCTCTCCGCTTGTTCGGGAGAATTACGAACTGGCCTGATAGCCCAGGGCGCCCAGGATTAAGAGGGGGGGGAAGGAAGGAGGAGGAGGAGACTGGCGCCCCCAATAGGAGGTGTGGCCCATCAATCAATCAATCAAGCAGCAGGTGTCTCCTCCCTGAAGGTGTAGACGCAGGACCAGAAAGACGCTGCCAAATCCTCAGCTGGTGGCACTGGGCCCAGGTGACTGTGCCAGTGGAGACCCCGGGGGTACTAAGATGCCTACCCTCTAGCAGGGAGCCCCAGCCTCAGACCCAGGGGGCGGACTCCCGCCTTTGCTAACCCAGAGTTTGATGGGGCTGGTCGCCTCAGCCCCGACCCCAGCCTGGGTCTTCTCTGCTCCGTCTCTAGGGGAGGGGGACCGGCTCTCTCAGGGGGCGGGTGTTTCCAGTGTCGGGTTTAGAAGATTCAGGGTGAATTGTCCACTCTTGAGCCGTGTGGGTGTGTGTGGCACAGGGGTACGGGGATTAAAAGGGGAATAACATTTACTGGATTTGAGGAATTGGAGTTAGAAAAGATTCTTGGGACTGGACCTGTAGTTTCATCGATTTAGGGAACTCCTGCCAAAGTGGTTTGCGCATCTCTGCGGCAATTTACAGCCTTAGAGTTGCCTGGGGGTACAGAGAAGGGGTGACTTACCCACTTATATTTGGTAAAGACCTTTGAAAACTTCTATTCCAACGCCCCCCCCCCCTCCCGTTTTACACACGGAAAATCCAAGGTCCAGGAAATGAACTGATTTGTCTAAGTCATGAAGCTACTAAGATTGGGTAACTTCTCAGGTCCCTTCCAGGATTAAATTCTACAAGCGTCTAAGAAACAGGTGGGTACTCGAACTCGGTTCTTCTGAATTAGGTCCATCATCTTCCACTAGCCCTCAGTACACTCCTCTCCCCGGTCCTCTGGCCCCCTGCCGTTATCATCTCCGACCCTGCTCGCTTTGGAACCGCAATTAGGCAGTTCTTTTCCTTTCCGAAAGCCACACCTGCAGCAGTAGGGAGGTGCTGTCACTTAGGTATTTTCCCTTACTTAGCCTCAACGCCCATCCTATGTAGTCAAGATGATGAATATACTGGGTTTTCTCGGTCACTTTTTAACTTGTTTCAAGGCTTTGCATTTTTTTTTAAAGCCCTCTCTTACTCCGTAGAATGTTGGCTGTTCAGTCTTCAGGTTTCTGTCCTTACATTCAGACCTTCTATATTCTCTTGCCCTGCCCCTCAGTGAGTTACAAAACCAGTCTAGGAAACTGAAACCCTCAGGGTTGTTTATGTATACCTGGAATTTTGGAAAAGAAAAGTCAAAAGATAAAGTTACTATGGAATAGATTGTCAGACACATGGAAACAGGACAAAGAGGAAGATCTGAGTGTGAATCTTGCCTCAGCGGTGTGTCCCTGAGCAAGTCACCTTACCCTCTGTTTGATTTCCTTAGCTGTAAAATGAGAGGAAGGGGTAAGAAAAGCCCAAACCTCAAAGGGTTGGGGTGTGGCTCAAGATGTGATGTGTAAAGTGCTTCGTAAAAAACAAAAGAAAGCAACAAAATTAGATTTGTAAAAAGTTATGCTGGGAACCCCCTTCTTGGGAAAGGATTTAATTCCCTTCTTTTGGAGATCATAAGGTCAGACTTTGGTGGAGCTATGACTCACCCATGTCAATGTTCCTTCCAACCTGCCATGGTGGATCCATGTAAGGGAGGATGGGGACAGGAGAAACCCACAATGAGCCTGCATGGATGGGTTTTGCTCTGTATCACTGAAAGGATGTCCAAGGGTGGGGAATCTCCACCCTCAAGACCACATTTGGCCCTTCAAGGTCCTCAAGTGCAGCCCTTTGACTGAATCCAAACTTCACAGAACAAATCCCCTTAATAAAAAGATCTGTTCTACAAAACTTGGACTCAGTCAACAGGCTACAGCCAAGGACCAAGAAGGCCACCCCTGATTAGAACATCCTTATCTGTTTGGAACTTCAGTCTCTTCCCAACCCAACCCTATCCCACCTTTCCAGCTATCTAGCTTTCTTTCTTTTTTTTTTTTGGAGGGCAGTTGGGGTTAAGTGACTTGCCCAAAGTCACACAGCTAGTAAGTGTGTCAAGTGTCTGAGGTCAGATTTGAACTCAGGTGGTCCTGACTCCAGGGCTGGTGCTCCATTCATTTCGCCACCTAGCCACCCCTATCCAGCTTTCTTAAACATCCCTCCCCTCCACACTTAGCCATACTGGCTTACTTGCGGTTTCTTGCATGGAACACTCTATCACCCATATTTAAGCCTTTCTACTACCTCTCATGCCCAGAATAGTGACTGACTAGTTACCTCTTCCTCCTTGAACCTCTGCTTTCCTTTAGGACTCAGCTCAAGCCTTTAATTTTTACAGCTTCCTGGTACCTGTTTTATTTGTACTTTATATATATATATATGCCTATATAAATACATGATATCTCCTTGATTACACAGTAAACTCCTCTCATTTTTGGCTTTGTGTTATTCCCAGCAGGGAGCACAGAGTAGGTACATAATAAATGCTTGCTTGGTTTGCTTGATTGATTATTCCCTTGTCATTATTATGTGACCACACTATCTTTTTTGTTGTTGTTCTCTATCATAGACTTCTTTAATTACATACTTCACATGATTTTTCCTGAAAGGGCCCTCATTTGTAATATGTTGCAGCTTACATCCACCTGACTATGCCTCCCCCTCACCTTTTGCGTCACCTTTGGAAGGAATGGTATTTATGACTCACAGTTATAAGATGGGACTTTATTTCAGGAGGAAGTTTGGCATCTTTAAAAGATCTCTGCAGTTTCCCAGAGGCAATCTAGCCTGATCTCCTATTATTCAACTCTGGGCTCAGATCACCTATACATTCATAGTATCTGTCCAAGATATATATATCTTCATCCACTTGGTTTTATCTGCGTGGATTGTTAGGATCATAATTTTAGAAATAAAAGGGACCTTAGAGGTTATCTAGTCCAATCCCCTCCTTTTATAAGTGACCATTTGTTTGACAAGCATTTATTAAACATCTAAAATTTTTAAAGCACTGTGTTAGGACCTAGGGATACAAAGAAAAAATGAAACAATTCCTGCCCTTAAGGAGCATGCATTCTACCAAATGGAAACATTTACATGAACAAGTCAATACAAAATACATACAAAGCAAATACAAGGTAAATTCAAGGGCAAGGCAATTAATATCTGGTGGGGGCTGGGGGTGGGGTGAGACAGGACAGGCCTCTTACAGGAGTTGGCACCTGAGCTATCCCTTGATGGAAGCCAGGGCTATAAGAGCCAAAGGCGAAAATTTGGTACCTTCTAGTCATGGGATAAACAATGTGCAAATGGGTCCAGAGCTGGAGGAGAGTAGAAAAAAGAGGCTATGTGCAGGGGCCTCATGCTGGAGGGGATGCTAGGGCAGAGTTCTGAAGGAAGGAGGGATTCTGATGGCTTGAGATGAGGAGGGAGCACACCCTAGGAATGGGGAATGGGCTACACAAAGACATTGGAGAAGGAAGATGGAATGTCATGGAGGAAGGACAGAAGGAGCCTGACTGAATTGTAGAGTAGAAAAGTGGAGTCACACCTTTGAAAGATAGGTTGGCTCTAGGTCGTGAAGGCCTTTTAAATGACAAATGGTTGTCTACATTTGGTCCTAAAGGCAATAGGGATCTATTGCAGTTTAATGAGTGGGGGAGTGACATGAGCAGACTTCAGGGGTGGGGAACCTTTGGCCTCGAGGCCACATGTGGCCTTCTAGGTCCTTGAGTATGGCTTTTTGACTGAGTCCAAGTTTTACAGAACAAATCCTTTTATTATGGGTATTTGTTCTGTGAAGTTTGGATTCAGTCAAAAGACTGTACTTGAGGACCTAGAAGTCGACATGTAGCCTAGAGGCCTAAATCTCCCCAATCCCTGTGCCACCGTGCATTCTAGTTAAATCATTTTAGCAGCTATATGGATAATAGATTGGAGCAGAAAGAGGCCGGAGATAGGGAGGCCAATTAGGAGGCTTCTGCAATAGTACAGGAGAGAAGGGATCAGAGATTCAAGTACTGGTCACATGAGTAGAGAGAAGGTGACAGATACTAAAGATGTTGTGAAGGTCAAACCACCAAAACTTGGCAATCCCTTGGACATGTGAGGCAGAGGGAAGGGAGCTGAGGACAGCTCTATGAACTACTTGTGAACGGTATCACTTTGTCTTTTGAATGTTTCCCATGTCATTAAATTGCCTATTTCTTTTTTCTTGGACCCTTCAGTATTGACCCCCTTCCCAATGCCTGAGTGCCTAGATATGTGGTATGAAATCTGTCTCACCACACCTGACATGTAAGAAGAGGTCCAGGGTTTCCTTGGCCCTTGTTGCCATTTCTGACAACAGACTACAGAAGGCCTGCCTGGACTGGGAGTCCTGAAGTCTCAGCAGAAACGTGTATAGTGTTTCATGCATCAGTCACCCGTCTCCCATTTTTTGTCCCTTGACATCCAGGACTAGGACTCTTACTGGTCTTGAAGGTATCTGCTCAAAGTTTCTGAGACTCCACTGTGTGATGTGAACCCCTTTGACCAACCTATGTGTTTGTTGTCGTTCTGTGATTTTTCAGGAGTGTCTTGACTTTTCATGACGCTATCTGGGGTTTTCTTGGCAGAGATCCTGGAATGGTTTGCCATTTCCTTTTCCAGCTCATTTTACAGATGAGGAAACTGAGGCAAACAAGGTTAAGTGACTTACCCAGGATCACACAGCTAGTAAGCGCAGATGTTTACTAGCCTCAGAAGGCCAGATTTGAACTCAGGTCTTCCTGACTCCAGGCCTGTCACTCTATCCATTGAGCTATCCCTATGTGTTTAAAACACCTATGTGTTTACTCCTAGACAAAAATCTATGAAGACAGTAGGACCACCACATTTAGATTCTAATACTTCAAGTCCCAGTATGTTCTATGAAAAAGTGGGTATTGAAAAGAGGAAGTTGGGAATAATGGCTGGACCTGAAGAAATGCTATGCTGGGGATTTAACCTTGAAAGCATGGACGGACCAGTTCTCAAGGTTGAGCAAAGAGGGGAAGATACTAACAGATGGGGTGGAGGGAATCATTATCTATTTATTTGGTGTTCTAACCAAAATAGACAACATGGCACATTGGGAAGAATACCACTTCTGGAATCAGGATCTGGGATCAAATCTTGCCTCTGAAATTTGTGATCTTGGGCAGGTCACTTAAATTCTCAGTATCTCACTTTTCTCCCTTTTTAGAATATAAGCTCTTGGAGGGCAAGGACCAGGAATATGCTCCAGCAAGCTCCAAGAGCCAATTGTTAAATTTTTCGTGAGACCATTTACACCTCAGAAATCAGCAAACTACAAACCAGGGCTTAATTTATTGTTCTGCTGATTATTTAGATTTAAGAAAGTGATGGAGAAAATGTTAAAAATGTAGATTAAATTTAAAAGTGTTTTTCAAACACATTTTCCCCCTTAGAGAGCTGGATGTTAAATATTTGCTAGCACATGCCTGAGAACAGGACCGTCTCGTTTGCGTGTAGAGCTTAAGATGGTGGTTGACACACACAGTAAGCACTTGATACATGTTGTTTTGTGGTTTTTTACTTCAAAGTCACAACTGAGAGGACAGGGCCCTTTTCCACATACTTATTTTCTCATTTCTATAAAGATCTAGAGATGGGAAAACAGGGACAAGAATCCACATTATCAGGAAGAGTGTATAGGTTTTGTTCTGTGCTATTGGAGGTGATACATGTGGATGAAATGAGATCTCCTGGAGAGAATACAAGATCTGTCCCATCCCATCTCTCTCTTTTCCCCTTCCTACCCCACTCTCAACTTTTCCGATCTGTGACTTGGAGAGAAAGCTTAATGAGGAAAATGGGGCATTTATATAGCACCTGGCACTGTGCTAAGTGCTTTGTATAAATATCATCTCATTTGGGATTCACAACTCTGAGGCAAACAAAAGTTAAGTGACTTGCCCAAGGTCACACAGAAAATAAGTAAAATAAGTATCTGAGGCCAAATTTGAATATTCCTGACTACAGTTCCAGTGCTCTATCTGCTGTGCCATCTAGCTGCCTAAAATACAAAAGGGATGAAGTGATTTGTTGGCCATTATTTATTTGATAGATTGGTCAACAGCAAAAGGAAGAGTATTTTGCTCCCAGGTAGTGAGTTGCTACAGCTAGTTGAAGACCTGAGTTCAAATCTTACCTCAGACACTAGAGTTGTTATAACAATAACACAACCACACCTAATTGTGTGATCCTGGGCAAGTCATTTATTCTCTGTAGGCCTCAGTTTCCTCAACTATAAAATGATGATAATAATCATATCTAGTTCCCAGGGTTGTTGTGAGGATCAAATGAGATAATATTTTTAGAATGCTAAGTAAAGGTCCTGGCACATAGTAAGTGTTTAATAAATGTTTGTTCCATCCACTTCTTGTTCCCTCCCAGACTCTAGGCTCTTAAACTCTAATTCTTCTCTGCTTTTGAGAAGAAGTTGTAGATAATAATGATAAAATAGCAAAAATGGCAGCTAGGTGGTGCAGTGTATAGGGTGCTGGACCTGGAGTCAGGACGACTCATCTTCTTGAGTTCAAATCTGGCCTCAGACACTTACTAACTGTGAGATCCTGGGCAAGTCACTTGACTTTGCCTCAGTTTCCTCCTCTGTAAAATGAGCTGGAGAAGGAAATGGCAAACCACTCCAGTATCTTTTGTCAAGAAAACTCCAGATGGGGTCACAAAGTTAGGCATGACTGAAAAATAGCAGATGTTATAAAAACCCAACAAGGCGAGAGTACCCAGGAGAGAAGGGTCACTAGCATTTTAGCAGGTCAAGAGGCATTTAAGACTGAACAACATAACAACAAAAAGAATAGCATTGGGATGGAAGAGTAAAGTGGGCTCAACCTAGCTAAAGGCATGTGAATTTGTATTCATGAGATCCTAGGATTTAGGGCTGAACAGAACCTTGGTGATCATCCAATCCATGCACCCCAGTTTACAAATAAGGAAACTGAGGCCAAGAAAGGGAAGAGATTCAAAAGTACACAGTGAAACAGCCTGCAAAAGCTGTCCTTTAAGTGTATAATTCTCATGGTATATGAATCTCTCTAATGAGTATAATAAAATTAAGAAAAACCTCATAAACACTGCAAAAATATTTAGAGCTCAAAATTACTTTTCTAGGACAGCAAATCACAGAACAGTATCTGGTCTGCACTGATAGATTTTTCTCACTGGATATTCACCACTGAAATCATAAGTTCTGAACCAAAAACCTCCCTTTTTTTTGGTGTGTGTTTGGGTTGTATCAGTGCCCTGGGCTATTTGTGAGCTGGTTTTAGATCTTTTTTTTGGGGGGGGGTCAGTGGAACTTAGGGGATACAGCTTTGATTTTTCTGGGCCTGACTTAATCTTTGTAATTGGAACACATAGAATGTAACTTTTTAAATGTGTTAGTAATGTCTGTGTTCTGCTTAGTCTGTATCCGAAAGACAGAGAGATAGAGAGAGACAGAAGGTCCTACTTGCACAAAAAAAAATTTATAGCATCTCTTTTTCTGGTGTCTAAGAATGGGAAATTGAGGGGATACCCATCAGTTGGGTAATGGCTGAACAAATTGTGGTATATGATTGCAATAGAGTATTATTGTGCTAGAAGAAAGGACAAGAAGATGATTTCAGAAAAACCTGGAAAGACTTACATGAACTGATGCAAAGTGAAATGAGCAGAACCAGGACAGTGAAGTAATAGCAATATTGTATGATGAATTGTGAATGGTTTAGCTATTCTCAGCAATATAAAGATCTAAGAAAATCCCAAAGGACTTAAGATGAAACATGTTATCTGTCTTCAGAGAAAGAGCTGATATTGTCTGAATATAGACTGAAGCATACTACTTCTCTCTCTCTCTCTGTCTTCCTTCCTCTCTTTCTTTCATTCATTCATTTTTTTGTTCCAAGTCTTATTGTGCAAAATGACTAATATAGAAATGTTTTACTAATATAGAAATGATTACACATGCATAACCTATATTTTATTGCTTACTGCCTCAGGGAAAGGCGAAGGGTTAGGGGAGAGAGGGATAGAATTTGGAATTCAAAACTTAAAAACAAACAAATGTAAAAAATTTTTTAACACATAATTGAGGAAAAAAATAAATACTTTTTAAAAGAGTATATGAAAAAGACAATAAAAGTTAAAAAACCAACAATGAAAGAAATCTGTTGAAATATGAAAGAAATTTAAAAATAACATGTGTTGCATGTGTTTTGGAACAAAGTTGTTTGTGTTCTTACTCTTCTCAAATTTTCCTGGAGTTCTTTTCTGACCTTTCCCTTGCTCTCTTCACTCCCTACCTTGAGTTATATTTACCTGTGTACATACTGAATCTTCTAAGAAGACCATAAACTGTTGCTTTTTTTTTCTCTAGGCCCCAACACAGAGCTTAGTGCATAGTAGGTGCTTAATAAATGCTCACTACATTGAATTGAGTTCCTAGAGGGCACAGTCTGTACACTGGTAGGAATTCTTGGGGATACATTTGCATACTGTGAACACTCATTTCTTGCTATTGGTTTTATTTTGAACCTCTGCTGTTACGAATAGGAAGAAAGATTGTAGAGTCATCAATTTAGAACTAACCAGGATCTTAGAGGTCAGGAAGAGGCAGGTAGGTGGCACAAGATAGAGCTCTGGACCTGGAATTGGGAAAATCTGAGTTCAAATCCAGCCTCAGACACTAACTAGCTGTATGACTTTAGGCAAGTCACTTAATCCTCATCTATTCCCAGTTTCCTCATTTATAAAGTGGAAATAATAATAGAACTTACCTTCCAGGGTTGTGGTGAGAATAAAATACAATATCTGTAAAGTGCTTTGCAAACATTAAAAACTCTATATAAATGCTAGCTATGATGATGATGATCATCATTATTCTCATTCTACACCTTTAATCTGTCACCTCTCTGTCAGGGGGCAGGTAGTAGGCTTCATTATTGATCTTCTAGAATTGTCGTTGGTCATTACATTGATCAAAATTCTTGCCTTTCAGAGCTGTGTTTACTGTGTTGTTATTGTATAATTGTTCTCCAGGTTCTGTTCACTTTATTTTGCATTGATTTTTGTTGTTGTTTTTCAGTGGCTTCAGTTGTGTCTGACTCTTTTGTAACACCAAGCACAAGCAACTTCCAAGGTTCAGGATTACGAGTATAGTAACTCCCCATCTATTCTGTAACAAATTAAGGCAAAAAATTCACAGAAAATCAAAATACAGCATTCACTATGTGTAACTCAATCATTTAGTAAGTTCTCAATTCAATCACAAAGTACAAAAGTCAAAGTACTCTACCCCTGGGTAGTACATTCATTTAGTCAATCACAAAGTCTTCTCTCTTCTTAATTGGAGATTAGTTTCCAATCATAAACAAAGTACATTCATTTGGTCAGTCACAAAGTACAAAGGTCAAAAGTTTTCCACCCCTGGTTCACAACTGAATTACAATACCATCAGTCACCACTAAGCACCCTTTCTAGGGGCAGTGGAAAGCAGAAAGGCCAGCCACCCCTAGGTTACAACTAGGTGACAATATCATCACAGAATTCAATACGCAAATGAGAGGTCTTTACTTCATCTTGACCCAAGGAAAGATCTCAGCGGTTTCTGTTCCTGCAAAGACAAAGCTTAATAAAGACACAATAACATTTATTCACATTGCCGGCATCCCTCTTCAATTTACTTTCTGTCTGTGAAATCAACCTAGGTGCAACAAGGTCCAAGGCCTCTATGAACAAACAAATCTGACAAAATAACACCAAAACAGATAGACCCAGTACTGGCACCACAGTCATGTCTCCTCAGTTCTTGGCAGCTCTGCTGGCCCTCAAAAGTTCCAAGCTTTGGCTGGCAGTTCTCTCTCTCTGTCAGCATCTTTGTTCCAGGCAATTCTCTCTCTTTCTCTCTGCCTCCATGATGTTGGTCCCAAAAGTTCTTCTGGCCTCTCTCAGCTTGGGCCTCTCCCTACACATGGCACTAGCTCCTCCCAGTTCAGCCCCCTCTCATCACCTCAACAAGTCTATCCCACTGTGGGGTTCAAATTCCATTACCATTACATCTTTGTAACCCTGTTTGGGATTTTCTTGGCAAAGATACTGTAGTGGTTTGCCATTTCTTTCTCCAGCTCATTTTACAGATAAGGAGACTGAGGCAAACAGGATTAAGTGACTTACCCAGGATCACACAGCTGCTAAGTGTCCGAAGTCAGATTTGAACTCTTAAGAAGATGAATCTTCCTGACTCCAGGCTCAGTGCTCTATCCCCTGTACCACCTAATTAAACTCATTTACTTTACTTTATACAAAAGTTTTCTCTGTTTTCTCTGAAACCATCACCTTCATCATTTCTAACAGCATAATTGTATTCTAACTATTTATATGCCATAATTTGTTCAGCTCTTCCCCAATTGATGGGCATCCTCTCAGCTTGCAATTTTCTGCCTGCCTGATTAAATCTCACCTGCCTTCATAATATCTTTTACAGAAAGGTAGAAACAAGAAGGAACATTACTATTCTGGACTTGACTTTGCTCAATAAGTAGAACTAAGCTGATATAGGTTATACATGTGTAGTAAGGCAAAACATTTCCATATTAGCCATGTTGTGAAAGAAAACCTAGACCAAACCCCCCCCAAAAACAAAAACCCCAAGAAAAATTAAGAAAGTAAAAAAAAAGGTTTTTACTTTAATCTGTATTCAGACACCATCAGTTCCTGCTCTGGGGATGGATAGCTTTTTTCATCATAAGTCCTTCAGAGTTGTCTTGGATCATTGTATTGTCGAGAATAGCTAAGTCATTCACAGCTGATCATTTTACAATATTGCTGTTACTTTGTACACGGGACATTTCACTTTGCATCAGTTCATGTCTTTCTAGGTTTTTCTGAGGGCATCCCACCCATCATTTCTTATAGCACAATAGGATTCCATCATAATCACATACCACAATTTATTCAGTCATTCCCTAGTTGAAGGGTATCCCCTCAATTTTCAATTTTTTGGCACCAGAAAAAAGCTGCTATAAATATTTTTGTATATATAGGTCCTTTTCCTTCTTGTTTTTTAAAATCTCTTTTGGGATACAGACCTAGTAGTGGTATTTCTAGATCAAAGGGTTTTATACCCTTTTTTTATACACCCTTTGGGTGTACTGCCAAAATGCTGTACAGAATGGTTGAATCAGTTCAGAACTCCAACAGTGCATTAATGTCTTGTTTTTCCAACATCCCCTTCAACATTTGTTGTTTTTCTTTTCTGTTCTATTAGCTAATCTAACAAGTATGAGGTAGTACCTCAGAATTGTTTTAGTTTGCATTTCTCCAATCAATAGTGAATTAGAGCTTTTTTTTCATATGGCTATAGAGAGCTTTGATTACTTCATCCGAAAATTGTTCATATCTTTTGATCATTTATCAGTTGGGGAATGGCTCTTATTTTTATAAATTTGACTCAGTTCTCTATATGTTTGAGAAATGAGAACTTTATCAGAGAAACTTGCTTCAAATTTTCTTTCCACAGTTGCTATTATTAATTATATTTCTCTCCATCCTATTCTCTCCTGCTACCCTGGTTTATTCTGTTCTCTCTCTCATTTCACCCTGTCCCTCCTCAAAAGTGTTTTGCTTCTGACAACCCCTCCCCAATATGCCCTCCCTTCTATCATCCCCCACTTATCCCCTTCCCTTCCTACTTTCCTGTAGGGTAAGATAAATTTCTATACCCATTTAAGTATGTATGTTATCCCTTCTTTGAGCCAATTTTGATAAGAGTAAGGTTCACTCATCCCCTTTTACCTCCCTTCTTCCCCTCTATTGTAAAGGCTTTTCCTTGCTTTCTTATCTTGTAAGATAATTTATTCCATTCTACCTCTCCCTTTCCCTTTCTCCAAGTACATTCCTCTTTCAGCCCTTAATTTTATTTTTTAAATATCATGTCTTCATATTCAACTCACATTTATGTCCTCTGTCTATATATACTCCTTCTAACTGCCCTAATAATGAGAAAGTTCTTATGAGTTACAAATATCATCTTCCCATGTAGGAATGTAAACAGTTTAACCTTCTTAAGTTCTGTATACCTTTTGTATTTCCCTTTTTATACTTCTCTTGAATCTTGTATTTGAAAGTCAAATATTCTATTCAGCTCTGGTCTTTTCATCAAGAATGCTTGAAAAATCCTTTGTCATTGAATTTCCACTTTTTTCCTTGAAGGATTATACTCAGTTATGCTGGGTAGATCATTCTTGGTTGTAATCCTAGCTCCTTTGCACTGTGGAATATCATATTCCAAGCCCTCTGATTCTTTAATGTAGAAGTTGCTAAATCTTGTATTATCTTGACTATGGCTCCACAATACTTGAATTGCTTCTTTTTGGCTGCTTGCAATATTTTCTCCTAGACCTGGGAGCTCTTGAATTTGGCTAAAATATTCCTGGGAGTTTTCATTTTGGTATATCTTTCAGGAGGTGATTGATGGATTCCTTCAATTTCTATTTTATCCCCTGGTTCTAGAAAATTAGGGCAGTTTTCCTTGACAATTTCTTGAAAGGTGATGTTTAGGTTCTTTTTTTGATCATTGCTTTCACATAGTCCAATAATTTTTAAATTATCTCTCTTGGCTCTGATTTCCAAGTCAGTCATTTTTCCAATGATATATTTCACATTGTCTTCTGTTTTTCATTCTTTTGGTTTTGTTTTATTGTTTCTTGATTTCTCATAGTCTTTAAATTCCATTTACTCCATCTAATTTTTAAGGAATTATTTTCTTCAGTGAGCTTTTGGATCTCCTTTTCTATTTGGCTAATTCTATTTTAAAAGGAGTTTTTTCAGTGAATTTTTGTGCTGCTTTTTCCATTTGGTTAATTCTGCTTTTTAAGACATTCTTCTCCTCAATGGCTTTTTTGTACCTCTTTTACCATTTGACCTAGTCTGTTTTTAAAGGAGTTATTTTCTTCAGTATTTTTTTGTGTTTCCTTTACAAAGATGTTTACTCATTTTTCATTATTTTCCAGCATTATTCTCATTTCTCTTTCCAATTTTTCTTCTACCTGTCTTACTTGATTTTCATAATCCTTTTTGAACTCTTCCATGACCTGAGACCAATTCACATTTTTTCTTGGAGGCTTTGGATGTTGTAATATAACGCCATGGAAAGGCAACTTCCCAAGGTTCAAAATACCAGCATAGGTGCTCTCCATTTTATTCAGTGACCAACCAAGAACAGAGAAGATCAAAACATGACATCATTCCAAATACAGCATTTACTAAATGTGATTAAATAATCTCCAAGGACTACCCCACCCCAGGACCTTCCAATCATTCAATCAATTACAAAGTCCCTGGTCTAAATACTTCTCCACCCCTAGGCTATACCTTCATTTGTAGATCACAGAGCACAAAAAGGTCGAAAGTTCCCCACCCCTGGATCTCAATTGAATCTACCCCAGAGTTACATCAAGTTTAAACACAGTACTTAATACCCAAATGGAGGTCTTTTCTTCATCTTGACAGGAGGCAAGTTCTCAGCAATCTTAGTTCCTGAGGAGACAAGGCTTAGCAAGGCCACAAGATACATTGCCAGTCCCTTCATTAATTCATCCTCTGTCTGTAGAACAGTCCTAGAACCCCTGAAAACATTAGCAAAGCCCTCTCCTAGGATTTCTGTAAACATACAACAAGAAAATCCTTCTTCAGGGCTTCTGAACCAACAGAAAGGCTCCCAGACCCCTGCAACAACAGCACTGTCCTTCACCAGTGGACAGTATTCATTCTGTCTGCAGGACAGTCTCCAGACCCCTGCAACAACAGCACTGTCCTTCACCAGTGGACAGTATTCACTCTCTGTCTGCAGGACAGTCTCAGGGCTTCTTACCGAACAGCCAGGTTCCAGGACTTCTTCAACAGGACTGTCTTTCACCAGTGGACAAATCTGGCAAAACAACATCAAAACAGACAGACAAAGTACCAGCAAAACAGCCATGTCTCCTCAGTCCTTGGCAGCTCAGGGGGCAGGTCTCAAAAGTCCACTGGCCACCAGCAATCCTCTTAGTCTCTCTCTCCCTCCACGAGGTGCTGCTTCCAAAAAAGTTCTTCTGCCTCTCTCTTGTCTCTCCAAATCTACGTCACCAGCTCCTCCCAGTTCAGGACTTTCTTTTCACATCAACAAGTCCATCCCACAGGTGGGATTAACAAGCTCTGGGTTTTAACACAATCAATTTGAAAACCAAGCCCAATACAGGGGAATCTCCACATTCCATTACTGTCACAGATGTAGGAGCTTTGACTTTGCTATCTTTATCTGAGTGTGTGTTTTGATCTTTCTTGTCATGATAGTAACTTTCTTTTTTTTTTTTTTAAAGCAATCGGGGTTAAGTAACTTGCTCAAGGTTACACGGCCAGTTATTTCTGGGTGTGGTGCTAAGTATCTGAGCCCGGATTTGATCCCCAGGTCATCTCAGACACTGGAGCCAGCTACATTCTCTCTTACCACAGTATCTCCCTCCTTACCCTGAACAGCAACTGCTTAGTACCCACTTTTATTGTCACTTCAAGTCCAAGGATTATTCCTCTTGGAAGGGAAAACAAAAGCAAAAGCAGACTCGAATAGATCTGTTTTCTCACCATCATCTATTATCTTTGGATATTTGATCTGAGCAGTGGACCTATTTCCTTGTACTTTATTTCAGGTCACTAAATATAGGTACTTTTCCTTCCTCCTCACCAAAGCCCAGTCCTTTTTGTAATCCTTCTTTTCTTCACTAACTTCCAGGTGTTTTGAGTTCTAGCATACCTTAAACTATCTTAATAGGATTTATTTATTTTCTATTCCCTGCTCTAGTTACCATCTTCTATACATAGGATCATTGGGCAGCTGGGTGGCACATAGAGCATCAAGCAGGCATAGAGCATCAAGCCTGGAGTTGGGAAGACTCATCTTCCTGGGTTCAAATCTGACCTCAGACACTTACTAGCTGTGTGACCCTGGGAAAGCCGTTTAGCCCTGTTTGCCTCAGTTTCCTCATCCATAAAATGGACTGGAGAAGGAAATGGCAAACCACTCCAGCATCTTTGCCAAGAAAACCCCAAATGGGGCCAGAGAGGGTCGGACACTAACAAACAATAGCAAATACATTGGATCATGAATTAAGAGAGGAAAGAAACCTTTGACAAGTCTTTTAAAGATCTAAGTTGGTTGATGAGTTCCTTGTGTATTTACATCTTCCTCTACTCCTCATCATTGGAATTCTTTCTTTTTGTGGCTGTAGAATATCATTCTTGAGAGTCCCTCTTGGGTTAAGTTACTTTTCAGAGTTTTAGGCCATGGGATTCCAACTAAACCTTTTTCTTAACTCTTTGGATTCTGCTGTCTTAAAATCAGAGTGTACATCAAATTATGCCTGGATTTCCTTTTTTCCCCCTATTGTGAATTCTAAGATAGCTTGATGACTTCATCCCAACCTTCTTATTGTTTCTACTATAGCAACCAGTTTTTTCCAATTAATAATCTCTAGTACCTAGCAACAGGTGTCTTGAATGTAGTAGCCAATTGATAAATTCTTGTTGGTGATGAACGAAGTCAATGAAATATGATCAATGTAGATTTAGAGGGAAATCTTGGACAATGTGCCCCAGGCATCTTTCCACGGCTCCTGTAATGTTCAAAATTTTAATTAAAGGGAGTAAATTACAGGCATGGAGTGACAGCCAAGGCAAATGGATGAAGAGGGGAGATAGTATAGTGAGAAGGCCAGCTTGGCTCAACCATAGAGTTTTTGGAGTGGGATAATGTGAGAAGTCTTGGGAAAGTAGGTTGGGAATAAGTTGTTGAAGTGATTTAAATGTCAAGCAAATTTGGTTATATTTACTCCTAGCAGTAATAAAGGGGCTGCTAGTGGAGGATAGAAGGGCCTGGTGTTCTGTAGTCTATGGGAGCCCAAAGAGATGGACACAGCAGCCGAATAACTACAATAATAAAAGGTAACAAATTAGAGCTCATTGAGCAGAGGAGCAACATGGTCAAACCTGTGCTTTGGGAAAAATCACTTTGATAGATGGATTGGAGTGGGCTGAGATGTGAAGAAGGGAGACCATTTTGGAGGCCATCCAGGTGAGAGGGCCAGAACTGGGGTGGTAGCTATGTGGGTGGAGAAAAGGGGATAGATTCCAGAGATGGTGGGGAGGTAGAAACTCAATAACTGGCATGAGTGGATATGTGGGGTGAGTGAGAGCTAGGAATTGAGGAACCTGGGTGACTGGAAGGATGGTCTTAATTTTGACAGAAATAGGGAAGTTCAAAAAGGGGGTGGTTGGGAAGGGAAAAAGAATGAGTTCTACATTACGCATGTTGGGTTTTAGATGCCTGTTGAACATTCATTTAAAAATGTCTAATAGTCAATTGGTAATACAGTACTGGAACCCAGTCCGGGGAAGGACTGGGTATAAATAGATAGATAGAGAGTTCTGCTAGTTTATATACAGGTGTCCCTAAAGTCTGGACACGTAGAAATCTCATTAACTATGTATATTTTCAAGAAATGAAATGAATGAAATTTTCAACATTTTATTTAATTAGCGTAAATGAGATTTCATGGGAAGATATAGGAGACACATAGGAAATCTCATTAATTAAATTAAATTAATCTCATTAATATGGAAAATAGTTCCCAATAGCTAATGAAAGCTTTTATTTCATATGAAATTGTCATGGCTAAAATTTATGCTAATTAAATAAAATGGTGTTGAAAATTTCATTCATTTCATTTCTTGAAAATATGCATAGTTAGTGAAATTTCTTTTGTGTCCAGACTTTAAGGACACCCTGTACATAGAGATGATAGATAAATCCACATGAGCTGATAAGGTCGCTGATAATAAAAACAACAATATTAACAACTAATACTTTTAAAACACTTTCAGGCTTACAAAATACTTTGGAAATTATCTTCTATTCTCAAAAGAACCCTGTGCCATTTTACAGCTCAGAAACTGAAACCTGAGGAAGATTAAGTAGCTTGTTCAGAGTCACACATCTATTAAGTGTTTGAAGTAGGATTTGAACTTGGCTCTTCCTGACTCCATGTCCAAGGCTCTTATCCATGCCACCCTGATGTAAGAGAGCATAAAGAAGGAAGAGAATGGAAGGGGACACTCAAGGCACACCCACAGCTAGGGAGCATGAGAAAAATGAAGTTCTCTGTTTGCAGGCTAACCAGTTGGTCCATATGTATCTTGTGTGATGGGAAAGGGTAGTAGATTAAAGGGAAGTAAAAGAAAAAGAACATGATTCACTCTTAAAGTGTTTTCCTGTTACTTCTCCCCAGCCAACGCTGAACCTGCCCTCTTTCCTTGGAAGGAGAGGAAAACATGGGGCCAAATATCTGTTTTGAGGACTCATGCTACCTGCCTGAGAAAGATACCCTATGAGTGCAGATATTTTTCCTCCAAAGGAGAAAATAAATACCTGCCTAGTTACACATCAAATCCAGTGCGAAGAGCTTAAAAGCAGAGCAGGGCAGGGCTGGGCAAGCCAGGCCGAGGAATGTGGTATTGGCAGGTTTCTGCCTCTCCTTCACTGGCCCACAGCTGCAATGGAGCGTCCATCCGGAGCTACATCTTCATTCAGAGTTTCGCTTGCGA
Organism: Petaurus breviceps papuanus; assembly: GCF_028583685.1. Classification (NCBI taxonomy): domain Eukaryota; kingdom Metazoa; phylum Chordata; class Mammalia; order Diprotodontia; family Petauridae; genus Petaurus; species Petaurus breviceps. The sequence continues at coordinate 23,793,548 of NW_027187378.1, read as the reverse complement.
CACCTTTCTGAAAGCCTTTCCTATATGATATATCCCAGGGTTCACTAAGATAATCCTCCAATAAACCAGAGGAGGAAATAGTATCTGACTAGTTTCCTCACCCTGGGGAGTTGAGCAAATTCAAACTAGGGTGACCTTTCAGCATCACAGGCTATGTGTCACTGTTCACTCTCATGTGTTATTGAGCCCCGAGCAAAAGTTCACCTCAAGGAAACTGGTCCCCCAAGTGTTAGCAAGGGCTTCCGACTCCAGAAAAAGGGACTTGAGCTTCAGAAGGGGAGAAGGTCTATGCCTCAGTAATATGAGAGAGGAGAAGTCTTCAGTCTAAGAAATGAGAGATGGTGGAGGAAGAGGAGAGGGTGAATAAATGGGAAGGGAAAAGAGTGAATGAAAGGAAGAGAGGAAAAAATGGAAAGGAGGAAGGGAAAGAATTTGAGAGAGGACTGAAGGGGAGAGACAGGAGAGGGAGGGAAGGAAAGATATTAGGAGAGGAGAGTGTAGAGAGGAAGGAAAGGAAAGAGGAGGGAAGAAGAAAGAAAAAAAACTGCATTTACAGTTGAATGAGTCTTGAGTTGTGTGAGTATGTGAGAAGAGGTTCTAGGACCAGGCAAAGGTAGGTACATACTGCCAGTGCAGCCATCCCGAAAGGATGAACAGCTCTGGATCTTAGTGACAGACATAGCTGAGAACCACAGAGTTTCAGAATTGGAAGGGACCTCAGTGGGCAGCAAGTCCAACCCATGCCTGGAAAATAATTCATTTTACAACATAACCAAATAGGAATCATTCAACAATTTGTCTGAAGACTTCCAATAAGGGGAAAACCCACAACCTGCAAAGGCAGGCCATTTCCCTTTTGGATAAATCTCATTTTTCAGAAGTCTTTCCTTACTGTAAGCCTAAACTTGTTTTTGCTGTTTCCACCTGCTGCTCATAGTATTACCATCTGGGTCCAAGCAGAAAGAAAGACGAATCTTTCTTCTACTTGATGATCCTTCGAATATATGAAGATAGTTATAAATGTCCCTTATCTAAATTTATGATCCCATGATCCCTGTTAAATTTCATCTTATTAGATTTTGCCCATCACTCTAGTCTGCCAACGTCTTTTTGGATTCTTGCTCTGTCGTTCATTATATTAGGCTTTCTTCCCACAGTTATGTCATCTTCACATTTGATAACTGTATCATCTATGCCTTGATCCAAGTCATTGATAAAGCATTAAATAACAGAGCAATGCACAGATCCATGAAGTCCTCTTTTGGAACAAAGTTGACATTAAAACATTAATAATTACTCTTTCTTAGCCCTCTGTATGCTTTAGCTGACTCATAGGAATTCTGGAGCCCGGAACAAATTCAATTAGGAATAGGGGAGCACAAAAGACAGTTTCGTATGGTTGGGTACAGTTGTGCTGGGCAACTCTCAAGAGGAGACAGAGGTCTGGGAGGTGGCAGGCAGAGCGGGGCAGGAACCTCATGGCAGAAGGAATGCCAAGGAGAAGTGTATCAGCCTCATGGCACTTCAGGAAGGTGGGAGGGCTTGGGATGTTTGGTTCTCTGGCTTAAAGCCAGCCCTAGTTAGCACCTTGGCCTCCTTCTGGCAAAGGAGGATGCTTTTGGAAATAACCAAAAACCAGAGTAGAAATGTGAAATGTGAATATAATTAATAGCAAACAGTGTTACATTTGTGAGCATTTAGGAATGAATCTCTGCCACTTAGATATTATTGGAAGTTTGCATTGATAGGTAAATAACTAGTTAATTCAACTTCTGGACTAATAGGCATTTATTCTTTATGGTCTAGCTTGCCTCTACTTTTAATTGTAGGGATAGAGGGAGACAAATGCCACACCTTTTCCCCACTTTTCTCCTTGTTGGGAGGGGTGGGACCCAGACCAGATTCCTTGGGGAAAACGGGTCACCACACCTCCACTGGAACTGTGCCCTATTGTGTGACTAGTAGGTTACAGAAAAACCACTGAGGACACGATGAAGGTGAAGGCTGTCATGACAGAAGTCCTGAGGGCTTCCTCTACCCCACGTGAGTTCTTCTTAGGCACTGTTCCCTTCTGACACTGGCCCCGTGATCTCTCCCTTGGTCCTGTCCCTGCTGCCCTGCCCCTTTCAATTCACCCTTCCCCAAAGGGCTCAGATTCCTAGATGTGGCTCTAGAACTTCCTCTTCTGCTTGAGATTCTTTAGTGGCCTTTGATGGCCTGTCTTGTAAAGTTCAGACTCTGTCTGATGGGCATTCAAAACTCCCTACAAGTTGTAGCTTTATCTCCTCTAAGTGTAATGCATTCAACTCTGTGCCCAAACATGTGCTTGTGCTTTTATAACTCCATGCCTTTGTTGATCCTCTTCCTTATGCTTGGAATACCCTCCCTCTCCTTCACTTGTAAAATTCCGATTTGTCTGTTTAAGTCCAAATCAAATGCTACCTCCTACAGGATGCCTTCTTCACTTCCTTATCGACTTATTTCCACCTGCCTGGGAAGACTGGCACTTTGTTTTGAAACTCCGGGGACATTGTCTACAACCTTCCACCCACTACTCATTTAGTCATTTACTCTGATAGACACACAGCAGTCAGGACTTTAGGACCAGTCGAGTTGGGAAGTACCTAAGAACTGGCCTTTACCATCTCTGTCCTAGCACCATCCCTTCTGGACCCCCAAGCATTGCCATCTGGTCTGCCATGGTACTTCAAGAACTTTAGGGCTTTGTCATGCACCCAACTGCAGCATGTCCTGGACCTTTCCATCCACTAGGCAACTGAACCCGCCCCTAACTTAGAAGGTCAGCTCCTTGTGGGCAGACACTCTCCTGCCTGTTTTTCTGTATCCACAGAGCTTAGGGTCACAGTACATCAGCCAGCCAATATGTATGATTCACTATAAGCACCTACTATGTGCTAACCACCATGCTAATTACTGGGGATACAAGGAAGGGCAGAAAGACAGTCCCTGACCCCAAGGAGCTCATGGTTGAATGGATCTGGATTTGGGTCACTTTCTACTTCTATTATCTTGAGTGTGTCACTACTACCTTTTTGGATCTCAATTTCCTAATCTATAAAGTGAGAATTTTATATCAGATAACATGTAAGGGCTCTTTTGGGGCAGGTAGGTGGTGCGATGGATAGAACAATGGGCTTAGAATCAGAAAGACTCATCTTTGTTAGTTCATATTCAGTTTCAGACATTTAACTAGCTGTGTGTTCATGGGTAAGTCATTTAACCCTGTTTGCCTCAATTTCCTCATCTGTAAAATGAGCTAGAGAAAGAAATGACAAACCACACCAGTATCTCTGACAAGAAAATCCCAAATGGGGTCACAAAGAGTTGGACAGACTGAAACGACCCCAAAATAACCAGCAACTAACACCACTACCACCCCCCAACAACTTTTATAATGTATCTCTATATTATATATAATATGTCTATATTACATATATAATATATCTAAAGCACTAAGAGGCATCATGGTATAGTAGAGAAAGGACTGGTCCAGAGTCAAGAAGAAGTAGATTCAAGTAAGGCCTCTGACACATATAGTTGGGTGACTGGACAAATCACTTAATCTCTTCATACCCCAGGAAACCAACTCTCTAAGTTACAGGTGAGATGCTGATCTGCATTGTGGAGGGAGTTTCTACACTGGGAATTCCTCATGACTTCCCTCCCTCTCTCACTTACACAAAGTAAAGAACTATATAAAGGTGAATTATTATTATTTTGACATTTTTCTCAAAGCCTGAATTCCCAACACTGTTTTGTAATAATTATCAAGTCTATTTCAGGGGATAAGCTTTGCTTCTTAAAGCTGAAGAGAAAAACAACTGTTAAAATGCTTCTGGTTGCTGTCAGAGATGATCGCTCTTGATGGTAGGTGCTCAACAGGCCAGTCCTGGGGTAGAGCCCAATGCTCTATGGGAGGGGTTGGGTGGCTAGTCTAGGCACAAGAAGGATACAAGCTTCATTAATTCCCTGATAAAAATCAAATCAACCTTGAAAACTTTTTTTTTCTCCTGGTATTTGTTTGACCTGAAGCCTTGGGAGCTGACATGGCCATAAGCTGGCAAGGTTTCAGCTCAGATTTGAGGAACAAAGCTAGAACAAAGGATATTACTAACCTTCTGCTGGAACTACAACTCCACCCCTGTTCATTGCACTTGAGTTAATATGGGGGCTTGAGAAAAGGATTAAGCAGTCCCAGCCCTCTTGAGTAGCTAAAGTAGTCTGGTGGGTAGAGTCCTGAGCTAGGAGTCAGGAAGATCTGAGTTCAAATCTTACCTCAGACATTAGCCGTGTGGCCCTGGCCAAGTTGCATCTAATTTCTTGGTTTCAATTTCCTCATGTGTAAAATGAAAATAGTAGCATTTACCTTATATGCTTAATGTGAGGCTCAAATAAGGTGGTATTTATGAAGCCTTTTGTAATTTTTCAAGTGCTGCATAAATGCCAGATGAGGATGAGGAGGAGGAAGAAGAGGAGGAAGGCAGCAGAAGATCTCTGGCCGCTGTCAGAGCCACTGCTGCTGTAGACTGCTCTTGGCTGACATCCAGTGTTCTCTTTCATTAATCTCCAGTGCCTTGTATCACCCTTCAGATTTCCCAGATACTACCTTGGATTCTCAAACTAACAAAGTAGACTTCTTTACCTTTGTCCTGCTACATGACTTTCTGGCAAGTGACCCACCTTGCCTGTCCACTCTCTTGCTTTGTCTCCTATGTTTAAAAGACCTGGTGATCCTGACCAGAATCTTGAGATTCTGTCCCTTTCGGTCAGCATTCCTGACCAGCTAGCCCAGATGCAACCCAGGGGAAAGAAGGAAGAAATATGTTGTAGTGACAATTCTTTGATGATTTCACAATCAGTCAACAAATCACACTGAACACGTCATATCTAGAAATCATATTGAACTCCCAGAGTAGGTGCTACAGTGGATGGAGTGTTGGAGTAAGAGTCTGGAAGACCCAAGTTCAAAGCCAGCCGCAGACATCACTAGCCGTGTCACTCTGGGCAAGTCACTTTAACCTCTCTCGGCCTCAGTTTCCTAATCTGTAAAATGAGGACAATCATAGCACCTATATCACAGGATTGTTGTGAGGAACAAATGAGATAATGTTTGTAAAATGTTTTATAAGGGTGTCCCAAAAGTCTTAGTGCAGTTTTAAGCTATTAAGGTTTTTGGGACAAAGACTTTCGGAACACCCTATATAAATGCTGGCTATTTTTATTATTGACTGTTATGTTCAACAATATCCTAGGTCATGTAGGGGATGTAGAAGTATAAGAAACAAAACCCACAATCCAGTTGGAGAAACAGGAACACAAAAGAAAAAGCAGTGAATAATACACGTGTGAAATTGTGTACAAGAATTATGTAAGTGACCTAGGAGTTGAGAGAATGAACCAGATTAAAGAGGGCCTGGAGTCCAGGAGGCCATTACTGCCATGGGAACATTCTCCCCAGCTGCAGGTGATGTGGAAGATTCCACTGGAGCCAAGTTAGTTTCAACAGTATCCAATCACTGAAACAACCTTGCCGCCTCAGGGAACACTTAGGGACCATAGCTACCCTTTCTGTTGAACGCTGAGATCCACAGAATCAATGAACTTTGTGGAATGCTAGAGAGGCAAGAGACTTTCAGTTACAAGTCATCTGGTCCCACAGCTGGGGCCTAGAGAGGTGACATTACTGACCTCACAGGCACAGAGGATACCCTGTTTCTTATGTTAAGAAGGATAGTTATTATTATTAATATTATTATATTATTATTAACATCTTTACTGGATTTGTGGAGATGATTTTTTTTAAAAAGAAAAAATATTTTTCTCCTTCCCTTCCTCCCTCCCTTCCTTCCTTCTTGCTTCCTTCCTTCCTTCTTTCCTTCTTCCTCCCTCCCCTTCCTTTCCTCCTTTCTCCTTCCCCCTTCCTTTCCAACTTCCTTCCTTCTTTTTCTTTCCTTATTCCTTCCTCCCTCCCCCTTCCTTTCCTCCTTCCTTCCTTCCTCCTTCCCTTCCTCACTTGCATCCTTCCCCTCCTTGAGAGTAAGGACTTTGTTTTTTCTTTTTTTTATATCTTCTTACTTAGTGCAGTTAATGCTATATGGTAAATGCTTAATATTTCTCACTAACTAAGTAGCAAAGAATTCTATCCTTTCTAAGTGGACTTAATATAGGAAGCAATGTGCTCAAAGGCAAAGGCCAAGTGTTGTTAAGTCATTTTCAGCTGTATCTGACTCTTCATGACCCCATTTGGGGTTTTCTTGGCATAGACACTAGAGTGGTTTGCCATTTCCTTCTCCAGCTCATTTTATAGATGAGGAAACTGAGACAAACAGGGCTAAGTGACTTGCTCAGGGTCACACAGCTAGTAAGTGTCTTAGATCAGATTGGAACTGCAGAAAATGAGTCTTCCTGATTCCAGGCCTAGTTGGTACTCTATCCACTCTGCCACCCAGCTGCCCCAAAGGGCTAGTACACTGCAACTATATAGTCACCTAGTGGAGGATCAAATTTTTGTTTGGTGATTAAAATTTTGTTTTGGTAATTAAAATTTCCAGTACTTTGGAAAATACACTCCCCCCTCCATACCTGTGTAACTCATTTAAAATAAATCCAATAAATGAACATCTGGATTTGCTAATCTTTCCATATTCCCTCCAAAAAAGATATTTTAAGAGAAATTAAATAAGACAGCATCATATAATGGAAAGGCCCTGGGAGTCTGGAAAGATAGAGGTTCAAAGCTGATAATTCCTCGATGAATGACCACAGACAAACCATTTAATTTATCAGTTTTCTCACCTGTCAAATGGCAGTGATAAATTCTCTACCTCACTGGGTTACAGTGAGGAAAGCACTTTGTAAAAACTTGTAAGAGCAGTAGTAATCTATACTATAACTGTTTTTCACTTTGCCAAAAAGCTTTATCTAGCACGTTCTTTCAAATGACAAATTCTTTTAGTGGTTTGAATGATAACAATTCTATTTGCTTGCAAACATTTCTCAGCTCCTTCTCTGCTAATTCAGAGAAAACAAAAACCCTGGTACACACTCCTAGAATAACTTGTGTCTTCATTATGAGGTCTCAGGCAACAACCTAAGTCTAAAGTCCCCTTAAAGGTAGGAATTCAAGATGCTTGTCTGCCTGAGCATAGAATTTTCTTGAGGGCCCTAGGGCAGGAAAGGGGTAAAACCAAGGCCAAGCTTATCATGGGCGCATGCTTCTTTTTGTATTTGAATGGCTGACTTGAGCTGATTACTTGTAAGCAAGCCAAGAGAAACAGGACTAGGGGGACTGGCTTCAAAGTGGGCAGCTGAGCCCCATGGCTTTTGATTTGGTGGAGCAGAACAGAACTCCAAAAGATTTTGGAGAAGTGGCACAACCCAGGTGAGAGGCAAGTTATCAGAACTGACCACAAAACCCTGGGGAGGGTGAGGGAAGGGGGTGGGTCCCTGCTTGAAGAAGAAGAAAGAGGGGTTAGCAGGGGGTCTAACAAACAAGGGAGGGTCTGCTCCCTTTAAAAGTGCAGTCTGTTGATTTAAGCTTCCCAGAGACAATGGTGGGAGGGTCTTTGGGTCAAGATGTGAAAAACAACAGTCTTAAAGGCCATTCTAGTTCAGGGGTTCTTAACCCCTTGCAGGGGTGTGTTGGTAAATGCTTAACAACCTGCTGGGGGTTGGTGTGTGTGGCAAAAATATATGCATGACACACTTTTCACCTTAATTTGCATCATTGACATTTTTCTCCATCACTTTCTTAAGTCTAGACAATTAACAAAACAAGAAATGAAGCCCTGGTTTGTATATGTAGGTTTGTCTGTTTCAGTAGGATAAAATACTCACGCTAAAGATTTAATAGCTAGTGAGTGTGTACTGACACCAGCACACCCTGCGGAGGCCTTGAGGGTTCATGGATAGATTTCAGGGGGTTCTATGAATTCAAATGGGAAAAATACATAGTTGGCTTCCTTTGATATCCTATGCATTATATGCATACAAGAACACCTGCCACCTTCATCACCCTAGCATTCCTGATAAGTGGTTATCCAACCTTTGCTTGAAGATAAATCAGTGAAGGGAAATACCATTTCCTTGGGCAGCCCAGGAATTACTAGCCAAGCTGTTCCCTTCACTGTTGTTGTGTTGTGTTTGACTGTGACCCCATTTTAGGGTTTCTTGGCAGAGATACTGGAGTGGTTTGCCATTTCCTTCTCCAGCTCATTTTACAGATGAGGAAACTGAGGCAAACAGGGTGAAGTGATTTGCCCAGGGTCACACAGTTAGTAAGTGTTTGAGGCCAGACTTTAACTCAGGAAGATGAGTCTTCCTGATTTCAGGCTTTATCCACTACATCACCTGGCAGCCCAATAGCAGCATGGTGTTATAGAAGAAGCACTGGACAAAGAGACAGGAAACCCATTTCTGGTTCCACTTCTTCCCTTCACTAGATGCAGGAAGACATTTAACCTTCATGGGCCTTAGTGGCCTCATATGTAAATCGAGGAGGCTGGGTTAGGTGATCTCTTTAATCCTGGAGGCTGAAAATAGATTTTCCCTTCTCAAATATTCCTCAAGCACTTTTACTTGGATTTACTCCTGTCATATTTTGCCTTGTATCAATGTTTATTTGGGAAGATATCAGATTAGGGGATTACAGATTTTTATTTGGGAGGGATCTTGTCCTGATCCTTTTATTTTACAGATGAGGGGAACTGCGATCCAAGAGTTTAAGCCCCTTGAGGGCAGGGATCATTTTTCATTTTGTTTTTGTATCCCTAATGTATGACACATAGTAACGTCTTTTTTTTTTTGAAGGGCAATTGGGGTTAAGTGACTTGCCCAACGTCACATGGCTAGTTTTTGTGTTAAGTGTCTGAGGTTGGATTTGAACTCAGGTCCTCCTGACTCCAGGGCCGGTGCTCTATTCGCTGTACCACCTAGCCGCCCCCACATAGTAACTTCTTAATAAACGATTGTTAGATTGGACAGGATTGCCCCAAATCACACAGGAATATTAAGATCTATTGCTAGGAATCAAAGGCATTTCAAAGCAGATTTGGAAGACCAATCAATGTTCAATAAACTCCAGTGTGGCTCCCTATAACTTTCAGGATCAAATATAAAATCCTCTGTTAGACTTAATGTTTTTAACTGAAATTTTTTTAATATTATTAAGCATTTGTTTTCCTTCCTCCCACCCCAAAACTTGGGGAAAACAAGAACAACAAATTTGTCACAAATAAGCACAGTCAAGCAAAACAAATTGGCCGTGTCCAAAAAAGCATGTCTCATTATGGATATTTAGCCCATTGCCTCTGTCAGAAGAGCAGCATTCTTCATCACTGGGGCTCTGGAGTCACGGTCGAGTACTGTGTTGACCAGAGGAGTTTCTACCTAAGCTTATCAACATTGTTCCTTTCCACAATGTTGATTTTTGGGTAGAAATTGCTCTCCTGGTTCTCTTAATTGTATTCTGCATCCATCCATACAGATCTCCAGAGATTTCTTTGAACCTGTCTCTTCATTTTTTACAGCTCTAGCTGGCTTTTACAGCCCTTCACAACCTAGACCTTTTCTACTTTTCCAGTCTTTGTATAATTTATTCCCCTCTGTGTATTATCTGGGACAGCTAGGCGGCATAGTGGATAGAGTGCCATGCCTGGAGTCAGGAAGATCTGCGTTCAAATGTGGCCTCAGACACTTACTAACTGTATGATCCTGAGCAAGTCACTTAACCCTGTTTGCCCATTTCTTCATCTGTAAAATGAGCCGGAGAAGGATATGGCAAACTACTCCAGTATCTTTGCCAAAGAAACCCCAAATGGGGTCACGAAGAGTTGGACACTATTGAAACAACTGAACATTAACAATAGCATGTATGATATGGTGATATTGGTTTTACTGCTCCTAGCACAAGACACTCACTACATTTTTCAGTTCAATGCATTTTCATTGGCTCCTTCCCAAGCCTGGAATGCCATCCCTCCTCTCCTCTGGCTTCCTTCTATAATCAGCTCAAATCTCACCTTCTTTAAGAGGCCCGTCCTCCCCACCACTCCCCCAGTCCCCACCATTGTTTTTCCTATGAGGTTAACTCCAATTTACCCTATATAGATTATATTTTAGATACCCTATATATACGTAGTTTAGGTTTATTTGCATGTTGTCTCCTCCATTAGAATGAGAACTTCTGGAGGACAGAGATGATTTTTACTTTTCTTTTAAGCATTTGATAAATGTTTGTTGAATGACTGACTGACTGGCTGAAAGCAATAGGCTCGTTGACTTTTCATGTTAAAGGGAAGGCCATAAAGCCGAACCAGATTTACCCAAAAGAACACAGAACAGGAAAGAGGGGCAATGAGGTGACAGTTCTAAAGTGGTCACCATACCCAAATGGAACAGCGGCTAACACCTCCAAATCCAAGCCTTTCTTCTAACTATCTACTCTGGGGCTAGAACTGAGTCCTCCAAAAAGGCAGGACAGGGGAATAATCAGGGATGTTTTGAGGGAGCCTCAGGCATGACATTCTTCAGCTCAGAGTAGGGATTTCACAATGGTCTTACAAGAGGCTGCTCCCCAAACTTGGCCTATTGTCATACCAGTCTCTCAGATGTCTGGGTCATCTTCACTCTGTGCTTCAGGGCAGCTCAAGATCAAGGCTTCTCAGGCATTTTATAGAGATATGTGGGGTTCAGGTGGGGTGGACTAGTTTCTGACCTTTGAGGTCACAGGCAAGGAGAGAAGTGACAATTAATTTTTGTTATTTTCAGTCCTGTCCATCTCTTTGTGACTTCATTTTGTTTTGTTTTGCTTTTTTTTTTGGGGGGGGGGACAGAGATACTGGAGTGGTTTGCCACTTCCTTCTCTAGCAAATTTTACAGATGAGGAACTGAGGCAGTGTTAAGTGACTTGTCCAGGGTCACACAGCTAGGAAGTATCTGAGGCCAGATTTGAATTCACAAAGATAAATCTTCCTGACCACCCAGCTGCCCATCAACTAGGACAGTAGAAATCTCTGTCTCTGAAAACTTAGGGAAGACATTGGTTATATAGAAAACATTGATAACCCACTAAAGGAAAGCATCATGTCAAGAAGTTCAAGTTGGAAATCAACTAATTTCTTCCAATGCACAAATGAAGAAAGCAACTGTCTTTTTAAACTGCAGTTTGCAAAGGAAAAGTCAGAAATCCTTTTGGAAAGAATGCCACCTCAATTGTATACCAATTTTACATGGTTGTGACTATAGTAAAGAAAGATTATGAAGAAGAAGCCAAGAAGCAGCCAGAGTGAATGGAAAACCCTTGGAACGGTCTGGGCATGGAAGATTCCTCTTTTAGGGGTTCCAGAAAAGGGTCAGGGCAGGGCAGGAGGAAGGGGGGCCAGGCAGGAGCATTTGGTGTGACTAGGACACAAGTAGCCTCTAAATGGGAAAAGGCTACTTCCAATGACAAGACAGTCAACAGAAAAGCCAGGATTACATTTCAGGACCTTGGATTCCAAACTGAGCACTCACTCCATTCTGCAACACTGCCTTGTCCTCATATAGACTGAAAGGTGTTTGAGGGCTGGGGCTGTCCGTTTTCATTTTTGTAACCCTAGACCCTGGCACACACACATAGTAAGTATAGTATAGTATAGTAGAGTATAGTGTAATGTAGTGTAGGGTAGTATGGTATAATATAGTAAATATTTGTTAAATTGATGGAATTGCTAATTCCATCTACCACTGCAGTGGTAACATTTTTTGAGTTTGCATTTTAGAATCTTGGGTGAAATCTGAATAAGTATTCTACTAGCTTTTGCCAGACAGAAGAAGGGAATGAGGAAGGAGGAAAGGAAAGAAGACTCAGGGCAGTGAAAAAATGTAGTCACTAAATTCTTTACATGATCCAAGTCACCCACAGGAGGACAGAGCACACACTACCCAGAAGCCACAGGGAGCTTCCTTTTTGCAGTTGACCCAGCTGTTTCCCAGTGAACCTGCAAAACATCACAGAAGACTGGGTAAGAAAACCTGTGGTTCCATCTGTAATAACAGAAGAGACTTCAGTTGTATCTGCTACCAGGGCTGGAATCCCATAATTTTCTCTAAACAAAGAGCTAGTGATAAAAGTAGGTAATGACCTAGGGCCAGACCAGTCAGTCTGGTTTGAAAGGGCAACACTGGTTTTGGTAAATTTATTGACTTTTATTTGTCAGTTTCAGACACAGTTTTCACCCAAGAATTAGGCTGCAGAATTCAGCTTCTTGTGGCCCCTGCCGACCACTAATAGTAGCAATAGCTTGCATATGTAGAACACTTTGAGGCTTGCAAAATCTTATATATAGTCTTACTTAAGCCTCAAAATAACCTGGTGAGATAGGTACTATTTAATAGTAACTATTTTAGTAGTACCTAATATTTCCCAATAGCACCATTTCATAGATGGGGAAGCTGAGGCTAAAAGAGTGACTTCTTGGTGCCACACAGCTAGTAAGGGTCTGAGGATTTGAATCTGCATCTATCCTGACTCTAAGGCTAGCATTCGATCATTGCCACTCCTCCACCTTCTCAAAGTAGGGGATCTACCACTTCTCACTCTGTTTTGTCTCTATACACCATTCATCACAAAGGTCCTCAAACATGAGAGTGCCTTCACATGAGGGACTTGTTTATTTCTTTCCTTCATTATTCAAGTCACATGTTCCCTTTAACTCAAAAAAAGAATTGAGGTACCTCATGAGACATAAGCTCCCCATCACTGGAGACCTTCAACCACAGACTCAATGACCAGTTGAGGATGATACAACTTCTAGAGGTTGGATTCTAAAAATACTTCCAACTTAATAAGTCTATGAATTAATTTTAGTGGAACATTATTTTTTCTCCTCCTCATATCTTTCTTTCTTTTTTTCTCCTTCCCTTCCTCCCTTCCTCCCTCCCTCCCTCCCTCCCTCCCTCTTTCTTTCTTCTTTCTTTCTTTTTCTTTCTTTCTTTCTTTCTTTCTTTCTTTCTTTCTTTCTTTCTTTCTTTCTTCTTTCTTTCTTTCTTTCTTTCTTTCTTTCTTTCTTTCTTTCTTTCTCTCTCTCTCTCATCTATCTATATCTATTTCTGAATTTGAGTAAGGAACACTTGGGTTCAAATTCCACAAATCTGGCCACAAACATTTGTTTAACTTTATGACCATAATCAAATCACAGAGTCTCTGAGCCGCAGGCAACAACAACAGTAATAGATGTGTTATCAGAGGAAAGAGTTTCCACACCAATGAGATCACACATTTTTTATGTATTTAGAAATATATAGAGATAGACAGCATGTATATTATAATATATGGTACATATACATATATTTAAAAAACTAACAACCTTTCCCCTCAACATATAGTAAAGTAAACTCTATTTCCAGCTCTCTAACTTATCTTTCAATCTTTGTTCATGTTCATACCTGAATTTTTACATACAAGCATATGTGACACAAGTTGCCTCAGCTAATGTATTTTGACAATATTAGCAATCACACATGCTAATTATACTCTGGGGATGACTGAGTTGAAAAATAGCTATGCTCCAAAGTTTGTTTTGGCATCCCTATGGTCAAAATTTTTTGAGTTTATGTAGGCACATCTATATCTATGTATACACACATGTATATCTATATATACACACATATATGCATATATGTACGTATGCATTTATAATATATACTATAATGATATAGTTTGTTGAAGATAAAAATTGAAGGAAATAAATTATATATTTTTGTATAGAACCATCTACCTTCCAACTACCTCCTAAACTTCTTCCTACTTGCCTCCTAATCTTCAGGTGTAGGGGATAGGGTTATTCCTGAGGCACATGTACCCACAGTTCATGAAAAAGACATAAGGGGAGAGGACTAGGACTCTACTTTTAGACTACAATGAAAAAAAGAGCAATGGGCGATGTCAGTTTTCCCCAGCTTGGTCATCAACCAATGCAATTCTCAACATCACCCATTTTGGGGGCTTTGCAATCTTGCCTTTTCATGTTCCAGGATCTGGGTCACTTCTGCATTCTCATCTCTGTAAATCTTTCTCATGATCTAATCAAATCCCAGACCATAATTACACAACTGTAGCCATAGGCACAGTCTTAGCCACTTTGGTCTATCTCTTGGAAGCCTGGTAGTTCAAAATTAAAGATAGCCATTACTTGCGATCAGCCAGTCTGACTCCAATGGCATCCAATGACTACTTCTGTCATTTGTGTGGCAATCAGGATTTTCAAGGCCATCAGAAGAGAGAAGAAACAGTTAATCCTGCATGCATCTCATATATACATCTCATGCCCCCTTATTTCATTAAATGGCTTCCTTGTAGGGAAAGATTGTTAGTTTTTCCTCTGTGAACCCTGAACTCATGTGCACATACAACAAGAGATTCCCAATGAGGGTAGAACGGTGATCAGTCTTTTATGTGTGTCAGTGTCGTCAGATACCTCTTTGTCAGGCTTTTTTCTCCCTGTCCCATTGTAACTCTGAGTCTACAGGAGAAGAATAATGCAGAAAGATAAGAGGGCAAGGTATGGGATGGGTTACACTACTATACACATTGTTTAGTTGCAGTCAATGGAGTCATTTGCTCCTTTTTCCCCCGTTGATTGGGCAGGGTCTTAATGGTTCAGTTGGATTACTGACTGGTATTATCCTAATAAGAGTATTCATTCCATAGGAGTGAATTATATCCACCAATCGGTAAACCATAATGTTTGAAACCACTATGAATTTTACCATGGAAAACTCAATTGTACATTGAGAAGCAATACTCATCTACCTTGCTCTCTCTGCCCTGCATCCCTCTATACAATTTGTTGCCAATACCTGCCGAATTCACCTTTGCCACATCTCTTGTATATGCCTCCTTCTTTCCTCTGACAATGCACTCTACTGCAGAGGCCCTTATCACCTCACATTTGAGTGCTTTGTCATTTTCTCCAGCTCATTTTACAGATGAGGAAACTGAGGCAAACAGGGTTAAGTGACTTGTCCAGGGTCACACAGTTAGTGTCTGAGGCTGGATGTGAACTCAGATCTTCCTGACTCCAGAACCAATATGGATGTGAATGTGTATATATTTACACATACGTATATGTGTACATATATAAGCATACATATATGCATATTTATATAACACACACATACCTGATAAATATTTCAGTATAATTGGTTTCCTTTGTAGTCCTATATCTTTTATTTATTTAAAATTTTAAAATGTTATTTCTAGGTCCTGGTATAGTCCCTCTCATAATAGACACTTAATAAATGCTTGTTGGTGGATTATCATGCAATGTTGTATGCTATAGTCACCCATTTTGGTATTAGTCCTTTACAACACCATCATCTCTATGATGGCAGGGATTCTATTTTACCTAAATTTTTAAATTTAGTGACCGTCATGCTTACAGTAGGCATATTTTTATTGAATTTATTTGAATTCAGACACTATGGAATTCATGTTTATTGAATTAAATTGATTTTTATACCATTCTTTTCTTATATTTGTATAGTCATAATAGAATTTATTTAATGATTTTCCTGTGTTTTGAGCCTATCTGTCTCACAGATGTGAGACTTTAAAAAATGAAGTCAATAATAGTTCTCTTTGTAGGAAAATTAAGCCCTTTCATGTTCAATACTCTAAGTGATATATTTGTATGCTCCTCCACCACTCTGTCATTTTACTTTTTTTTCCCTTTCTCTTTCCATTTATGCATGTTCTATAGGAATTCAAAATGCTACATTTCCTTTGAACTGAACAGAACATCAACTTTATCTAGAGTACCTATTTACTTAACATTTGAAACATCAATATATTGCCATATATTTGTTCTAATTATTTCCTCCTCTTAAATGTAAATCTTGGCTCAGTGCTGCCTCCTTTATCCAGACTAAAAGTGATTGTGACTCTGATTCTTGATGCCTACACTGGCCAGAACACTTTAGTTTAGCACTCAAACCAATGCCTTCTGCTTCAACATCTAGTGCTTACATCTGGCTCTTCAACTAATACAAGTTGAGAAGAAAAGGAGGAAAAATTGGAGATGAAAAAGAGAGGATATAAAGGGCAGATATCTTTTGCATCTTATCATACTGGATTTGCTCCTGTTGCAAAAGAGATCATCATAATCTCAGAAGGGGAGGAGAAGTCCTTTTCAGTGCCAGAATCCCAGAATCGCACTGCAAATCTCATTTCTATGAATCACTTCCTCAACCTCAAGGGAAATTATAATTCAAAGAGTGCAAGACAAATTCTCTTGGGCTACAAAAACAAATAAACTTTGAACTCTCATTTAGTGGTGACATGGAGTCTAGCTTATGTTAGCCCTCCCCTTCCCCGTCCCTGCCCACTCTTCCTTGGGAATCTGAAACTTCAATTCAACAAACATATTTGTTACGTGTCTATTATGTGCAAGGCTCTGGGATACAAATATAGCACCTACGACACATCCCACACTTGGGGCCCTAGGATAGCTACCTCAGGTTCAAGGTACTCCACAGGTCTGTAGCCACTAAAAACCAGATGTAGCACACGAGTTCCCACTGATTTGTTTACTTTTTCCTTCAGTAAGCTGAAGCATACAGTTATTCAAGACAAAGACATGAAATGAAATAGCATAGCAAGAAAAATAAAAATAAAACATTTTTCCGTAAGATATATTTCAGAAATACTTATACCACATGTGGAAAGAATAGGTTTGTTTAGAGATAACATACAATGATCACACATGTAGAGAACCTATGTGGCAGGGCACATACATGGGGGTGGGAAGAGAGCCTACACATGCCAAGTACTACATTAAGTGCTTTACAAATATTATCTCAATTTGATCTTTACAACAGCCCTGTGAGGTAGGTTCTATCATTAGCCCCATCTTATAGTTGAGAAAACTGAGGCTAAGTGATTTGTCCAGGGTCACACAGCCAGGAAGTGTCTGAGGCTGGATTTGAATTCAAGTCTTTCTGACTAGGTCCAGTGCTCTACCCACTAAGCCACCAGCTGCAACAATGGAGGAACAGGTTCCAGTTCTCATGCTGCAGGACTCTCAGCATTTTCTGGAGATGTCTTCATCCTGTTCTCATCAGATATGCTACCTGCTGGGTATGGTATTTCTTCTGAGTGCTTTTCTCCACTAGCCTCATGGTGGCATTGTTCCATGGGTGAATTCGGTCTTTTTTGGCCATTACTCTGTGGGTCTCATTACATTTTGTGGTGGGCTTTGGTCATGTTGTTTTGGTACAGTAGAAAGAATATTGGCTTCAGAGTCAGAGGGCCTGGGTTCATTTATTGCCTCTGATGCTTGCTACCTATGGGACTCTGGACAAGGCAGTAAACCTCCATGGGCCTCAGTTTCTTAATCTGTAAAATGAAGGGGCTGGGCTCAATGACCTCTCAGTCCTCTCCCAGCACTAGACCTCTGACCCACTGACCTATGGCCTTACTCTTCCATGTTGCCCAAATCAACTTTTCCCTTCATGTCTCCTTCATCCATTCTCTGGACTCTATCAATTCCCATGAGATTTTTGAGGATCCTCAATTTCAAATCTTCCAGGTCTTGACATCATCTTTTCAAAGAGAAAAAGTCCGCGTGGGCAGGTTTAGTACGTCCAAGAAGAGGGTCATTTCTCTTGGTTTTGTTTCAGGCTTCTCTCTCCTCCAAAGTCAGCCCTTAGCTTAGTGTTTGACACAAAATAGGTGCTTAATAAATACTCATTGACTTGACTTGGCTCTAAGTCACTCTTGGTTAGACTGCTTTGGTCTTAGCTTTGGATCTTCTGTGTTTATCATAGCAGCTGGCACCCAGTAGGCACTTAATAAATGTTGAGTTGAAACAGGCTCCGTTTTATGGAATAAGGAAATGAGAGTTCACTTGTGTCATGGACCCCTTTGGTAGACTGGAACCCAGGATTCCCTCTGAGAAGAATATTTTAAAATTTTAACATAATGTTAAAAAGTTTAAATATAAATAAATGTCTCACATAAATAAAATATATAGGATTATAAAGGAAATCAATTATATTGAAATAGTTATTATCAGGGTGGCTAGGTGGTGCAGTGAATAGAGCACAGGCCCTGGAGTTAGGAGGACCTGAGTTCAAATCTGGCCTCAGACACTTAACACTTACTAGCCATGTGACTTTGGGCAAGTCACTAAACCCCAATTGCCCTGCTTTTCCCCTCCAAAAAGCAAAAAAACACCAAGCAAACAAAAAACATAACCCCAAAACAAAACAAAAGAAATAGTTATTATCAGGTATATTTATGTATATGTACATATACTTATATATGCACACACATATACATACACGTGTCTATATAGATACATACACGTATGTATATAAACAGGTACATATACATGTGTATATATAGATACACACATATTTATAAACAGATACATATGCACATGTAGCTACACATACATGTACACACAACCATACATACACATATATACATACATAACACACACATGTACACATGTACATACACATTCACATTGGGTCTGGATTCAGGAAGACTGAGTTCAAATCTTACTTCAGACATTTGCTGTATGACCCATGGTAAGTCACTTGACCCTGTTTGCCTCAGTTTCTCCATATGTAAAATGAATTAGAGAAGGAAATGGCAAACCACTCCAATATCTCTGCCAAGAAAATCCCAAATGAGGTCACAAAGAGTTGGACATGATTGAAAACCAAGTGAAAAACACAATACACATGTGATATATACATATACAAAATATGTATGTACATACATATATGTATATACACATAATAACTATTTCACTATAATTAGTGATGTAATATAATGTGATTTTATGTGTGTGACACTTAATGTGTGTAAATGTAAAAAAATACTGTATCATGCACACATAAAATTCAGACTCCAGGTTAAGAACCCCTGCTGCTCCCCATCTCTTGAAAGTTCATGGTTTATACCAGGGGTGGGGAACCTGCAGCTTCGAGGCCTCATGTGACCTTCAGGATCCTTGGTTGCAGCCTTTTGACCAAGTCCAAGTTTTCTAGAACAAATCCTTTTTGTTCTGTGAAGTTTGGATTCAGTCAAATGGCTGCACTTGAGGACCTAGAGGCCCCCATGTGACTAGAGGCTGCAGGTTCTCCGTCACTGGATACCCATTCCCCTCATTTGCTGAGTCAGTCTTACATCACCATGTTGCTACACATTTTGATTTCTGCATTTGTTTCATCATTTGACTTTTGGTTGATCTAAATGTTTTTTGTTTTTTGCTTTTTGGAGGGTAGTTGGCGTTAAGCAACTTGCCCAAGGTCACACAGCTAGAAAGTGTTAAGTGTCTGAGGCTGTATTTGAACTGAGGTCCTCCTGACTCCAGGGCCAGTGCTCTATTCACTGCCACCTTGCCACCCCTGGTTGATCTAAATGTTAACTTTCCTCTTGCCTTTATGTGATATAATGGCAAGAACCCCAGATTTAGACCCAGAGAACCTGGATTGGAATCCTGTCTCTGTCACCTGTAAGCTCCCTGTGACATTGTTATTTTAACTCTCTGAGCCTCAGTTTCCCCATCTATAAAATAGGGGTGAGAACTTTTGTATACTACATACCTCACAAGGCAATTATGAGGCTTGAGTGAAAATATATATCTTAAATGCTTTGGAAACAATAAATACATAAATATGAACTGTGCTGAAATGGAATAATCTTATGGGACAATTTATTTATGTCATTTATGCCTTTTTTTGTTTTCTTGTTTTTTTTTTTTTGTTGTAAGGGTGGTAGATTGTAAATTATCATTGGGATCCTAAGCATGCTGAATCCTGATGCATAAACTCAGGAGAACTTTTGCAATGCACACTTGCTATTGCTGGCTTTCCTTCTTAAATATTTGAAATACAAGTTTAAGTTGTGAAAAAAAAAATACCCTGAAAGAATGGAATGTACTCATTGAGGATGGAGCCCAGGTTATAAGATAATAGGATTATAGATTTAGAGCTGAAAGGGGTCAGAGACCATCTAATCCAATTCCCTAACCTCCTCATTCACAAAAAAAGGAAAGAGATTTCCGGGGATCACTCATGCCCAGAGAGCTTAAGTGTCTTATGCCAGGTCAAACATAGTACTAATGAAAGAATCGGATTCGAACTCAGGTCTTCTTAGTCCAAATTCAGCACTCTTTTCACTCATATTCTTTTTGTAGTCCTATAATCTTCCCTTTCCCCACTTGCACGCCGTCCTCAGTACTTGACATAAATAGATTTTAAGCTCCGTGAGGGTAGGGACTGTCTTTTGCATCTTTTTTGTATCCCTAGTGCATAGAAGGCATTTAAATCAGTATTTATTGATTAAATATAAAGTGTTTATAAAAGTCACCCAAGAGATATTTGTGAAACGACTAGAGTTTTTTGGAGTTTTCCACTAGCTAACAGTATGGACACATGACCTTAGAATGCAGTCCTACGTTCATGGGCATCCTCATCTCTACCTGTATTTCCTGAAAGGTCATAATCCCAAACCTGTTTCTGTAGTAATTTTCATGTAGTAAGAAGTCATTGCCCTGGGACTATGTTAGGAAATCCATTTCTATACAAAGGGCTCAAGCACTGTCCATGAGTCAGCTTCCAAGCCTCATCCCATTTGAAATAGAAAGACCAGGTTAATGTCAGAAATCCTCAAGTTCAAATTTAAGAGGAGTACTATGTCCATCAGACCACCTGGAAGGGAAATTAATTCAAAGAGGATATAACAGTTTTGTAAGCAAAAAAAAATAAAATCGAGTGCCACCAGATAAATTCATACTTATAGAAAAATAAGGTCTAGACCAGGAGTGGGAAACCTGTGGCCTTGAGGCCCCATGTGGCCCTGAGGCCCCATGTGGTCCTCTAGGTCCTCTAGTGCAGAATATGTCTAAGGGCTGCACTTGAGGACCTGGAGGACCACATGGGGCCTCATGGCCACAGTTCCCCACCCCTGGTCTAGACCATATCACTATCTGGTAATGACTCTGGGTCAGTCTTGATGATATGTCAACTAGTCATCCTTGGAGGACCACTAGTTACCTTGGCTAAAGTCTAGAAAAGAAAGGCAGGGTGATTCATGATAGTGAGGCTTAGTCTTAGATTTAGAGAGATCTATGTTCCAATTCTGCCTGACTGATATTATCAGGGTAACTCTACACATGTCTTTGAAGCCCTCAGTGCCACCAGACAATTTTTAAGATCATGAATTACTGAATAGTACATTTGTTTTGCTTGACTATATATATTTATTACAAGGAAGGGTTGCTATGGGTATGGGGGAGGGATGGTTAGTGAGTAGTGATAAATATACAAATAAAAGATAATCAATAAAACATTTTTAATGCACAGAAGAAAACAAAATGAAGTGAAGGGGATGTAGCAATTTTATTATCTTAACTTTAGCGTGCACAGATATCTTTCAAAAACAAAGTATAAAACGAAGATAGCTGAATCTTTTACAGTTTTTTTGTGTATTGAAATATGCTCACTGACAATGAAGTTTGTGATAAAAAAGAAAAAGGAAAATTTTTTTAAAAAGAAAAAGAAAAAAATTTTCAAGTTAGAAACAAAGTTAGTACCACCTCCTCCCCTTCAAAGAGTAGTAGACCTGTGCTGGTGGAGGGCAATTCCACACTGGAAATTCCTGACACTGATGAACTCACAGATCAGAACAAAAACAAAATAGAAAAGAAAACATGGTATTTAAGTTCTCAGATGACTCCGGGGTTAGGGTCAGGTTGCTGCTATTCAGTAATACATTTCAATATATTAGTCTCCATTCATTGTCAGGGAATTCTTCCTTCTTCCTTATATCTACCTGGGGCTCTCCTTTTCATGAAAGAGGGCCCCTTTCTCTTATAAGTAGTAGGTGAGAAATCAGGGGAGCCCAGCTGGAACCCCGTACTCCAGAATCTCTTCCCTGGGCCAGAGAGAGCCTCAGAATTAGAAAGGGCTTTGGATATAACAAAAGGCTTTGGATCACAAAAAAGTAATGATAACAACAATAGTAATGTTTATATAGTACTTTAAATTTGCAAAACACTTTACTTATGTTACCTTGTTTGATCTACATAGTAACCCTGTGAGGAAGGTGCTACTATTATTACAGTTTTACAGGTGAGGAAACTGAGGCTGAGAAGTTAAGTGAGTAACCCAGGGTCACACAGCTACTAAGAGTCTGAGGCAGGATTTGGACTGAGGTCTTCCTGATTCTGGGTCTTGAAGACCTGGCTATCTAGGGATTTCTAATCTGTAAATGACCAAGAGTACCTAAATCTGTATATTCCTGAGCAAGGGGTCATCTACCTGCCACTTGAAGGCATTGGGAAATTGAATTTTAGGGAAACATTAAGGAAATAATTCACTTCTTCCTAAACTTCAGAATGGCCCTAATTGTTAGAGAAAGTACTTAAGCCACTGTGACAATTGGCATGCCTGTATGTCCTTCTCTCGGCCATTTTTTGTCAGGTTCTTGATGTAGCAGTGAGAGAGGTCCGAAGACCTTGGGTCTAGAGAGACCTTGGAGCAGTCTGCTTGTGAAACCTTGTTCTTCCTTTCCACAACTCTGCCAAGGCTCTGGAACCTACAACCAGAAGTTTGTATGATGTATCTCTCTTACCCTGTGTATCTATACTGCCTCAGGGCCTGGGTACAAGGTGCATTAGATTGTAAATCTGAGTGATCCTGATATTTCCTAAGGATTCAACCTAAAGCTACCTCTCTGACTATCAGTGACTGAATTCAGTCCCTTGCTCATAGAACAGATGCCCAGGGTTGGGCATAATAATATGATATTAGCCTTCAAAGGGGCAGCTAGATGACACAGTGAATGAATGCCCAGATCGGAGTCAGGAAGACTCACCTTCCTGAGTTCAAGTCCTGACTCAGACACTTAAAAGCTATGTGATCCTGGGCAGGTCACTTAACCTTATTTCCCTCAGTTTCCTCATCTGTAAAATGAGAAGGAAATGGCAAATCACTCCAATACCTTTGTCAAGAAAACTCCAGGGGAAGCTAGGTGGTGCAGTGAATAAATCACAGGCTCTGGAGTCAAGAGGATCTGAGTTCAAATCCTACCTCAGACACTTAACACCGTGTGACCTCGGGCAAGTCACTTAACCCAATTTGCCCTGCCTTTCTTCTTCCAAAAAAGAACAAAAAAAAGACAAAAAAAAAAAAGAAAACCCCAAAGGGAGTCACAAAGAGTTGGACAGGACTGAAATAACACAACAACAATAGAGAACAGAAGATTTTGGGGGGTGGACTCATGATAGCTATCTTCAAGTATTTGAAGGGCTGCCATGTATTCTTCATGAATTAAAGTCCACTTCATTTTTAAGTATTATGTCTGTCTTTCTGTGTCTGTTTCTCTTCTATCTCCCCAGGCTAGAAATACAGCAGCTACTCACAGGCCCATTCCCCTGCACTATTCCTAGCCTGGACCAGTTCGCCCTTCCTTAAGCAACCTAGTGACCCCCCACCCTGAGGGCCACCCCCCCCCTTGCCCCCAGGGGCTCACCACATTGGTGCTGACACCTGATCAGCTTAGGCCCCTGCAGCTCAGAATTCCTGAGCTCAAACAATACATCAACCTCAGCTTTCCCAGTAAGGAGGATTAAATGTGTGCACCACTCTGACCAACATACTGAAACTTCTTCATTGTGTTCAGTTCTTCCTTTAGTTGTTCTCATTTTTGGTGAGGGCGTGATTTCAGTTTTTAAAAATCTCTTGAGGGTCTATTTTCTGTTTCATGCACAACTCAAGATTTTTTTCTGTTGCCTTGACCCTTACTTCTCTGACTATGGAATACTTTGTATTGCATCAAAGCTATTTTTCAATTTGTTCATCATATTTTTGATAAGCTTTTTTTTGTTTCTTGTGAAAATGTCTAGCAATTTTGTTTCTTTCCAACATTTCTATTCAAAGAGTCAGTGTGGCATAATAGGAAGAACACAAGATTTTGAGTGCAAGGACTTGAGTTTGAATCGTAACTCTGATACTTGCAAGCTGTGTAACCTTGGGCAGCACAATCTCTCTATGTTTCAGTTTCCTCATCAACCAGGGAGTATGAGGAAGCAACAAGACAGCAACCATTTATTTAGCAATTACTATAAGCTACCGTGTTTCCCCGATAATAAGACCTATCCCTAAAATAAGCCCTCCCCTTACTGTGTAAGATTCCTCTAAAATAAGCCCTCCCCCGAAAATAAGCCCTATTGAGATTGCTACTGTAGTGAAGGTGATCCCCTGCGCTACATGCTACATTACCGGTACCCTCTGTATGCACCGTCCCCCTCTCCCCCCGTGAAAAGCACGCCATGCTCTGAGCTGCATCCAATCAGAGCTGCAGCAGTGAGCGCGTCATCCTGTTCTTCCCCAGTGATTTGCTTGCTGGTGCCATTGAGAGCTGAGGCAGGACAACATAAGCCCTCCCCTGAAAATAAGCCCTCTGGTGTTTTTCTTTCCAAAAAAAAATAATAAGACAGTGTCTTATTATCGGGGAAACACGGTAGGTGCTGTGCTAAGCACTGGGAATACAAATACAAGCAAAAAGGAAAACATTCCTTACCCTCAAGGAGCTTACCTTCTAACGAGGGAAGAGAACAAGTAAAAGGAACCGAAAAGTGAGGAGGAGGGGAGAGAGGTACCTAAAGTCAGGATATGGAGGTAGTCTAGAAAGTCACAAGCCCTACAGAAACGTTTATGTAGGAGGGGAATGATGTATGGGTGGCCAGACCTATCCCCAATGTGGAGACCCCCAAAGGAACTCACCAAGGTAACCTTGGATGCTCTGAATCTATTTTCCAAGGCAATCATAAGGATTCAGGAGACCTATCAGTCTACAGTCTTCCTGGAATTCTACCTCAATTTTTGTTTTCTTGAGGAAGTTTTGTGGGGGAAAAAAAGGAAACGTAAAGTCAAATATAGGAGAAAAAAAGAGATAAGAAGGAAGGGGCTAGGGAGAGAAGGGGAGTAAAAGCCACATCATCAGGAGGAGTAGCTCCAAATTCTATCTCCTTATCTTGTAAGAACCAATGACCCTCCCCGCCCCCCAACACCTGCCTAAGCATTTCCACCATTTACCATGAGTCCTTGTCATGTAATCTTGGTAAACCACTCCGTGTGATCTTGTTTCCTTAGATAGGAAGTGAACATTTAGGTCTTAATGAGTTCTAAGAGAATCCCCACCCAGAGAAGAAACCATTCATTTCTGTGTTGACATTTATAAATTGCTTTTTTGTGTAACAAATTATTTTCATTGATTCATTCATCCAACAGACATTCCTCAAGCACTAATTGTGTGCAAACCACAGAGCTGAGGGCTAGAGATTCAAAGGAAAAAATGAAGTAACCCCTGCCTTCAAGGAGCCTATATTCCATTGATGAAATAAATTATTTCAACAAAGATCCCAAGTTGGGACTGATTACTGGTCCAGTTTTTAATTTTGTTAATAGTCATCTTTGGTGTTTTTTCCATAAAGCATGGTGACTCTCTTTTCAAATGTCCTCATAATGTGACATTAGAATTTCAAGTTACTCCATTAGATTGGAAGCTTCTTGAGGGCAGGGATTTTTGCCTCTTTTTGTGTCTCCAGAGCTTAGCACAGGGCTTGACATGTGGTTGATGCTTAATAAATATTGACTTATTGATTTATGTTAAATGCTCCAGGCAATTCATCTTACATTTCTTGCTTTTCTCTGGCCTAGAGATGGCAAGAAAATACAGACAAAAAGAAAAACTCAGGGAAGCAGAGGTTATAGTTATATCTCAGAGTTCTGCAAAGCTCTTTAGACATACTAGCATCTCAGTTAATCCTTCCTAACAACCCTTCGGAGCAGGTAGTGTAGGCATTATTAACTTCATTTTATAGCTGAGGAAATTATAGAGACTTGCCTGTGTTCCCACAACTAGTCAATGTCAGAGGTAGATTCTGATGTAGGTCTTTCCTGTCTTCAAATTCATTACTGCTTCCCCTATACCTTATTACCTCTTGTTCACAACCCTTTTCTACTCTGCCCATGGGGCTCCCTATGAAATGAAGAGATCAACAAATATTATTTAAAGTGGGTTTCACAAGAAATTCTTTTTTTCCCTCTAATTTTAGTCCACTTACATTTGGGTCTACTCTTTTTTTGCTTTATTTATTTATTTTTTGGAGGGGGAAGGCAAGGCAAGGCAATTGGGGTTAAGTGACTTGCCTAAGGTCACACAACTTTAGTTAGTAAGTGTCAAGTGCCTGAGGCCGGATTTGAACTCAGGTCTTCCTGACTCCAGGACCAACATTCTATTCACTGTGCCACCAATCCACACCTTGGGTCTATTCTTGAATCACTAGAAATAATCCCAGGATTAACTCTAAGAGAAGAGGCCTAGAGAGTGGTATATAGAATGAAAACAAATTGTAGAGTCAAGAGGTATGGGTTCTAGTTCCAGCTTTGCTACTAATTATGTGACCTTGGACAAGTCACTTCACCTTTCTCTCAACCCTCCCATTTATCAAATTGGGGGCAATAATAACTATTCCTACTTCATTGGGTGCTGTGGATAAGATGAGACAGAACTATGGGATGTTACACAGAACAATGTCTAAGGAACCATAGAGAATATCTAGTCTAGGACCATTATGTCTCAGGTGGGAAAATGAAGTCTAGAAAAGGGAAGCAACTTTCCCCAAAAGATCTGCAGTTTCATAGTGGCTGAGCCAAGACTAGAACCCAGGCCTCCTGATTTCCTAGTTTCCACTGCATTGTTCTGCTCTGTGAAATTGGCATGGCAGAGTGCAGAGAGAGCTGTTCTCAGGCTTAGGAAGACCTAGGCTCATGTTCCTTCTCCAACACATAATGGTTATGTGAACAAATCATTTATCTTCTTAGGTCACTTTCTAAGATTGTAAGTTGCAGAGATGGTGCTGATTTGCACTGGTAAGGGAAGTTCCTCACTAGAATCTCTCTGTATCAATCTTGGTCTATTGATGGGGTACCTGGGGTCTAGATCAATTTGTGAAACCAATTTGTAAAACCAGTCTGTTCAGCTGTAACTGCAATTTGTCCTTTTCCATCCTTGAGCTCTGCCCCTTCCCCCTATCCCACACTCCGCCTAGGCAACACCCTGTGACCCCTTTGTTCTTACTTAATCTCTTCATTTCTCCGGCCTGGCCCACACCCTCCTTTGTCCTTGCCTTTTGTCTCCTTAGCCTGGCCCAAATCTTATCTAAACTATCTATTCACTAAAGTAACAACTTCCTCTTGGTCAGCTCTGACCTTTGTCTGTGCTCTGAGGCCCCTCCGGTCCCGGTCAGCCCTGACAATGGCAGCCCCACCCTTTAAAGGTAAAAGCATGTACCCTTCTCATTTGAAGGTCCCCTAAAGGACTCTTGCCTGCTTCTCATAGAAGCGTAACAATAAACTTCTACAACTCTCACTCCAATTAAACCTGAGACCTTGAATTCTTTCCAGACACTATTGCAGTTTTCTGGTCTTAGATAAGATCAGAATTCCTGCTGAACCTAGAGGGAGCCGTCCCTCATCACTATGAGTCTATTTTTCAATAGAAATCATATGGTTCAAGTTAAAAAAAATTGAAAAGATGAAGTGTTATGACTGTGGTTTCCCAACATCATGAGAGATGTCCATCTCATGAAATGACAGTATAATGAATGACCAAACATATCTTTTTATATTAAAGATATATAAGAAATTATTATAAACTTATAAGAACAAGAGCCATTCTCTGATAGTTGAATGATATAAGAATATGAAAAGGCAGTTTTCAAAGGAAGAAATCTAAGCTATTAATAATAATGAAAAATGCTTCAAATAATTAATAACCAGATAAATGCAAATTGAAGCAACTCTGAGCTACTACCTTGCACCCACCAGATTGACAAAATGATCAAAAAAAGGGAAATGACAATTGTTGGAAGGGCTTCAGGAAAACAGGAGAACTAATGTATTGTTGATGGATTGGTCCAGTAATTCTGGAAAGCCTTTTGGAACTATGCTAAAATTGTTACTTAACTATTTTGACCATTTAACCCTTTGTCTACTACATGATTTATGCACTAAAGATCCCATATGTACAAAAATATTTATAGCAGCTCTTTTTGGAGTAACAAAAAAAAAATGGAAGGGACATGCATGTAGGGGGAATGACTAAACAAAATTATGTTATATGAGTGTAATGGCACATTATTGAGCCATAAGGAATGAAGAAATGGCCAGTTTTAGGGAAAATTGGAAATATCTATAAGAACGAATGTAGAGAAAAAAAGAACTGATGGAGAGAGAAGTGAGCAGAGTAAAGAAACAATTTATATAATAATGACATTAAAAACAGCAACAATTCTGAAAGACTTGAGAAATCTGAGTACACTAGGATTCCAGAAGATCAGAGATGAAACATGCCCCCCATTTACCGACAGAGAACTGATAGACTCAAGGAATGAGACACAGGTTTTTGGAAGTGGTCAATGCTGGAATTTGCTTTGACTACGTATTTCTTTACAGGAATTTTTTTCTTTCTTTTTTATTCATTTGGGGGGAAGAGGTAGTAGGAAAAGAAAATAAATGCTTATTAATTGAAAAAATAAAATAAAAAATAAAATGATAAAGTTATTGGTACTTAATTTCAGAATTTAATTTTGTATTCTGGTGTCAGCTTATTCTAACAGAGGCCTCCATTGACCAAGGAAATAGCATTATTAAATTTCTGAGAAATAAAAGATCACAATGACAGTAATAGTTTGCATTTCCTTAGTGTTTCTAGGTTTATCAACTTCAGGACAATCCTATTAGGTAAAATATAGTACAAGTATTATTATTCTCATTTTACAGATGAGGAATCTGAAGATAGAAAGACTGTCATTTGCAAGAGGTCACACAGTTAATGGATATTGAATCTGGGAAATGAAATCAGGCCGTCTGACTCCAAATCCACTCTACTGGGTTATCAAACTCATAGACATGAAGTCATCTCAGCTTCTCAAATAATTTTCTGCTTTTATCTTAACTCCCCGAAGAAAGAAAACCAAATTAGCCTTAATACATAAAGAAAGACACACAGGACCTCATTTAAGTTAACCCTGAAACCTCATACCCACCCATTCAATAAATTAGCATGATAAGGCAGAAAGACCACTGGCCTGGGAATCAGTCACTAATATCTTATGGTATCTTGGGCAGATTATTCCTCTTCTCTGGGCTTTAATTTCCCCACATATAAAAGGACAGAGTTGGATTAGATGATCACTAGAGTTTTTTCTAGTGCTAACATTCTGTGCTTTCGTGTTCTCTTGATATTAAAGTTTTGATAAAAAGACTTTTGAGAAGAGATTCTGTGAGTTAAGATGTGAACCAGGGAAAAAGCATGTAACATCTATTTCCATGGGAGATTGCTTGGGAGGACTGAATGGCAAGACCTCACCTACTTCTGCATTGTCCAGGGCATTAAAGGGGCCATATGGCTAGACTTCATCACACTAACTGCGATGTGCAGGTCTGTAGGGGTCAGGTAGAACCTGTCCTCTGCTGATGAGAGATCAGCAAATCTTTGAAGAGGAAGGGGACCTTAGGTCATTAGTCTGACCCAAGGCAAAGCATGAATCCCAACCTGTAACACAATGTATGAGTGGTCATCCACACTTTGTTAGACCTCCTCTTTGAGATAGCTTTACCATGACTGGGAAGGTTTATCACCTTGAGGCTAACTGTGCTCTTTTGCAACTTTCATCCATTGACCCTTACTCTGCCCTCTGGGGTCAAGCACTCTTCATATGAGAGACCTTCAACTATTTAAAAATAGTCTCGCTGTCCCTCCACTCACAGACAGTCCCTGGAGTATCTCCAAATCTTCTCTTATCAAAGCTCCTGGTTCCTTTTACCAATCCTCAAAAAATATTAACTTGACTCCCATCACCCTTGTTGTCTTATTTGTGGTGTTGGGTTCTTTTAATGAACAATGGGAGAGAGGAAACAAAACCAAACAAGAAAAAGAAAGAGAGCAAGTCGTTTGTTTCAGTCTCCTTTCTAAAGGTTCTGATGATGAAACTTGTAAAAGGACAAAGGAAATTTTAATAATTAGCTTATCATTTTCATTGCCATATTGACATTTCCTTGACTGGCATGGGAAGACATACAACTGTCTAAAGCTCTCAAGATTTCTTTTGGGTAATGAAATATTCTTGAGTCAGTCAATCAAGGATTGGGGACAAATTTATCCAAGTAAGAAGGAGGTCCTTTTTTTTTTTTTTTATCAGGGGCTATATTTTCACATAGCCAAAGGTACCAGGGGCCTTCCAAACTGGATTAAAGCTATTCAAAAGTAGAATGGGCTGCTGCAGAAGAGAGTGGGTTGTCCCTGAGAAGGGATTATAGAAAATGTGACCTAGAGCTGCAAAGAATCTTAGATGTTGTCAAGTCCTTCTCCTTCATTCTACAGATGAGAAAGTTAAGGTCTAGAGACTTGTTGAGGGTCACACAGGTAGGAAGTGTCTGAAGCAGGATTTGGACCTGTATCTCCCTGACTTCAAGTCAGCACTCTATCCAAGGTGCTAGACTGCCTCTCTATGTCTTAGTGGCATTTTAAGTGATTAAAGTTTAAAACTGTGCTAAACCTTTGGGCTCACCTGGTAATTTAAAAAGGAATAATTTTGAAAACTTTTATTAACTGATGAATGAAATGAAGAGAACTAGGAGAACAATTTACACAGTAAGAACATTTTAAAAAACAACAACTCTGAAAACTGTAAGAACTATGATCAACTCAATGATTATCCATGATTCTAGAGGATCAGTGATGAAGGATGCTAGATCTGCCTCCTGACAGAGAGGTGATAGATTCAGGGTCAGAATGATATATATATATATATATACACACACATATACATATACATATATACACATGTATTTTGAACATGACCATTGATAGAATTTGTTTTGTTTGACTATGCATATTTATTGCAAGGAATTTGTTTTTCTTTTCTGTTTCCCAATGGTGTGGGGTGTGATTGAAAGAAAGGAAAATAAATTTCTATTAATTAAAAAGCCTGAATAAAAAAGTGAGTGGGTGGTAAGGCAACGGAGACTGTTCTTTCTAGAAGTTTAACAGACAGAGGGGAAGGAAATATAGGATGATAGGTTGAAGGGGACAAGATGACAGGGTCAAAGGAAGCTTTTGTTTTTAATGAATGTGGGCAATGTGAGCATATTTGTAAGCAGCCATTACCTTGGGAGAAATTGGAGAGAGAGAAAAAGAGAGAAACAGAGAGACTTAGACAGTAAAAGATGCAGAGAGAGAGACAGTGAAGGGAGAAGAAAAGGGAGGAAAGGGAGATGGGGGGGAGAGACAGAAAAGGAGAGAGAGGGGGAGAGAGGGGGGGAGAGAGAGAGGGAGGGAGGGAGAGAAAGAGAGAGAGAGAGAGAGAGAGAGAGAGAGAGAGAGAGAGAGAGAGATGGGGGGGGAGAGAGAGA